>NC_092343.1:55698333-56042500 GCF_046630445.1 Rutidosis leptorrhynchoides
TTTGTTTGACTGATAAAAATCCCGTTTGGTAATTGTTTTACTTGTAACCCCAAGAAGAAATTTAACTGGTCAAGCATGCTCATTTCGAATTTGTTGGCCATAAGGTCACCAAATTCTTTGCATAAGGCCGGGGACGTGGAACTAAAAATAATGTCATCAACATAAATTTGAACCAAGAGAATGTGACCGTGGTTTTTACAGGTGAATAGCATTGCATCAATCGTTCCACGAGAGAAGCCATTGTCCAGCAAATACTTTGTTAAGGTCTCGTAACATGCACACGGTGGTTACTTCAGACCATACAAAGCTTTCTCCAAGTAGTATACATGGTTTGGATGAATGGGATCGAGAAAGCCTTCTGGTTGATCAACATAAACTTCCTCTTGAAGATGACCATTCAGAAAAGCAGTTTTGACATCCATTTGAAACACCGTGAACTTCATATGAGAAGCAAATGCAAGGAAAAGACGAATAGCCTCAATCCTAGTAACCGGAGCAAACGTTTCGTCATAATCAATACCCTCTTGTTGTTGATATCCATTGGCCACAAGACGTGCCTTATTTCGAAACACAATTCTATCAGAATCCTTCTTGTTCTTAAAAATCCACTTAACCCCTATTGGTCGTTGACCCGTTGGTCTTGGAACTAATCGCCATACTTTCAACCGTTTAATTGATTGATCTCTTCTTGCATTTCAACCACCCAGTTTGGATCTAGTAAAGCTTGATCAACCGTTGCTGGTTCAATCTTACTAAGAAAGGCAGTGTATAGACACATATTTCGAGTAACCCTTCGAGTTGAGACTGGAGCAGAAGCATCACCAATAATAAGATCTATCGGATGACTTTTAGTCCTTCGGTTGTGTGGAAGAGGTTGTACATCAGTGGTATCCATTGAAACATCAACCATTGTTTACATTGAGCCTTGATCCGCTTGATCTGATGTGACACTGTCTAATGGATTCAATTGAGTATCTGGAGAAACAACTGGAGTTGTATCAACAGATGAATCTTGAATTGGTTCAAGATTATCAGTAACTGGAGGTGGGAGGGAGGATGAAGAAGCAACAGGTGAGTCAGTTGGTGTTGTATCTTCATCAAAAAGACTTAGTTGAGTCTCCACAGTAGTTGACTGTGATGGTGTAACCGGTACGGCTTGAACATTTGAATTCCGTTGAGGAGCATAAAGACTATCAAACAAGATATCTAGTTCCTCTGTTGTTACCGTAGGAACACCCTTCTTCAAGAAAACTGAGTTTTGTGCAGAAGAAGTAGTAGCCAGGTTAGGATTGGGTTTTGAACTGAGTTGTTCAAAAGCCATTCCCGATAACTCATCGAACCTTACATTAATGCTTTCCTTGATCGTCTTTGTCCGTTTGTGATAAACACGATAGGCAACTTTATTCGAAGAATAACCGAGAAATATGGCCTGATTGCCATGAGGATCACACTTTCCGAGGCTGTCAAAATCGTTAAGCACATAGCATATACAACCAAAGACACGGAAATATTTGACATTCGGGCGTCTACCATATAGTAACTCATAAGGAGTTTTATCAAAATGTTTATTAATGATGCAGCGATTTTAGGTATAACATGCAGTGGAAATGGCCTCCCCCCACATTTTTGGAGGTAGTTTAGAGTAAGTAAGCATCATTCGAGCTGCTTCGCACAACGTACGATTACGTCGTTCGACTACTCCATTCTGTTGAGGGGTTCGTGTTGCAGAGAACTGATGTTCAATGCCTTAGTCTTTCAAATAACTATCAAGTAGGTCATTCTTAAATTCCGTCCCATTATCAGTTCGAATACTCTTAACATGTTTGTTAAAAGAGCATTGAGTCTTTTTAATGAACTCAATGAGAATGGTGGGGGTTTCTAACTTGGTCCTTAGAAGGAAAATCCATGTAAATCGGGTATAGTCATCAACAATGACAAGCACATGTTTCCGGCCACCAAGGCTAGAAATCATCATGGGTCCACATAAGTCCATATGCAATAATTGAAAGGACGATGAAGTACTGGGGTTTTTCTTAAGCGGATGATTAGTCCGTTCAGCTTACCCATCGCACATGAAAGACACACATGATGCTTATCATATTGAAAGCTTGGAATACCATCAACTAAGTCTTTAGAGACCAGTCGATTAATACCCTTGTAATTCAGGTGTGACATCCGGTGATGCCATAACCATGAATTTTCCTTTGTTGAACGAGTAACCAAACACATGGTTTCATGTGATGGTGCATCAAGCACAACGTTTACCAACAAGGAGATCGTTTCCATCGGTGGATTACACCGAGCATTAACGATGTTCAAATAAAACCTTGAGATCTCCATCACAAAATTGGTTGACATTAAATAAACTGCACCCCAAACCCTCAACATATGAGACCCGTTTGATTGTTATGCCATTTTTCACAAAATCTCCATAACCCGTTATTGCTGCAATCTCATCATTTCTAAAAGTAACCGTTCCTAGGAATTTGTCAACGAAATTGACAAGCAAGGATTTATCGCCCGTCCTGTGTCGAGAGCAACCGGAATCGATATACTAAACACAAAAATTGAAACCCTGTAAACGTTAATTTCCTATATTTTAGGTACCCAAAGTTTATTGGGTCCTCAACGGTTAGTACCAACAATAAACTTAAGATCAACCACGAGATAATCACGTGAAGCATCATGCAATTTAGACAATAAAGCATCATTTAAAACCACATTACATGAAGCATCATACGCAATATCAAGTTTTACATCGTTATCAGAAGTTTTAACACACAACTTATTCCAAGTAGATGTTTTGTTCACAGACGAAAATTGAAAGACATGAGATGCTTTCCTAGGTTGACTAGCAGATTGCTTTGGTTTGGTTGCTACTTTCTTAGTCGTGGACTTAAGAACCCATACAGATTTGTAAGTCAAATTAGGATTATGACCTGTGACACGAAAAACACCTCTGCTAGTTAGACGTCCAAACTTTTCAGTTGACACATGAGATGATTGATTTTGAAAATTTTCTAATTTGA
This sequence comes from Rutidosis leptorrhynchoides, assembly GCF_046630445.1. Lineage (NCBI taxonomy): Eukaryota > Viridiplantae > Streptophyta > Magnoliopsida > Asterales > Asteraceae > Rutidosis > Rutidosis leptorrhynchoides. The sequence continues at coordinate 55,701,363 of NC_092343.1, forward strand.
TTTTACGTTCCTTTGCATCATACTCATTCAAATCAGGTTTTGGACTCGTGTGTTGTGTTGACTTGACTGATTTCGTTAAAAGACTTTCCTTTGATTTATTTGACGTTGGAATCATAGGAATCTTTTCAGTTAATACAGAACCATTTTGAGAAAGAACTTTCTTGACAAGAAATTGCGTTGAAGGTGCAACTTTTGAAACACGTTTACCAAATTGAGAACGTAGTGGATTTTTAAGAATAGTGATGGGTTTTGCATCCTTAGATGTTGTTATCCCCTTCCCCGTCTTAGTAATCCCACCAACACATTCAGACACATTGGTTTCAATAGAAGATGATTGCTTAAGTGTGTTAGCCTGTTTCATTTGAATTATTTTGTGTTTTAAGCTTTTAATCTCATAACATAATTCCTCAGCAGAAACTATCACTTCACCCTCCTTAAAGTCATAAGTACACTCTTTCTTAGGAAGTGGAGGCAATTTATCACACAAAGCAAGTATTTGTTCTAATGATTGACACTTAAGTTGCAAATCAACATTCTCCTTTTCTAGTCTATCTACCTTACGACTTAAAATGTGTAAAGCAGGTACGCTAGCTTAAAATTCATTCAAAGGATCAATTGTTGCATCAAAGTCTATCAAGTTTTCAACAGTCGGTTCATCTCGAGGTTCTATCTTTACATATAAAGTAGTTTGACCTAGAGATTCTGTCTCAAAGAAGACAGTTAGTTCATGTGCTAGGTCTTCACAGAAAACATCATCAGAACATGCAGGTAAGGCTGGTAGAATTGGCTTCACATCAAAAGTTGGTTCATCAAACACCTTATCTATGGAAATGATGCTAGAACTAGGTTTGTTAAACACTTCATTCTCAAGCATTATAATGTATTTCTCTAGCATGAGTGTTAGGATATAAATCAGTCTACGCTTAGGCACATAATTTTCACGTTGCATATTCTTTTCGGTTTCAACAAGTTCCTTCAAGAAATCAGGATTTGATTTACCTATTTTAGCATTGATTTTTTCATACATTAAGCTAATTTGATGGTATTTTCTATATTTGAGATTAACAATAATATCATCAAAATCAGCATCAGAAGCATGCACAAAATGAGATGGTAAACCAGCTTGAAAGTAATCAGAATGATATAATCCTGGAATCTTTTTGGAAGCATTATCTAAGATCTTAGGATCTTCATAACCCAACCTCCACTTTTCACCATGAATCGTTTTTGGTCTATTCATGAAAATCGTTTGTTTTGAAAGTTCCATATCCATGATAGCTTTGGATTGCTCTGTTCGATAGAGTTTTTCCTCATATCGAGCAAGTTGAGCTTTCATTTGAAAAGATTCTTTTAACAATGAAGAAATTTCAGTGTTCTTTTCAATTATGGTGTTTTCCAATTGAATAATTTTCTTGTTTAGCTTTGAAAGTGTGGGTTCATGTTGAGTTTTCAAATCAGAAAGATCTTTTTCTAAAAATTAAGCTTTTTCTGCAAGTCGTTCTGATTATAGACGATAATCTGTCCTTTCGACTTTAATCGGATGAATTGATTTCTTAAGATCTTCCAACTCAGTTTCCGTTGTGCTGAGTTGGACAGTTAATCTTTGCAATTCTGATTGTAATTTAGATGAAGATGGTCTCGTCTCAGAAAGTTTAATTTTATCTTTTAATACCTTGTTTTCAGATTTTAAACCTTTGATTTCTTTTGACATTGAGACCAGATTCTTCATCATGTCATTTTGCACTTTTATAAAATCAGGTGAGATTTCAGATGATTGTACCTCATCATCATCAGATGCTGAGTCAGAATTCTCCATTGCTTCCTTAGCTTTGATGAGCTTAGTCACCTTGCAAACATTTGCATGTTCCACCTCTGAATCTAAATCATCAGTCCAGTTAAACCAAGTATCATCAACCGGTTTCAGCTCTCCCCCAGTTTCTACAATCTTATCCATCAACATTTTCTTCTTGTAGTAAGCTGCATCCTTCTTCTTAGGCATCTTGCACTCACGAGAGTAATGACCAGCTTTGCCACAATTGAAACAGATTGAATCATCCTTCTTGGAATCATCAGCACATTGTTGTTGTTTTGATTGATCAGCTTTCTTGTAGTACGAGGAAGACGATGAATTCTTGCGTTGATTACTTGATTTGTCTTTGAACTTGCGTTTGTTCAAGGCTTTTGTGAACATGGCTGCCATCTTGACTAATTTAAGGTGAGAATCATCAACATCAGAAAGATTCAACTCTTCAGAATCAGTTGATTCTTCTACAAGCACTTTCTTGGACAAGCTTTTGGAAGTCGTAAATTACTTGCTCTTCTTTTTGGCAATTAGGGCAAGTGGATCGCCCGGAGAAGACTCTTTCCTTCCTTCTTGAAGTTTAGACACTTCAGGTTGGTAATGCATAAGAACTCCAACAAGCTCATGAATAGTCAACTTGTCAATCTCTTTGGTAGATCGAACAATGGTTCTATAAGGAAGCCAATCAACATTGAGCTTTTTAAGAAATTTCATGTTGACTTCAGCATTTACTTTTGTGATCTTGCACCTTTTCAACTCATTGAGAACACCATTGAAATGACGGTAGGTATCCTTGAGTGGTTCATCGGGTTCCTGCTTGAAATCTTCATAAAATCCCAGAGCCTTATTCAATTTAGTAATATCTTACATGTCATAACCTTCTTACTGTCGTTAGATCTCATCCTATATATCTTTTGCTGTGGTGTTGCTATCAACATTTTCAAACAACTCATACATGATAGCTTGCATAACAATGTTCTTTGCCTCTATGTCACCCTGAGCTCTCTCACGTCTATCACCAGAAAGTTCATAGACTGGAATTGGCATACCAGTATCCGTATGATAGTCTACAACTGGACCATCTCTCAGAGAAGCCCATATATACTTTGCTTTCTCACCCTTGTAGTCTATGTACTGTGTGATACGGTGAAGCCACTGTGTGTACTTGCCATCAAACAACACTGGAGGACGGGAATCTGATTCAATGATCAAAGTATCTTGAGTAGACATCTTGAAAATGAGGTAGATTCGGTAAAGATTCGGTATTACACAAATCTAAGATGAAAAAATCACAACAATCTAACAAGAATGTCAGATTCGGTATCTGATTCGGTATTATAGCAGATTCGATACAGATTCTGTACTGTAGCAGATTTGGTAAACCAGATTCTGTATCAGAAACTGATCAGAAATACAAGTAACACACCCAGATTCAATATAGATTCGGTAACCACAAGATTTGTAGCCTGAGAACACTTAAAACCAATGAATTAAGTGATACCGAGATTCTGATTCGGTATCTGACTCGGTAGTCAGATTCTGTATGAATTTGAATTCAAACATAATTCAATTCCTTTGAATTAGATTCTGTAACCTTGCTGCACAAGGAAACAAGTTAGTATCACATAAAATATCAAAGATATTGAATGTATAGGATACTGAATGTCAACTGTAGCAGTTGACAATACCGAGTCTAAGTATGAAAACTTAGAATTCAAACGAATCCTTTCTCAAATCACACCAATTAGCTGCGTATGACCAAACCGAATGTGATAGAATCACAAACACACCACAATCTGCAACACTAATTGAGAATTAATAACTTTGAAGCAGATTCGGTATGGCAGTTACGATACCGAATGTAGATCAAATCTTCAAAACTTGAAGAATTGATGAAATTAAACCGTCAGAAATGTGATTAAACACCTCACGATCACAACTGAAACCTCAAACCTTTACTAAACTACATAATCAAGCTGGAATTGATGAATACCGAGAGTTTTTGCCACGAACTCTAAAAATCAACTTGATTCTTCATAATTGATGTTAAAAAGCTGTAATGATGATTGAAACTCTTTCTAATCAACCTAATACACCTTCGCTGAACTTATCACAGGAATCTGAACGTCAGATTATCAGATTTGATTATACCGATTCTGATTCAATATACCGAGAGTGCTCAGATTCTGTAATCTTCAATCTCTGGATAGATCTAGTGATGTAATATCACTCCCTGGAAGCTCTGATACCAAATGATAGGTCAGATCATGTTGAGATTAGAAGAAAAGACAAGTTAGAATGAGATTCGATAAGTGTGAAGGAGATTCGGTATGAGAGAGAATCAACAAGATTTACATTCCACAGCTTCTAGAACTCGTTTACAATGCAATAGCTATCTAATTAGGACTACTTAGGTTCCTTATATAGCCCTCTTCTAAGAAACCTTCATTTAAGCTTATTTCACATTAACACTATACAACTTCGGGGTCCTAACAGGCTTGTATTTGGTTCAGTCTTGATAATACTCCAATCTTTCTTCTATCTTTGCCTCAATAACAATTGTTTAATCTATTTTGCTATCAATATTATTAATGTGATTACTCAACCACATAAATAATAATAACATGTTTGATAATCATTTCGAATGAATAATATGACAACAACAACAATACCTAATCTCATGTAAGTGAGGTATGGTAGAGGTGAGATGTAGATAGTCATGACTCTACCCTAGAATGAAAAGGAAGTCATTTTTCCACCACGGTGTAGAGAAAAGGTTCTCTACCACTAGGAGAAAAAAAAAAGGCATTCCTCCCTCTACTCTAGGGCAGAGAGACTGCTTCCAGAAGGACGTACGACCAATATGAAATAAAAGAAAAGGGTTAAGGCTACTCAAGGGTCATATACCAAAAAAATACTATTGTAGGCCATAAACTTTGAAAAAGTGTGTTAATGTAAACACACTTAACTTGTTAACCTACTGTTACGAGAACGGGATGAACAAAATTTTTCAAAGTGAAATTTGATAAAATTGATTCTCAAAATTGATTGAAACACGATCTTTGAGCAGCGAGAAACAAATTTTGTGAAGATTTTGGATCCAAAACATCAACAAAATCGAGTTATGAGCATTTTTTTCAAAAAAAACGTTACTAAAATCGACCCATTTCTCATAGTTGGTTATGTGTTTATGAAATCCATCAATGGGTTTATGTTTAAAATGATCTACCGTAGCTAACTACAAATTTTGATGATTTTTGGTCAAGTTTTGAAGTGTTTTCGATTTGCACCACCATAAACCACCATGGAAGATGCCGGATTTTGCTGTTGGTGATGAAGATGAAGATGAATATGACCGGTTTAGCAGGTAATCAGTCACCTTTTGTTTACAATAGCACACTTTTCCAAAGTACATAGCCTACAATAATATTTTTCTGAGTATATAGCTTATATCGAGACAAAAAAAAAGTATATGATACTTGAGTAGCTTTAATCCAAAAAAAAAAAAAAAAAAAAAACAATATTAGGAAGAATTCGATACATACCTAGAGATGCAGGGGGAGCCCTCGATGAGATACACATACATTACAAAAAACATCTATTCTAAATAAATAAACAAATGTTCCTAAAATAAATAAACTGACATATTCTAATTCTAATGTATCTTACACAACAAACAAATAAGTAAATATCTAACTCATATAATCAAAAAATCTAAAATATCTTACTCATATCACTCATATATGCAAAGATGCAAATACCTGAATGGGATATGCAAAAACAAACATGTGAACAAAAGATAATAAAAATATATATGGGAATATTAAATATAAGTTTGTATAAAAGTAATGTACCTAAAGTCTTACACATTTATGTTAATTCTAGACATCCACACGTTCTATCAGAATTCATGTCTTCAGTCAATTAAAACTTTTTCATGTCGATCTTTACTCAGCTCGATCCTCCCGCATACGTCTAGGTCTACCTCTTCATCTTATCCCGTCAACCGTTAGGGCCTCTACTCTCCTTAACATGTGCAATAAGTGGGCGCCCTATTAATAAAATTCAACATAGTTGTTTAATAAGTAATTTTAATGGAGTATAATTTAGAGAAATAACAATTAAAATTAGGTGTACTCGATGGTTAAAAGAAAATTTTAGCTCTGAATGATTCAATATTAAATGATTTATCATTCAGTGTTAAACAATTTTATTAAATGGTAATCAAACGCACCTTTATCTAATTATTCACGTTATCCTAGTATACTATATACGGAGTAACATAACTTCATGGGGTCAAATGTATCTTGGTTTTGAATGGAACTGATGCTTAGTTTAGACAAGTTTCTAATCTATATAGTCATATAAAACTCTAAAATGATGATGTCATGATTAAGATAAACACTCTTTAATTTTCATAATGATGATATTATAATTATATATTAATTAAATTTAAAAAATAATACAAAATCTTTTATAAAAGGAAATACTAATCTCTCTTAAATTGTAATTTTAATTTTCTAAAAAAATTAAAAATGCATTTATTATTACTAATAATAATAATAATAATAATAATAATAATAATAATAATAATTATTATTATTATTATTATTATTATTATTATTATTATTATTATTATTATTATTATTAAAAATATAAATATTCAACTTTAACTTTATTATTATTATTTACTTTTAATATAATAATTATAATTATAGTTATTATATTATTAATATTCAAATATGGATTCTTTTTACGAAATTAATTACGTTACATATATGCGAAAATACATGTCTCTATATATTTGTAAAAATAACGACAAATTCTTAGTCAAACGGGTCATTAAAATAAATGACTTTAGCATTTACATTCACTTAATACCTAAAACATGTCATTAAATTGTTTAATTTAAATAAACTCGTAATTTCACGGGTCATTTCACTAGTTAAATATTGAACTCCTAAAAAGATTCTTCGGTGAAATTGATGTTTAAGTATACTTAAGAATATTTGGTAGATTTGAGGGACTTAATTAGATTCTATTAAGCAGATGCATGAACTTGTCCATTTGGTGTATTATTTTAAATTAGAAGAATATATATTAGACCTTGTGATCATACTGACACAAATTTTAGGTAAGTTTGTTATTCAACTGAAAATCAAAAAATTCCAACGAACTTAAGCGTATTAAACAGATTACAATCAATAACTTATAGTTTAAGGGATAATTAAATATTAAATACAAGGAATATGTAGTGTGACCTCACGATATAAATTTATCATTAACTATTAACGCCGATACCTTACAAGTGTCACAATTTTGATGATCTTAATTATTTTTTTAATTTCATCAAAATTCAACAAATTGTATCATCCATTATCCATTATTATTAATGAAAGGTGAAGAGACTACTAACTTGAATTTGTTTTCTAAAATGAACTTTAATGACTAGGACTATTGATCACTAATAACATTGCTTCTGCTCCTGTTAGCACGTCTCTCCTAACTATTGCCCATTTATTCTGGAATAATCTTTTTAAGTGGGACAATTTTACATATTTCTGTCAAATCCTTCTGTTATTAAGTACGGTTGGTACCATTTCGATGTGTTTTGATTCTTCAAAAATAGTAAATTTTCCTACTATAATGACCATTTGTTTGGTCACTAATATCGTACAGTGACCAAAATTTAATGACGACTTTTTTAATGGTAACTAAATAACATTATTAGTGATTAAATAATAAGTCGTTACTAAAAGATCGTCACAAACGAATTAATTTTTTTTTTTTTTTGGTAGTGAGATTAATTTATTACCATTAACTACACCGATATAACAAAAAATACCTTACAAGGTTTATTGGTGGTAAATTTATAGCAGTCCTTAAACTAGTCGTTGAATTTCGTGTCATTGACTAAACTATCAAGTATACCATGTATCATTCCCTCTTTCTTTCCATACAGAAGAGAAAAAAGAGAAAAACAACTCGCTTAACTGGGAAGGCCATAGGAACAAAGGCAATTCCTTCATGTTCATATGTATGCTTGGTTATGTAGAACTCTACAAAGATGTCGTGCTGATGCGTGCGTTACAATACGTCTTTTTACCCTTTAAATTTATATTTAACTTAAACACTACAATCAAGCACCCAAAACTAACGAGCACTTATAACCCGGTTGCTATAGCACTTTAATGCAAGTATTCTTATCAAGTTCATCCCAAGGGAAGCGGTGTAAGTTGGTTATTTGAAACTAATAATTGTCCTAGAGTTTGTTTGATTGAGGGGTTTTTGATTGATATTAACTAACAACTAAAACTTGTGCAATTAAACAAACCTAAATTAACAAACTAATAAGATGCGAGAAACAAGTAGCAAAGTATTAAAGACTTAAATCAATTAACTAAGATGTGTTCACTTATCCAATCCTCTCTATGATTGGCTTGCCCCGTTTACCTATTTTGTTATCTCATAAGTTGTTGAACTATTAAATGTTAGAATCACTTCTAAACCTCAAATCAAATGATACTCCACGAATTCACATAAGCATTGTATCCTAAGATCGAGTTAAGCATGATTTGGTCATTAAGATTGAGCTTGAGTTAAAATCACTTAAAACTCCCAACTATCGAAATTACTTAAGATAATCGGTATTACTATGTTGACTAAAGGCCAATTGAAAACCAACCTAGATCAAGAACACAATCACTTGTAATTCCCTAGCTAGTTGTCTAGATCACCTAAGGTGTTGAAGCACACATTGATTCACTTCTCAAATCACTAAGAGAGCTACTCAACATATGTAATCAAAGTCAAGCCTAAAACAAACTCATAGCAATGGTTCTTTAGCTAACTCAACAATACATGATCATGTAATTCATTCAAACAACAATATTCAATTGATTTGGGGCAAACACTAGCATTAGAGATTCATAGATAAGCAAACACAAGAGATTTAGCCAATCATGGCTAAAACCAAACTAATAATAAGCATAGAAATGTAAATCATCATCATATTCAAGCTATTATAAGTAATCAAAGCAAGTATTAAGATTAAAGTAAAGATTACAACTAAATATTACAAAGTAATTAAAGCAAAGTAAAGATTACAACCCAAATTGTAAAGAAGATGAAGATCTAAGCTAAGTGATGATGAATCTTGAGCAATCTTCCTTGAATCCTCCCTTAATCTCCAATGGATGATGAAATTAGGGTTTTGTGTGTGAAATTCGGACCCTAGGCAGCTGCTCTCAAAGATGCATATGAAAAATGACCTAATCTCATTCCTTTATAGTGCTGAAAATCTGGGCTAAAACAGCGTCAGGAGCGCCGCTTTTACTTCAGGAGCGACGTTTTTGGCTTACTTCAGGAGCGGCGCTTTTGGTGAGGAGCGACGCTTTTGGCCCTGATCAGGAACGACGCTTTTAGCTTGAAGAACGGTGCTTCTGCTCACTGATGAGAAATGAAGACAAACCGTGCATAATAGCGGCGCTTTTAGTCCAAGAACGGCGCTTTTGGTCCTTCAGGAGCGGAGCTCCTATACAGGAGCGGCGGTTTTTTTTTTTTCAACTGTTCCCTGCACTTGTCATTTTCTTAGCCAATTTTGCCCAAGATTTGATCAATTTTACACCAAATCATCTCCTTAGCCCAATATTTACAAAATAGCTCAATAACACACTAAATAGGCCCCGAGATAGTCAAAAATCGAGCAAAGCAAGGTAGATATCGCGAGATAAACATATATAAATTGAGCGATATCACGTGCTAATAAATTCGGAGTAATCTTGAGATGACAAATAAGTTTAAAGACCTTAGAGTGATGACATCAACGTTATTCATCAATTATTATAGATAGTATGTATAAGGGCAAATATAATTACTCAAAGAGTAACGTAAGTTACTAAAATTGTCAATAAAGGTAATATGACTTTTTCATGTACCAAAAAAGTAACATGTTTTTTAATTTTTGTCCAAAAAAGGATTACAACTAAAAAATGTGTAAATTTAGAGTAATTTTGTCCAGCTGGCACTCACATAATCGTCATGTAGACGCCACCTCATCATCATTTGTTGTCAATTATGAAAATTACGTTATCTTTCTTGGTCATTTTTATATTTCATGTTACCTCTATTGATCATTTTTACATTTTATGTTACCTTTCTTGGCATCTACATAGCGATAACGTGGCTGTCATTTGGACAATATTACCTCAATTTCACATGCTTTCAAATTTTAATCCTTTTTGGAAAAGTATTAAAAAAACACGTTATCTTTTTTAGCATCTAAAAAAGTGTTAGGTCTAAAAATATATATGTGATGTAAGTGGGGATGGTATAGAATATAAAGACCATTACTACACCTTGAAAAATAACTTTTACCCTCATAATCACATACAAAAAGTTTGATCACCACTCCCTCTTCCTAATTCCCAAAACACATGTAACCTTACTATCTGGAATCTTGGCACAAGGTTGAACTGTAATTTGTTACTTCATGAAGATTCACTGTCATCATCATCTTGTTATCATCTTCAACATATTATCATACATATACATACTTATATACACACGTATACAATTCATATACGTACACGAATTAGGGAACTACATGTGGTATCAGAGCATAAAAAGCTCATCTTCATCGATCTACATCATTAATTCGTGATGAAAATCACTTAATTCATCAACTGCTTTCGGTTTGACCTACAGTTGACCAAATCAATCGATCTAGAGATCCAGAGCTACACAGTTAAAATTAAAAGTTGTTTCACGTTCCTAATCCTTCACTTAATCTTCGTCAATTCTCAGTTAGCATTTACGTCAATCACAGCTTAAGAAATCGGAAGTCAAAGTTTCTGCGAAAAGTCAAAACTTGAGTTTAACTCTGTTTCAGGCCATAAAAATCATTGACGAAGCTTTGGATTAATGTTTAGAAATTTTTTTACGAAGGAATATTTACTTGAAACATTCTAAATTGAATATCAATTTTTGATATCTCTTTGATTTAAAGAGGGTTTTAAGACTTAAAAATGATTTAAACAAGATCAGTGAAGGAACAGAAGGTTACTTGATTAAGTTTCGAGTTGAAATTCAATCAGAATCATTATTTGCAGGTTTTGAACAGAATTTTCACCAAAAAATTCAACCTTGTAGCCGGAATCTTCAAAGTCGTCGTATAATTCTGATACAACTTCATATACTCGTCGGAGAAATCAGCTACAAACTCGTACGTACCAGTACCTCACTCGTACAATTGGTTAATTATCTCATACGATTGAAGAAAAACTTGATTTGAGTCTCACACGTAAGAGTGATTGTTGATACATGGGTGGTCATTATACGAGTGATTAATTTTGTATTAGTGATTGTCGTGACTCGTACGGTTGATCTTTGAAACATACTATTAAGATTGTAAAAACAATCTAGGGTTCTTGAGTTCTGAATTGGGGAAGAAGAGACATAAGCAGGCATCAGTTCTATTTTCATACGCATAATTTTTTTGGTAAATATATAAAGCCCAAATCACTTGAAGCCCATTTGTGTTTTTCAAGGCGCAACATCCATTTTTGAATATATTTTAAATAAAAGGAGGAAGAAGCCCAAGTTTGTTTCACAAGCCCAAGCTACAAGAAGCAACCCAAGCCCATCTTCATTAAATAATAGAAACTTATTATTCCGTCTATCTTCAAGATTAAAAAGATACAAGAAATTCGATTTTTCGCATACGCAAACAACTTTAAATGATGAGTACTTCTTCTGTTACACTTCCAAAACCAACATGGGATCAAAATAAAAAATATTACATGATTTGTGTACATGTACGATGACAGGTCCTGATTTAGAATGATATAAACACCAGATGTCACATGTCAAGATCTATGACGATTATCGAAAATCAATAATCCAGCAAGAAATGATTGAAAATAACATGAAAAAGCGGATTCTCATGTTGGAGAATGAATTGACTACTCAGCGGAAAACGACGCTTGTAATTTCTGAGCTGGAATCTCAACTTTTAAAGAGCAAATAACAGGAGGAGCTCTTACAAAAGGAAGTGTCTACTCTTCATAACGACTTGGAGATTCACGTTTAGTCATACAAGGAAAATCAAACAAAACTTCAAGTAGTGCTACAAAGTCAAAAAGATTCTTTCAACAAGGAACGACTCAATATAGAGACAATGAATAATCGACTTAAAAAGAAAATTGTTCATCTCATAGAAGAAAATAAGACAATTCGGACTCAAAGCAGAAAATGGACATCTCAAGTCCAAACGTGAGTTTGATTCAAAGACCATTTTACAACTTCGCACTAATTTTGACCGTTCAAAATTCTAACCAAGTATTAAACCATGACTTTGAAAAATGCATTTCTGATTTGCAACATGAGTTAGATGTTAAGTCGACACCAACTCGAAACCAACAATGGTGTCGATGGGTATACAAGTTAAAATTCTAGAATACAATGAGCCAAAGACTTCCGAATCAAATTGTTCTTCTCCTACAGTCGAGAAGAAGGCTCTTTCATCAGAGGTCCCCAAGGTTGGTCAACGTCACAAACATGTTTCCCATGGACAACGAGTCTAATCTCGTTATCAAACCAACATAAATCAACCATTTTTAGATCCTACTTATGGGCAAAATGGAGAAATCATGGGATATTGTGATCAATACGGATGGTTTTGCTCATAAACCTAAGCAATCAAGTTCATAGAAATCATTTGTCAACTCGAGCAAAACACCATTTGTTAATACACCGTCAAAACCACTCAAATACTCATTCAAAGAGTTACTTTCCTTAAAACTAAGATCCATGAATCAATCTAAACCAAAACTCTTTCAAACCAATATACAACCTCGATGGAATGCAAGATCAATTAATCACATTGACCGCACCTAAAAAATGTATACCAAAGATAATGACAAAGAAAACCGACAAACCCACTACTCAAACTTTTGCAAAAAAATCTCTGACACAAACTCTTCCCAACAACACTTCTAATTCCGATTATGGGGGAGCGAGATGATTCATCAATCAAGGGGGAGTTAAAGAAAAATGGCATTCTAGTCCTTCATTCTCCCTTGTCAATTCAATAAAGACGTATTTGAACAACGCACACCAAAGGGGAGAAACAATGTCACGACCAAAAGATGGTGTGCATTGTAATCACTCATATCCGACAACTGATAATCTTCCAAAAGAAGGAGTTTCCCCCTTTACATTTCAAGTCAACAACTACATCTATTAACTACCAATATTCCAAGGGGGAGAGTTCATAACTTCAAAGATTTTCACAACATACATCAAGGGGTAGAATGTTAGGTCTAAAAATATGATGTACGTTATACTTTATATATGTGATGTAAGTGTGGATGGTATAAAATATAATACCATTAAACACCTACCAAAATAACTTTTCCCCTCGTAATCACATACAAAAAGTGTGATCACCATTCCCTCTCCCTAATTCCCAAAACACATGTAACCTTCTATCCTTAAATCTTGGCACAAGGTTAAACTGTAATCTGTTATTTCATCTTCATATTCACTGTCATCATCATCTTGTTATCATCTTCAACATATCATCATCATGTTGTTATCATCTTCAACGTATCATCATACATATACATACTTATATACACACATATACAATTCATATATGTACACGAATCAAACATGAATTAGAGAACTACAAAAAGTCATATTACCATTATTGACAAATTAAATAACTTACGTTATCTTTTCGATTCATTTGCCCAAATTTATATAAACATAAATTTGTTATTCACTCAAACATCCAAAATGGATATTTTTAAACATGATTTAATTATTCCTACACTTTATTTCATTGGGTAGCTCTCAAGAAAAGAAATCCCGTTAGAGACATTTTGGTTCGAAGACATATCCTTCCAGATGCTCAATCAACGGTATGTGTTTGGTGTCTTATTGATGTCCAGTCTATTGAACATTTGTTAATGCATTGTTCTTGGTCCTATAAAATTTGGTCTGATTTGTTTCAATGGTGGAATCTTCGTTGGGTTTTTCCGACCAAGGTTAATGAGTTTCCGTTCGATTGGTATTATGGAATGGACATCAATGACAAGAGATTTTGGAGAATGATCGGTCCCACTACTTTGTGGGCTATTTGGATTGCTAGAAACGATTACATCAACAATGCTAAATATACGTTCCGGTCGATTATTGTGAGAAACATCAAGTTAAAAATTGTTCTTTTGGGACAAATCTCAATCTATGTCATAGTTTACAATCTTATGTTTGGGATATAAACCCATCTGTGTTATTACAATAGGCTATAATCCTGCAATGTTTAGCTTTTTATTAATGTTCATGACTAACTTTCATTTCCTTTAGGCTTAGATATCTTTGTAATGTTTTGTATGCTTCAACCTTCATTACTTTAATGAAGGTTTTATATCATGTTGGAGTGCGAAGTTCGAATTAAACAAAGTTTGTTGAATATGTGAAACTTGTGACCGCGAGTTTACAGTTATGGTCGCAAGAATCACATCAGAGAATGGGTTTGCTGAGAAAATAAAACTCGCCACCACAAGAATTCTATTGCGGTTGTGGGGTTCGTCGAGACAGGAGAAAATTCTAGAATTGAGTTTTCTTGCTCGTTAAGTTATTTTCTTGTTTAGATTTCCCTATATAAACACCCTATGTAACCCATACAATGTGTGCACGAAATTTATAGTGAAAAATCTCTAGTTTGCGCTCGTGGAGTAAACCTTTCTCCGTGTTTTGGAGTTGGGATATAACCACGTTAAATCCCGTGTCGTTTATCTTTATCTTTATCTTTATGCTTTATTATTCTTTTGTCGTTCGTGGGTTAGTGATTATGATCAATCACTTGTCTTGTTTGGGTCCTAAATCCTAACAAATGGTATCATGAGCTCAACCTAAACTCGAAACCTTATTTCAATCCTAAATCCTAACAAATGGTATCATGAGCTCAAGGTTTCGAGTTTAGGAGCGATGGTGAATTGGAAGCAAGAAGAAAAAAATGAGTTGTTGCTGGTCATATTCGTTTTTTCGTTTAGGTTAAACGACAGTCTAGGGATTTGTCTTGCAACATGTATCGAGACTAGATGACTCAGTTGGTCGCGATGAACTCATGGATATGTATATGTATCCGGATGAGTTGATCACATCGGAATTCGGGTAACGGTTCTAAAAGTTATCATGCAATCGTATGCGCCGTTTGTATGATGATGGTGGTTCTTTTTTCGCGAAGGGTACGGAGTCAGAGGTTGGGTCGATGGGTTCGTTGCGTGGAGAGTTTCTCGGGAGATCCGGGTAACGAATCTGAGTTCTCGTTCTTCGCAATCTCGTGCGAAAGAATGATTGAACTATCAAATTCAGAGTTTCAAGAGCTACTGTAGAAGAAAATTCGTAGAGGGTTCGTTAACCGTTGGATCGACTTGATTTTTGGGTGTGGATAGTAGCACACTGATATACATGTGGTAAACATTTGAGGCTGATCTGACTGTGGGATCTTGAGATATGATTTTTCGAATCTGGGCAGTTTTCAGGATGAAGTTTTTCGGGTTTGATGATGCGAGTGCGAGATGGTTTTGTATCAGAAACTTTGAACGATACGAGCTATATTTTCAGAGATGTGTGTTTGTTATGAAAGCTCGGTAGGGTGGTTTAACTCATATTTGGGCGGTGTTGTAATGGACAAGACGCATCTGTTGAAAGTCGATAGTGAGAGTATCGGGGAAGTTTGGTGCTTGCGGTTTGAAAAAGGGGTGACCAAGTGTATAATCGGATATTCCATGATCCATGGAGTATGTGGGCAGAATAAAGTTCCTTGTCACTAAAGGAAATTGATTGTCGAAGGGAGTCGGATATAACGCGTTGGATAGTTGCTCGGGTATTGGTTGACGTTTCAACACAGGGAGCGGTTCTTCTCCGAGGGAGATCAATTAGAAGTGTTTAGCTGATGGAAGAGGGTGGATAATCATGTAAGTCCCGAAAATTGAGCTTTCTAGGATCGTTGAGGGTGTCGGGAACTTGGTGTGATTTTAGTAACTGACAGAAGTTATCGAGCTAGTGGGAGTTAGACAACTAGCTGAGTTGTGGAGATGGTTGAGAGACTTGTTTCTCCAATGTTCTCAAGATTAGTGTGTTAATTTCGGTTAACACTAGGGCTTCGAATACTTGTTTTACTCTTCGATGTCAAAGAAATTTGTGACTAACCGGTAATACGAACCAAGTGTCTTCCTAAAAGTCGTGGTATAATTCTTGCTCGTACAGTGGGAGTGTGCTTGAGAGAGAAGATTGGGTTTTTGAAATTCATAGCGCTATGAGGAGGTTAGTGTACCAACAAGAAAGCAGAAAGTTGAAAAGGTGGTAGACTTCAAGTGGGTGATTGCGTTCTCACTATGGTATCTTGAAGAATAGTCTACAAAGGTGTCTGTTGGAGTTCCTTTTTTGTTGAAGAAGGAAATCATAGATAGACGTGTATAATCTGTACGAGTGATCGTTGACATGTGTGTTCGGGATTGGACATGTCTAGATGATGTGCGAGACGGTGTTGTCTCATGAAGAATCCTAAGGTTGAAGTCTCGCTCACTTCAATTGGTCTTCTAGTGTAAGAAGATGATCTTCATGTTAGAAGATGGTGGGGATAGAAACCGAGATGGCCGAAGCTAGTAACTAAGAGATTGGATTATCGCTCAGCGGTGGTTTTAGTGTCGAAAGACTTCACTTGCTCGTAGGCTAACGAGTGAAGTGCGGAGTGATTTGGGTGTCTCATCCGGCGGTATCAAAAGGAGTTGGTAATCGGCTAGTCTAGAGTTATTGTGGGTTTGTTTAAACATTTTGACGGGTTGGCGAAGGTTGTTTAATGTCTCCTTCGAGTGGGAGATTGTTGGAGTGTGAAGTTCAAATTTTACAAGGTTTGCTGAATCTGTGAAACTTGTGACCGCGAGTTTAGAGTTATGGTCACAAGAATCACATCAGAGAAAGGGTTTGCTGAGAAAACAAAACTCGCGACCACAAGAATTCTTTTGCGGTCGCGAGGTTCGTCCAGGCGGGAGAAAATTCTAGAATTGAGTTTTCTTGCTTGTTAAGTTGTCTTCTTGTTTAGATTTGCCTATATATAAACACCCTATGTAACTCATACAATGTATGCACGAAATTTATGGCGAAAAACCTCTGGTTTTCGCCGGTGGAGTAAACATTTCTCCTTGTTTTGGAGTTGGGATATAACCACGTTAAATCTCGTGTCGTTTATCTTTATCTTTATGATTTATTATTCGTTTGTCGTTCGTGGGTTAGTGATTATGATCAATTACTTGTCTTGTTTGGATCTTAAATCCTAACATATCAATATATCCTTTCTTCGCTTAAAAAAACTTACATGACTTGCAAGTTCTTGATTAAGAACTTTGGTAATTGACTAATGGTATTGGGTCATCTAATTAGATTTTGAAAAGGGTCACGATCAAGGGCTTATCATCGGTAGAATCCACATGATTTCTATATATATCCCAATCAACCATTCATTCAAATTATCCATTACATGGGTATAATTAGATATGACAAGACTTGTCTTAATTACACGATTAGCATATTTCCCTCTCTCTCAATTGAATCTTTAATATGTGTTGTACAAGATTTAGTCAAGCATATCATCTTTATTTATTAGCTCATTAGTTAGACCTCAATCAACCAAAACCATGATAATAATTCACCAACATCATCATTAGTTTTCTCAATTTCACGTTAGTGTTTATATAATCCATGTATAAATGTTGCATGATGATGATATATTCACCACATTTATGCTTTAAATATGTGTATTTGTATCGTACAAATATTTAACGCACATATACGGTGGATCTATCAATTTGAGCAATGAATATATCAATGCTTATAAATGTTAAGCCGTGTTTGTTCAACTTTTAACTAAACATTAAATGGTGAACCATTTAATATTCCAATACGTTTGTTTCTGATATCTGAATGTCATATGATATTGAATGGTTTAATCACATCGTACTGAATTATTTAGAGTTGACATATTCTCTTAACCATTAAGCACATAAATTTTCTATAATTTCATTTTAAATTATATCAAGAACACATATAATTAAACAACTATATTAAATTTTTTGTTAATGTGATAGCTTAATAACGTACTTTTACTTCATCCATATTTTCAATTTAAATTAATAATCAAAATGATTATTGTAACTCAAAACCAAATTTATTCGGAATATTAAATCATTCAAGTTATGTAGTATCATTCAGTGCTTAAGCATTCTGTTTTATCAAATGTTGCTTTACACTGTATTTTACATATGTTCATTAGCATAATCTAAATAGTATTATTCTTATGAACAATGAGAAATATATACTAGTTATGCTAATATGGAGTAATACGTAGGGTTGAGTTAGCTTTGGGTTAATTAATTAAAATCTTTTTTTTTCTACAATGAAAATATTATATAACACTCACTAGTAAAGAGCTAGAAAGGTGCAAACTTAAAATTACAAAGAGTTATTAAGCCAAGAGTTCTAACTAGAAAATTTTCCACCTCTATTCATAATTTCCTCAAGATCTTGAAAAGGGCCCGAAATCTTTATTAAATAAACCGGAGATATATGAGATTATGACGTGTAATTCTCCTAAAGTTGGCATAGAGAAACTTCGTTTGTACGTTTTGATCGAATTTATTTTCAACAAGAAAACCACAACTCGTTAAGACAAAAGATCGAGAGAACACAAGAACTAATTGAGAATTAGAAAAGTTTTTAAAAAGAAAACTATATCCAAAGGGGTTCATTGTCAACATTGATGGCATCATACACACATCAAAAATAATAATGGAGTAACAATTACCCTTCCTTATGATGAGATTGTATAGAATATGCCTTTTTTAAATTTAATTATTATAGATCAAATAGTCATTATTTTGTTTATATGATAAATCGTCACACGCAAGAGCTAGATCTTGGAAGAACAATTTCTTGATGCCAATTAAAAAGCTGATCGAGCTAGCTAATTACATGTAAATCAATTGAATTGATGTCTTATGAAAAAACTAGTTTAAAGTTGGGGTCTAGTCTAATGTTATGATGAAGCTTGTTTTGCTTGATGGATGTTGAGTCAAGTTACAAATCGTGATTATACAAATCTAAATGTAAGGTATGTCTTAAATAATCTCTAAGTACTAATTATCTTTAAAAAATATTTTATCCGTTCTATAGAAATTGTTTACTTTACTACTTATATGTTCTAAAATAATTATTCTTAAAAATATAAATATTAAATATAATTAGACTCTTTATTTTACTTTTTTTTATTACTCTTAATCATTTGTTTCTCAATTAAAATTATATTCAGTCAAAACTAATTTTAGAATATTAGGGTAAACATACAATTTTATATAAATCTTAAATTAATTCAATAAAATTGTTAGGAGACTAATATTTTTGACACGGTCGGAATAGTTAATTTTTTTATGTAGATAATGTGAGTTAATTAATCGTTAATTAATTTTTAAGAACTAAAGAAAACTAGAAGAACTTCTCTCTCTTTTTTTCCAATGAAACAATACACATATACATAGATACATTTATTCAAGTTTTTTTTGAATTAAAAATGAACTTTCCTTTACTATGACCATGTTCCAAAAAAAAGATACTTTTAAGAAACAATGAAGATGACTGAAGTGGCTATACATACAAATTCATTTACGGATCTACATGCTCAGATTGGAACTTCTAGTTCCGGGACAGGTGGTTGGTATACTACCATAATGAAACTGCCTTTTATTTTATTTATTCGGATCGATACATGACATTAGTTGTTTAAATTAGCGATAATTTGTCTCTTTAATTAAAACAAACGCATCAATATATATATATATATATATATATATATATATATATATATATATATATATATATATATATATATATATATATATATATATATAGGGGCAGGATCAATGAGAAGTAACCAATCGGGGGGAAGCAAAAAAAGATTTTTTTCGTTTTTTTTGAATTTTTTTTTTCCGGCATCAAGATCACACGAAAATATGAACATTTAGAAGAGACACTTTGTGATGAATGTTATTATTTATGTGGAAAAATGATCGACAAAAATAACATTCAAGATAATATTGTTCGTGAAGAATATGAACGGTTTTTTTTCATGTTTTGTGAAGTAAAATTTTGCCCGATTTAGAGTTTAGGGTTTAGGGTTTAGAGTTTGGGGTTTTGGGTTTATTCTAAATCTAAACTGTACGTGTTAAAAACTCAATCTAAATCCTAAATCTAAACCATAAACCCTAAATTTCTAAACCCTAATATCTAAACCCTAATATCTAACCCCCCAATAACTAAAACCTCAAAATACGCTCGAAAAACACGATAATTGTTATATATTACTTCTTCGAGCGTTTTTCCGCCAAAATAAAAACATTTATCACAAAGTGTCTCTACTAAATGTTCATATTTTCATCTCATCTATAATGTTCGTGAACAAAGTTTTTTCAAAAAACAAAAAAAAAAAGTTTTTGTTTCCCCCCGAATGGTTACTTCTCTCTTGATCCTACCACTATATATATATATATATATATATATATATATATATATATATATATATATATATATATATATATATATATATATATATATATATATATATATATATATATATATATAAGAAAGCGCGACCAAAGATCTAAAGTGTGCTTTTAAGAGCAAAAGTGGCATTTTTTTCGCCACAAAGACAATATTTCCTGTAATGATATAAGTTACCAATTTACCATTAGCCTTGTTTGGGCAACATTTTGTAACCCAACTTCATACTGAATCCGTTTTTCATAACTAGTAACGAACACAGTCCTCATATGTTATAGAAATTAAAATCGTACGTCATTTAAAAAATACGTGTTTTTTTTTTACCAAAATACGTGTTGTTACATATACCATTAAAAGAATCTTCCCATTAAACTAGGGATTATTATGACTATATATTTAGATGCACACAACTATCTTGTATTCTCACATACGCGGTATTCAATAGTATTGTTGTTGTAGTTACATGTATTATTCTTTTAACCTTTAAAGCACGTATGCTATGTGATGTTAATAGCGTATTTGTTATCCTTGTCTTATCGAAAGAATGCGATAGCTAAATGATTTCTTGTGAGTTTGTCTTAAGAGTTCCCCACAATAACAACGATAACTCATTGTAGAAGCATAATGATAAACAGTTAGAATAATAAAAATTATAATTCTACTACTAATTATTGCTATGGAATTATAGGTGGCAAAGTACCTTTCAACCTTTATCTCACTCATCTATCTATATATACAATTCACAAACAAATCTACAATTATATACACAAATAAATCCACATTAGCAACAAATACTTATAAAGCTTTAAATTGGAATATTGCTAATTACATTATATTCTCTCTTCACCAATTCTTAATTAAAGCTTTCTTTCATAGTATAAAATCATGAATTATGATATGATATGATGATCTAGCTTTTTCAGGCACAATATTATATAGGATTATTTTGACCAATAGATGATTCTGTTATAGATATTAAGATGGGATTGAGTGATCTAGGAGCAAAGTTGCCACCAGGGTTTAGATTCTACCCAAATGATGAAGAATTGGTTTGCCACTATCTTTACAAGAAAATAGCAAATGAAGATGCTTTAAAGGGTACTACTCTAGTGGAAATTGATCTGCATATTTGTGAGCCATGGCAACTTCCTGGTATATTATATCTTTTTATGTAATATATAATTATTTAATCCCTTGGTTGTTCTTAAATTGTTCTTGGGATCTTTTAGTTATCAGATTTTGATCTCTTTACAAATGCATGTGTTGTGTTATCTGGTACGGAGTATTTAGCAGGCAGTGAAGATGTTAGGTTACCAACCATTCAAATTAGACTATATTAGCTTGCTACCATCTTTATTCATTCAAGAAGTAAAAGAATGAATTAAAAGTCATAAAGATTGAAACTTTTTGCTAAAATGGATATACCCAAGTGTTAAAGATTTGGATACTACAAGTTGTATGGTCATATATGTGATAATATCAAAAATCAACTTCAATAATTCAAGTCTCTTTATGTGTTTATCTTAGGCTATCTTTTGTTTTTAGCTTGATATGTTTTTCCATATATATCATCATAGTTGATAAAGAATATATCTAGACTTTTGTCTAATTGATAGTACTTTGTAGTTAAGTTTCAGTTAAGAAATTATTATTATTATTTTTTTTTTTTTTTTTTTTAATTTTGAAAGGCAAGCCCCAAATTCTTCTTTTTCTAGCTTCTCCCGTTCACCCCTTCTCATTTTTTTTATTGAATATACATAACATGTGTATTAAATAGATTTTTTTTTAATTTAAAATCAAAAGATCTTGTTATTTAACTATTTTCACATGCTTTGTATAATAATTTACAGTCAAAGAATATTGTTATTTGCAGTTTTGCTGTCCCTCTCAATCTTAAGTACTTTCTTTCTTACTTCTTTTTTGGGTTAAAAGTAGATAATTTATTGAGTTTTAACAGAAATTTAGTTATTTACCAGAGACTTGATGATAACTAGCTAGCTTGAAATGCATATATATTGCTTTAATTTCATGGTAAAGTCAAATATCAGGTGAAATAATGAATAATGATCACCATAATAAATGAAGATAAAGGTTTAACGTTTGATGGAGTTAAGATTGTACATCTTCTAAAGCACTAGTACAAACTCTTTAAGCACATATATATACTATATGATCATATGCATACAAACAAATTCTCTCTCACACGTTAATAGTACTAGAAATAAAGGTCATATTCTGATATTCTGATATAGACTTTGAGCCAAACTTCATTATTACTCGTATTATTTTGTCTTTGATTTGAATCATCTAACACAAAACTTGATATACCTGCAATTAATCCTATCTAATTATGGTGTTTGTGTCACCTTAGGCATTTATTATTTGACTTTCATGTTTAGCATAAACCCTATTTGAAAGCTATATTTGAATTCCCATTTACTAATTTCTTTGAGAATAAATTCTTATCAACTTTCTTTATGATTTTGAAGAAGCGGCGAAACTCAATTCAAGCGAATGGTATTTCTTCAGCTTTCGTGATCGCAAGTATGCAACAGGATATCGAACGAATAGGGCTACAAAAACCGGATATTGGAAGGCTACCGGAAAAGATAGAACAGTCCTTGATCCGAACACAGGTGGTCTTGTAGGAATGCGAAAGACTTTAGTTTTTTACAAGAATCGCGCACCAAATGGGATTAAAACTGGTTGGATCATGCATGAATTTCGTCTCGAAAATCCTCATATTCCTCCCAAGGTTTGCATCAATCCCTCATATTTTAACTAATTTCTATTTCATCATATATATTGGACTTGTTATGTGAACACACAATATTCTTTTTTTAAGGCAAGAAACTATTTATTACTAAATTGAGGGTATTTACAATATGTGCATCAGCAAGATTTTTAAATCAACTTAATTAGTACTACAAGTTTCATGTAAAAGACTATTGTTTGAAAAAATTTGCATAGCAAAATTTATTGAAATAAAGAGATCTAACATTCTTTTATGTTATCCTCAAAACTTTATAACAAATTTGTTATCATATGTAATTATGTGGACACACAATATTCTACAAATACATTATATCAACGTCATTAGTACACTACAAGTTTCATGTACATGCCTATCATTTGAAACTTGTGCATAACAAACTTTATTGAAATAAAGAGATCTAATAATCTTTTTGCTTAACTTTTATTTGACAGGAAGATTGGGTGTTATGTAGAGTATTTTACAAAGCAAAAGGCGATAATAGCAACGAAAACTACTCACAAAACAACATAAACAATGCTACTTCACCAAATACGAACTCATACCATCTTCGTACGACTGGTAGCCAACCACAATCGTGTGGTTGTTACCACCAGATCACCACCAATGCCTCCGATGAATGTCCACCACTTCACCACCACAACCAACAAATCAATTATCATCATGACCCTAATCTCCCACAACTGGAGGAATCTACAAACAAACAAGATGATGAATCTGGTTTGTTTTCTGATTTTGTTTACGATTTTAGCATTCCTTCTCCTATGGAATTTGGGGATGACAACAATGAGGACAACGGCATAGTGTTCTTCTAGTTGTTATTGGTTAAGTATGTGATTCAGGTATATATTAGGTATAGAAAAATTTGAAAAGATTGTCGATTCGCAATTATTTGTCATAGGCAAATTGTGTTTGTTTTGGAATCGAAAGTAATGGTGTGTTGTATATAACAACTAGTGTATATATATGCTAATACCGGCTTTGTTAATAAGTATTGAATTATATATTGATATATTGATGCATACATACAGGATGCAGTTTGAAGTACCATTGGAATATTGAAATTTTATTTTATACATAGAAATAGAAGATGTTACTTTAAGACCATTTGGACCTTTTTCTCATTCATTTAAGACCATTTGGACCTTTTTCTCATTCAGTTACATTCAATTCAAACAGTAGTCTAAACAAAGAAAATCTTATTCGATTTTTATCGTTATGTAATTAATGTCTCTTAAGTTGCATATCAGGAACTTAATAAGCATTTGAACTATATATGGAAATAATTGGCCTTTAATTGCATACATTACTCATACCATGTGTGCATGCATGTATCATGATATCAACATTACACTTTGCCACCAAACAAGTCAGAAGGTTAATTATATTTGTGCCATGCATGATATATTATCCTGATAACAAGTGACACAAACTGTTCTAAACCAGTACAAGTCACTACAATTTTTACTTAGGTTTCATATCAAATCTTTACTTGAATCTGTCTTTCACAAGTATACTTGCTCTTCATACACTTTTTACATGTCAATAACAACACACCATAAACCCTTGGAGACTTGGAGTCCTTGTGTTGTTCATGCTTGAACACCTTTCTTAAGTCATAAATTGTAATCAAAATTAAACACGTAAGAGATGTGAAAACTTAATGGCGTAATGTTATAAGAAACTCATCGGATAACAACAGTGGTGAATTCAGGATGGAAACTCAATGGGGTTCCAAATTTTTTTTCAAAGGTAATTACTCCCTTTGTCCCAAATTTATTGTCCACTATATACCATTTTGGGATGTAACAAATTAATTGTTTAGTTTCATAAATAGAAAAAAAAAATAGGAAGATAAGTTCTATTATGCACTTAATGTATATGGATATGATTAAAAGAGAAAGAAAAATTAAGGGTAAAACTAGAAAGTAAACAGAAAGTACAGTACTTCTGTAACATCCCGCCTTTTTCCGTTTACCTTCCGTTATGTTATTTTAAAGTCCGTTATATAATTATGACATCTTCCGTTAATAAGCGTTTTAAATTATCTCGTTTAGGTAATTCACGCACCCGATGCAAACTTGAGGGACTAAACTCGCCAAGATGCCAAACATTTGACTAGGTCAAATGGGTCAAGCATTTATCATCCATTCATTCATCACCTCCCTCTCTAATACTTCCATTCTTTTTCTCCTAGCAACCAAACAAAGAATCATCATCTATTTCAAATCGAGCAAGCATCAACTCAAACAAATTACATATTCGGAATCCTTGCATTTTCCTCTTCAAATCCATACCAATCTCATTGCATTTGAGTAACTTTCTAAAAACACTAGATTTTGTGTTCTTGATGTTTTTATAAAAGTGTTATCTATGGCTCAAGTCTAACATGAATATGTGATATATATGCTCGATCTCGTTATTTTAAGTAAATAGCATGAACTTGAAGTTTATGTGTTTGATCTTGTGTTTAGGTTGCTTAAATGTTGTTTAAATGTTAAAGTTCAAGTATTAAACGTGTTACTAGCATCACTAGCTTCAATTTGATGTGTAGGTTGACTTAGAAAGACTCCATAAACTTAATTGCTAAATTTGTGATTTTAGGTTAGGGTTTGATAGATGTAAAATAAATTTTTGATGCATTGAATGCCTTGCAATGTTGTTTGTAACTGTTTAGTTGTATTGTATGCGTAATTACCTACAAAGCGGCGTATTATATGTGTGTGTTAAGTTTATGAGCTTGAATGTCATTAATGAAGAACATTTAATGTGGTTTGAAGATTGTAAATGCGTGAATTGATTGATGATATGTGTTTAGTTGTTTTCCTTGTCAAAATACCTTTCCGGTGACATAAGATACATGTTTTGATTGTTTACGGATCATAAATTGTGATTGTTTGAAGTTTGGTTCGTGCACTTGTGTAATTACAGCAAAACAGGGTCTGTGCACTAATTTGGACACCGTCCAGATTCTTGGACGCTGTCCAAGCCTTCACACCTGGACGCCGTCCAGCCAATCTGGACGCCGTCCAGATGAACTGCCAGGTTCTGATTTGGTTGGTCGTTTACCGTTAAATTCTAACTATGCTACGCACCTCCGATTAACATGTAACTTGTTCTAACATGCTCATATATGATTAAAACCCACAGAAAAATAGTTCGGGACCCGACCCGAACGTGTTGACTTTTTTGTTGACTTTGATTTGACCAAAGATGACTTTCGTTTAAACTTAACCAAATACTTATGCAATCATCCTAACATGCTTTTATATTTGAATCATGCATGAAACTTGGCAACGTGATTCACGTGCTATATGTAATCGAGTCGTAACGAGCCATAGGACTAATTGAACAACTTTGACCAATCGTGTTTACCGTTATTGATACGACCTACTTGTTTAGGTCAAGTCTAGCATTCGTTCTTGCACACGTTTACTTGCGAAGTACTTTTATACGCTTGCACTCAAGGTGAGATCATAGTCCCACTTTTACTCTTTTATACTTATACTTGGGATGAGAAAACATAAATGATTCATAATTTCATACTTTGAACACAAATATGAAAGTAAAGATACGTACGAGTTAGAACGAAAATCCTCAAGTTCAATTATCATTTGTTACACTTGTAGGGTGTAAGCGAGAACTTATGTTGTGTGGCCATACGGGTTTAACGAACCCTCATTCGGACGGTTCGCTACCGTTAGCGAATGAAATATAATTTTATCGGAATAGTGTAGGTTCTAACACTAAATGCAGAGGTAAGATTCAGTTAAGCTTTGATAATTGGATGCTCGTGATACAAACACATCTTTTGAGATGTATACGCTTAATAATCGGTTTATACTAAATCTTGTGGTTCAAAACATACTTTACAAATACACCTATGATTTCACCAACGTTTTTCGTTGACAGATTATCTATATTTTTCTCAGGTCCTTGAATACTAGGTGATATATGCTTCTGCACTATACTTTTTGACTTATACATGCACACGTGGAGCGTCTTTGACTTATTCTTAAATTGTGTCGCATATGTTTCAATTGTACTTTAAACATTGTAATGTAACTAGTTGTCAAACTACTTTGTAGACCTTGAAACATCCTCACTTTTGAAATGAATGCGACATATTTTGGTCAAACGTTGTTTTAAAAGACTTATGACCACGTAACGGGACCTAAGTAGACGACGTCGTCAATGACGATTTTATAGGGTCGCTACAGATGGTATCATAGCATTGGTTGTAGGGATTTAGAGTTCATTGGTGTCAACCCCGAGTCGTAGGGTACATTAGTGAGTCTAGACTACAACCGGCATATAGACTTGAAGCAGGAATTACTTGACTACTTGTGTATTTATACTCGAACTCTTCTATTCATATCTAAATTTTATCACATCTTAATCTCACGTTGTTTAATTTGATTGACACGCCACTTTGACTTCGTGAAATAATGTCGAATGCACATATGAATTAGGGGAATATAATTTTCGGGATTATATTACGGTGACTCATATGAACGTTCCGAAATTATGACATAAAGAATTTAAGGCGAGTCAAGGAAAATTTTCTCTTTATCCTCATTCCATATCACGGTTAGTATTATTGAGAATACTAATCAATGATATTCTTGTGTTTTGAAGGAACAATGCCTCCTCACCGTGTACCACACCATGAAACACCCGAACAAGCTCTACAACGAATGATAGCCACCGTCGTGGATACGGCCATGGCCGGTCACTCTTCCAACAACAACAACAATAACAACAACAACAACAACAACAACAACAACAACAATGGAGCCTGTAACTCAAATGAGGGATGCTCCTACAAAGCTTTCATGGGGTGCAAACCTCATACTTTTGATGGGACCGGAGGACCGGTTGCTCTCACTCGATGGTTTGAGCAAACGGAAGCCGTTTTTAGCATAAGCGGTTGCCGGGACCAAGACAAGGTTAAATATTCCACCCACACTTTTGCCGGTATCGCTCTCACGTGGTGGAACACATATGTACAATCGGTGGGTACCGATGAAGCCCACGCTCTCTCTTGGTCCAATTTGAAAGAAAATATGATCACCTAATACTTTCCGCGCGAGGAAACCCGAAAGCTCAAACAAGAGCTAAGAACTCTAAAAGCGGTCGGAAACGACCTCAAGGCTTATAACCAACGATTTTCCGAACTAGCCTTGATGTGCCCAAACCTTGTGAACCCCGAGTCCTTAAGGGTTGAACTTTACATGGATGGTCTTCCAAAGAGCATCAAACACGGAGTAATGTCATCCAAACCCACTAATCATCAAGAAGCTTTGAATATGGCCTGCAAATTGATTGAAACGGTGGATGAAATAGTAGCACCGGCACCTAAGGCCGAGGATAAATCGGGTGGTAACAAAAGAAAATGGGAAGCCACTCCATCAAGCAACTACAACAACAACAACTTCACCAAAAAGCCTTTCACCTCCGACGGCAAGAAGAGTTATGTCGGAAACTTGCCTTATTGTAACAAGTGATACAAACATCATCTTGGTGAATGTGGCAAACCATTTTGCATCAAGTGTCAAAGGAGTGGCCACGTAGCCCATGATTGTAGGAATATCACCCCCGTTGCTCAAAAAGGGCCCAATGCACCAAGACCGGGAGTTTGTTATGAATGTGGCCAACCGAGTCATTATAGGAATGCGTGCCCAAAGAAGAAAGCTAACCTCAATACACGCGACCGAGCTTTCAACATCAACACCGAGGAAGCCCAAGATGACAATGAACTAGTCACGGGTACGTTTCTTCTCAACGATTTTTATGTCTCTTGTTTATTCGATTCGGGTGCCGATAAGAGTTTTGTAACCAAGACTTTGACTCATTCTTTTAGCACTCCAGCACTCCCACTAGATACTACTTATACCATCGAAGTGGCCAACGGGAAACTATTGTGTGTCGATAAATTTTACCGGGGGTGTACGTTAAACTTAATGGGTAAAGAGTTTGAAATTGACTTGATACCTATAGAACTAGGGAGCTTTGATGTAATCATTGGTATGGATTGGCTGGCCAAAACGAAATCTCACATTCTTTGCGATCTTAAAGCGATTCAAATTCCTATCGAGAATGGTGAACCCTTGATTGTTTATGGCGATAAGAGTTGCACCGGACTCAACCTCGTCTCGTGCCTTAAAGTTGAAAAGTACCTTCGTAAAGGTTGTTTGTAACAACCCAAACCAAACCACAATCAATCCCGCGTAGATATTTACATTAAAAAAAATTTCTTTGTTCAGCTGGTGGTGCGGCGCGCCAGACATTCGCGCGGCGCGCAAAATGGCCTGGACAGGCTGCTGTCTCCAAAAGTCAAAAACACAAAAATATTTGACCACTTCCCGACGTATTTAGGCAAAACGCTTTTCACAACACATTAACATAGTTAAAACTAACACGTTCCATTAATAAAAAGGGTTTTATGACACCAGGCCCACATGTGCCCAAATTACCCCTTTAAGTATAAAATACAAGTTTCGACCCCACAATTTTAAACACAAAATAAATGCCGAGCATGGCGATTGGGGATATGGTACCCAATCCTAATTAATCCAAAAGCAAGCCTTCTAAAGCAACTACGCGAGCCACTAGCTCCCACGCTTACCCGAGCCACCTCATCCAAGCAAATCTATAAAAATGTAAACAACGATAGGGTAAGCTAATGCTTAGTGAGTGAAAATATACTACATACATATATATGCATAAAATGGACACGCCACACAAATAATCAAATACCGCATACCGGAGCATCCAAGCATAAAGGCAAGCTAGTCTAAGCATACCGTACGATCACTAAGCAACAAGCTAACAATGTTAACAATAAGGTAAGTTCACCAACAACGATGTGAACAACGCCATTAAGCTACACCCAGAGGGTTAGCTACATCACAACAATACGACAATATATATATATATATATATATATATATATCAATATATATATATATATATATATATATATATATATATATATATATATATATATATATATATATATATATATATATATATATATATATCACAAAAATACGGCAAACATCCAAAAGTATTCAAGATCTCAAGGCTAGCTCTACGAATGGTATCGTCAACATCGAACTTAAATCCCATTCGTCCCAATTAACGTGGTATCGTCAACATCGAACTTAAAACCCACGTATGAGGTATCGTCGACATCGAACTTAAAACCCTCATCGAATGAATTAATGTGGTATCGTCAACATCGAACTTAAAACCCACATATGAGGTATCGTCAACAACGAACTTTAAACCCTCATCAACGTCACTACAATAGTCGTATGGCATCGTCAACATCGAACTTAAATTCCATACATGAAGTATCGTCAACATCGAACTTTAAGCCCTCATCAACACCACAATATACTCTAGGGTATTGTATCGTCAACATCGAACTTTAACCCATAACCCACAAATAAATAACTCATATACATACGTATATAATTATTCCACTCACAAGCCCATGTGATAATGTACACACGAAGTGTGCATCTCGCCAAATGTGGTCAACCAAAACGCACAACCGTGCCAATTGGACATGTACCCAAGTCCATCAAATCCACCTATATGTGAAGTGAGCTCTATAACCGAGAACCACTTCACCCGACCCGCACCCATCCTACACATACATATGCATATAGGATATTAACACTCACCTTGAAGTCTTGATGAATGCTTCCAAGTAATCCGCGACTCGTCAATGGAAAGTACCTATTCCATTATCACGAAACAAGCAACACAATTAGGGTTGACTTACAAACTAACCCAATTCGACACTTAGTGCCATTTTGACCCAAATGCACTTCCAAGCACAAACCGTGCCCAAACTAACCAATAATCACTAACACAAGTGAGAATGGTCCTAATATGCCAATTAAACCCAATCATAGGTGTTAAACACCTATCTTGCCCATAATGACACTTAAACCCTAATTTTGACCCAAAGGAGTCAACATCGCGCATTTAGCGAGTTTTGACACCAAAACATATTTAACACGGTTTTATATTTCAACTTAATACATTTTAAGTTTATAAACCTCATTAAATC
The DNA here is from genome assembly GCF_046630445.1 of Rutidosis leptorrhynchoides. Classification (NCBI taxonomy): domain Eukaryota; kingdom Viridiplantae; phylum Streptophyta; class Magnoliopsida; order Asterales; family Asteraceae; genus Rutidosis; species Rutidosis leptorrhynchoides. Next base: position 55,732,641 of record NC_092343.1, read on the forward strand.
GACAATTGGGTTATAATCATCACCAAACCCTAATTTTGACTCTAGTCAAAATTAATCAACCCAAATTCACCTAAAGTGGTTCCAACACTTCCATAATCACTAAACCTAGTGATTTAACTCAAGATTAAAGCCTAATCAAGGCCAAATCGTCAACCAACCCAAAACCCGCCAAGTGACAAGAATAACTAGTCACCATAAACCCATTTCATCATCTAAGAGGGTTTCACAACAAATCAAACTCAAACCCTAACTTGAATATCAAATCTAACAAATGTAATTCGGAGTTTGAACTTACCAATACCACCAAAATGATGCCGTTGACGAGTAGAACAACTTTAAAACCCGAGCTTTGGTGAGAATCCAACTCCTTCTTCTCCAATTCAAGCTCTCTCACTCTAGAACCCTTCCTCTCTCTCTAGATATGGATGAGAGTGTTTGTGTGGGTGAGAAATGAGCTCCATTGGAGTTCTAGATCAGTTTTGGTGACCCTAAACCGACCCTAAATGAAAAGACCAAAGTACCCCTCATTTAAACCTTTTAAAAAGGCTGAAAATTGCATCAAGCGGGATCGGCGCGCTGCGCCAAAAGTTGGAGCGCCGCTCCAACCTACAGGTCAGTTTTCAGAAACTTGTTTTTGCCATAACTTTTTTACCGTAGCTCCGTTTTCGATGAATCAAATATCGTTGGAAACGTAATAAGATTTTGTTTCCAATGGTAAGGCTTTGAAACATCAACACAAACTTTATTTGGGGTTGAAAAGATACGTACACACCTTGTCACTTCAGACAACGTCCAGTTTCCTTCGACATTCGAGCAAGCAACACGTACGTGCTTCGTACACTTCATACACGCATCGTACACCATAAATACATTATGTACAATAAATATTTGGGTCTTACAACTCTCCCCCACTTAAACTCGATCACGTCCTCGTGATCCTCGTCACTTAACCATCCGGACCTACACTCAAAGGTTCTCAACATATGTTCCAATCCGACTTTCTTAGGCAATCCTTCCCAATGAATCGCCTTTAACAACTAAATCGTCACCCGCGATTTAACAAAATCAACATCCGAGCACTAAAAACCTGCTCTTTTCCCCATATCGGGAGAAACTCAACCAATCTCGTACCGAGATATCAATTCCTTAGCGTACCTTTACCAAGGACAACGCTAAAAGCGACCAAGTCTCAACCTAAAGTCAACAATCCGAACGTTGAAGATCGAACCACAAAAATCCTTACGAATTACACTTACCACTAAACATCCTTTGTAGCGCGCAATACAACCAATACGCTACTAACCTAACATCATAAGCAATGGCTAAGACCGATAGCGTCCAAAATGACTATTGCAACGCTAAACCCAAGGTGCAGAAAAATTGACTATTGTTATACCCGTAACAACATGTGAGCGAAACACGGCTATCGCCTCACTAATCCCACGACATGGTCCTCACGACCCCACCATCGGCGTATAAAACCACCGTTAGTTCACACAACGTGGTCCTTACGACCCCTCCATTGGCGTATAAAACAACTAATAGACCACACATCCAACAACATGAAGGCTGGCAGAAAAACTACACGAGACCCACTTCCCAAATCTCAACACCGGATGAAGTCAACGGACCCCGTCAACGGTCATGCTTCACCGATAAAACACTACACCCATGATGAAGTCAGCGGACCCCGAAGGTCATGATTCACCAATCAACGATCTCATGATGAAGTTAGCGGACCCCGGAGGTCATGCTTCGCCAATCAACGATCTCATGATGAAGTCAGCGGACCCCGAAGGTCATGCTTCATTAATCAACGCCCTTTTGGCCTCGAATGACGAGTAGCGTAACATCGCGCTCTGCTACGCCATAGTGAATTCTAACGGATACCACTAACCATTCACACAATCGAGCAAGAACCGCCTATATCAAACATAGGCACAAAACAATAATTCTCTACAAGAGGATCCGATACGCACATCCCTTAACCGAGGGATTTCCACCTTGCTCTCCATACCCGTCCATTATCTCTCAACGAGATTTACCACATTACCACCTTGGTGATAATTCAAATCCAAAATCATAGGTACAATTTTACCGAAATTGTACTCTACCACAAATCGACCAAATCTAGGTCCCGACACCAATTTCGGATCTACCATAAGCATTGTCCAAAATCTCACACTAAAACCTCCTCGTGCGAGAGTGTAACTCCCCCACTTGGAATTACGTTCCATAACCGCATCTCGTACACCCGTACAATGCTACCAAAGGTAGACTTTACCAATAATTGGGTTCACACGGCCCATCACCATGTCTTGCTCCAACTTTGAGCATACCAAGGATCCTAACCTATCCTTAAACACTTCGAACGAAAAGTGTACCACAAATTACACGACTATACACTCGCAATCATCCAATTGCTTTAGTTTGTCGAATTTCACCCGATAACTCATGAACCTAAGGGTTTCACTTCGGTACCCTAAGTACAATGTAACCGCAACACAAACGGAGTCGAACACCACGCTAGTAGGTATGAAAGAGGCACCTAATGTCGTGTCACGTAGACTCCTTTAACAACATACATCGAGATCCAAAACACTCAATTTCTCGGGTTTCATCCCACCCGTCGAACCTCATGGTTCATAAACTTCAACACGAGAGCGAACACGCTCTAACATCCGAACACCAAAACTCATTTCCATGGCTTGGTAGAAACATTTCCCAAATACTAAGGAATGCTTGGTTACGCCAAGTCTTACGCCCTTCGCCCGACAATACAAAGTCACCATAGGGTACTTCCATTAGGAACGTCACCCATATCAATAACATGCACAACACAATTGAGACCTTAAGGGTCTCACTCAAACGAGCTTAACGACCCGATACCAACCAAAATGCCTAAGCACCCAAGGATTCGCACCATAGGATCAAGGTACAACACACCACTTATACACTCTACTGAAAGCAAACCGGAACCATAAACGTAAACCGCCCGCTTGCTACGAATTATCTCCAACGGAGAATAAAGTTTAGCTAAGACTTACGCACATACCACATGTTATTACAAACGAACAACATATAATTTCATACTAAAAGTACCTGATGTAGAACTGTTGGGCTTCCGTGCTCCACTTCCCATCATGTATTCGCGCTCTAACCTCCTAACCCGATCGTCATGCGATTCGGAACACTCTGACTTCCGGTGTCCCTCCATCCGGCAAATGAAACACCTGATTGAGCCCAAAGGCACCACCGTACAATCTTGTGCCAAATGACCCCGTTCCCCACACTTAAAGCACGTGAGCTTGTAACCCTTCTTACTCTTCTTCTTCACATTCCTGACGCCTTCAGGCGTACTTCGTGCCCTCTTACCATGAGCACCATGTAATCCTAACCTTGCAAGTACATCTTCATCATCACTACCTCAAGGTTTGGGAAACCTCTTTTCAAACTCTTCCTTTACAACTTTAGTCACTTGGTCTCGGACCATTTTCGTCATTTGTCCTTCGACCAACTCCTTGGTTACTTCTCTAACTTTGCCGGTGAAAACCGAGACATATTGTTCAAACACGGCCTCAATCTTTAACGTTAACTCATCCTTCCCTTCGTGAATAGGCTCACTCGTTCCGCATCCATCTTCCATTTTCATTCTAAAGAATGCAAACGATTAAATCATGAACGTATATACCACACGCACAACACCACCCCATCTTGCTAAACACTCATCGTACATCACTTGTTAGACACGATTTGCACCCGTAATAAGGTTTGCAAGTCCTTATTACGCATACATGCTATATCAACTTGTTAGTACAACGACCGCCTCGCTCGATGATATAAGTAAACACAAAAAAAATTCTACGCGATAAAAACACACGCGAGAATTATTATCGCAACACAATAATATATTAATAATATCCGCATTACTAATATAAACGTTAGTCCACTTACAAAAAAGGCACTAACTATAACCCATTTCGACCCGTAATCCTACAAGTCCCGCAACAATTAACCATACACAAAAGTCTAAGTCTAGTCACCTATCTCAAGTCACCTAAATCCCTTAGACCATGCTCTGATACCACTTGTAACAACCCAAACCAAACCACAATCAATCCCGCGTAGATATTTACATAAAAAAATTTCTTTGTTCAGCTGGTGGCGCGGCGCGCTAGACATTCGTGCGGCGCGCAAAATGGCCTGGACAGGCTGCTGTCTCCAAAAGTCAAAAACACAAAAATATTTGACCACTTCCCGACGTATTTAGGCAAAACGCTTTTCACAACACATTAACATAGTTAAAACTAACACGTTCCATTAATAAAAAGGGTTTTATGACATCGGGCCCACATGTGTCCAAATTACCCCTTTAAGTATAAAATACAAGTTTCGACCCCACAATTTTAAACACAAAATAAAAGTTGAGCATGGCGATTGGGGATACGCTACCCAATCCTAATTAATCCAAAAGCAAGCCTTCTAAAGCAACTACACGAGACACTAGCTCCCACGCTTACCCGAGCCACCTCATCCAAGCAAATCTATAAAAATGTAAACAACGAGAGGGTAAGCTAATGCTTAGTGAGTGAAAATATACTACATACATATATATGCATAAAATGGACACGCCACACAAATAATCAAATATCGCATACCGGAGCTTCCAAGCATAAAGGCAAGCTAGTTTAAGCATACCGTACGATCACTAAGCAACAAGCTAACAATGTCAACAATAAGGTAAGTTCACCAACGACAATGTGAACAACGCCATTAAGCTACACCCAGAGGGTTAGCGACATCACAACAATACGACAATATATATATATATATATATATATATATATATATATATATATATATATATATATATATCACGATAATACGACAAACATCCAAAAGTATTCAAGATCTCAAGGCTAGCTCTACGAATGGTATCGTCAACATCGAACTTAAATCCCATTCGTCCCAATTAACGTGGTATCGTCAACATCAAACTTAAAACCCACGTATGAGGTATCGTCAACATCGAACTTAAAACCCTCATCGAATGAATTAATGTGGTATCGTCAACATCGAACTTAAAACCCACATATGAGGTATCGTCAACAACGAACTTTAAACCCTCATCAACGTCACTACAATAGTCGTATGGCATCGTCAACATCGAACTTAAATTCCATGCATGAGGTATCGTCAACATCGAACTTTAAGCCCTCATTAACACCACAATATACTCTAGGGTATGGTATCGTCAACATCGAACTTTAACCCATAACCCACAAATAAATAACTCATATACATACGTATATAATTATTCCACTCACAAGCCCATGTGATAATGTACACATGAAGTGTGCATCTCGCCAAAGGTGGTCAACCAAAACGCACAACCGTGCCAATTGGACATGTACCCAAGTCCATCAAATCCACCTATATGTGAATTGAGCTCTATAACCGAGAACCACTTCACCCGACACGCACCCATCCTACACATACATATGCATATAGGATATTAACACTCACCTTGAAGTCTTGATGAATGCTTCCAAGTAATCCACGACTCGTCAATGGAAAGTACCTATTCCATTATCACGAAACAAGCAACACAATTAGGGTTGACTTACAAACCAACCCAATTCGACACTTAGTGCCATTTTGACCCAAATGCACTTCCAAGCACAAACCGTGCCTAAACTAACCAATAATCACTAACACAAGTGAGAATGGTCCTAATATGCCAATTAAACCCAATCATAGGTGTTAAACACCTATCTTGCCCATAATGACATTTAAACCCTAATTATGACCCAAAGGAGTCAACATCGCGCCGTTAGCGAGTTTTGACACCAAAACATATTTAACTCGGTTTTATACTTCAACTTAATACATTTTAAGTTTATAAACCTCATTAAATCGACAATTGGGTTATAATCATCACCAAACCCTAATTTTAACTCTAGTCAAAATTAGTCAACCCAAATTCACCTAAAGTGGTTCCAACACTTCCATAATCACTAAACCTAGTGATTAAACTCAAGATTAAAGCCTAATCAAGGCCAAATCGTCAACCAACCCAAAACCCGCCAAGTGACAAGAATAACTAGTCACCATAAACCCCTTTCATCATCTAAGAGGGTTTTACAACAAATCAAACTCAAACCCTAACTTGAATATCAAATCTAACAAATGTAATTTGGAGTTTGAACTTACCAATACCACCAAAATGATGCCGTTGACGAGTAGAACAACTTTAAAACCCGAGCTTTAGTGAGAATACAACTCCTTCTTTTCCAATTCAAGCTCTCTCACTCTAGAACCCTTCCTCTCTCTCTCTAGATATGGATGAGAGTGTTTGTGTGGGTGAGAAATGAGCTCCATTGGAGTTCTAGATCAGTTTTGGTGACCCTAAACCCACCCTAAATGAAAATACCAAAGTACCCCTCATTTAAACCTTTTAAAAAGGCTAAAAATTGGATCAGACGGGATCGGCGCGCCGCGCCAAAAGGTGGAGCGCCGCTCCAACCTACAGGTCAGTTTTCAGAAACTTGTTTTGGCCATAACTTTTTGACCGTAGCTCCGTTTTCGATGAATCAAATATCGTTGGAAACGTAATAAGATTTTCTTATCAATGGTAAGGCTTTGAAACATCAACACAAACTTTATTTGGGGTTGAAAAGATACGTACACACCTTGTCACTTCAGACAACGTCCAGTTTCCTTCGACGTTCGAGCAAGCAACACGTACGCGCTTCGTACACTTCATACACGCATCGTACACCATAAATACATTATGTACAATAAATATTTGCGTCTTACATTGTTTCACGATTCTAGCCCACGTTAAGAAAATTGAAACCGACGAGAAGCATATCGATGATGTGCCAATTGTTAGTGACTTTTCCGATGTATTTCTCGACGAATTGCCGGGACTTCCACATCATCGACTGGTTGAATTCCAAATCGATCTTATTCCGGGAGCCGCACCTATAGCACGTGCACCGTATAGACTTGCTCCATCCGAAATGCAAGAATTGCAAAGTCAAATTCAAGAACTACTTGACCGTGGTTTTATCCAACCTAGCCATTCACCATGGGGCGCTCCAATTTTATTCGTTAAGAAGAAAGATGGATCCCTACGAATGTGTATCGACTATCGTGAACTAAACAAATTGACGGTTAAGAACCGATATCCTCTTCCACACATCGATGACCTCTTTGATCAATTACAAGGATCTCGTGTATATTCAAAAATCGATCTCGGCTCGGGTTATCATCAATTAAGGGTTAAGGGGGAAGATGTCTCAAAAACCATTTTCTGGACTCGTTAGGGTAGTTATGAATTTCTTGTAATGCCATTTGGTCTCACTAACGCGCCAGCGGTGTTTATGGATCTTATGAACCGCGTGTGCAAACCATACCTCGACAAATTCGTTATCGTGTTCATCGATGATATTTTAGTCTATTCTAAAAATGAAGAAGATCACGAACAACATCTCCGACTTGTGCTTGAACTCTTGAGACAAGAACGACTCTATGCCAAATACTCCAAGTGTGAATTTTGGTTGAAGGAAGTTCAATTTCTTGGTCATGTTGTAAGTGATCAAGGTATTAAAGTCGATCCCGCAAAAATCGAAGCCATTAGCAAATGGGAGACCCCTACTACTCCTACCCACATTCGTCAATTCTTGGGTCTTGCCGGGTACTATCGTAGATTCATCGAAAACTTCTCTTTGATTGCACGCCCTATAACCGCGTTAACTCACAAGGGAAAGAAATTCATTTGGGCGACCGACCAAGAATCCGCGTTTCAAATCTTGAAGACAAAGCTAACAACCGCTCCTATCTTGTCACTTCCCGAAGGCAATGATGATTTTGTTGTATATTGCGATGCCTCTAAACATGGTTTTAGGTGTGTATTGATGCAACGAAAGAAAGTCATTGTTTATGCCTCTCGACAACTAAAAATTCATGAACGGAACTACACGACACATGATCTCGAACTCGGAGCCGTTGTCTTTGCACTAAAAATGTGGAGACACTATCTTTATGGAACCAAAAGTACCATCTTCACCGATCACAAAAGCCTCCAACACATCTTCGACCAAAAGCAACTAAACATGAGACAACGACGGTGGATTGAAAACTTAAACGATTACGATTGTGAGCTTCATTACCATCCAGGGAAGGCAAACGTAGTAGCCGATGCCTTAAGTCGAAAGAAAAGAGCGGTGCCTCTTCGTGTCCGAGCTTTAAACATCACCATTCACACCAACCTCAATAGTCAAATTCGTGTAGCCCAAGACGAGGCTCTCAAGGATGAAAACATCTCTCTCGAACACTTGAACGTCCTCACCTCTCGATTCGAAGTTAAAGAAACCAGACTCCGATATTTCGCCAGAAGAATTTGGGTACCTAGTTATGGGGACTTACGAAGCCTTATTTTAGACGAAGCCCATAAGTCAATATATCCGATTCACCCCGGTGCCAATAAGATGTACCACGACCTTAAAGAACAATATTGGTGGCCGAACATTAAAAGGGACGTCGCTACTTATGTTGGAAAATTCCTAACTTGCTCCAAAGTCAAAGCCGAACATCAAAGACCGTCTGGGCTACTTCAAAAATCCGAAATCTCACAATGGAAGTGGGAGAGAATAATGATGGATTTTATCACAAAACTACCAAGAACGGAGAGCGGTTATGATACTATTTGGGTTATTGTAGACCCTCTCACCAAATCCGCCCACTTCTTAGCCATGAAGGAAACCGACAACATGGAAAAACTTGCACAACTTTACATTAAAGAAATCGTAGCCCGTCACGGTGTGCCTTTATCGATTATTTCCGACCGAGATGGCCATTTTGTTTCTAGATTTTGGCGTACTTTACAAGAAGCGTTGGGAACGTGTTTAGACATGAGCACCGCATACTATCCGCAAACCGACGGACAAAGTGAACGCACAATTCAAACCTTGGAAGACATGCTACGAGCTTTCGTTATCAATTTCGGAAAAGCTTGGGACAAGCACTTGCCTCTCGCCGAATTCTCCTACAACAATAGTTATCACGCGAGTATTAACGCTGCACCATTCGAAGCATTATATGGCCGAAAATGTCGTTCACCTCTTTGTTGGGCCGAAGTAGCGACACACAAATCACCGGACCCGAACTCATTCATGATACAACCGAGAAGATCGTTCAAATCCGAGATAGGCTCCGGACGGCCCGTAGTTTTCAAAAGAGCTATACCGACAAAAGACGCAACAACCTCGAATTTTAAGTCGGTGACCGCGTAATGTTAAAAGTCGCATCTTGGAAAGGTGTAATCCGTTTCGGGAAACGCGGGAAGCTAAATCCGCGGTATATTGGTCCTTTCAAAATCTTGGAGCGTGTTGCAACCGTTGCTTATCGTTTAGATCTTCCGCCTCAACTAAGCTCCATTCATCCTACTTTCCATGTATCAAATTTGAAGAAGTGTTTTGCCGAACCCGAACTCGTCATCCCTCTCGAGGAGCTTAATATTGATGACAAACTTCATTTTGTGGAGGAACAGGTTGAAATAGTGGACCACTCCGTCAAAACGCTAAAACAAAGCCGAATTCCAATTGTCAAGGTCCGTTAGAACGCCAAAAGGGGACCCGAGTTTACTTGGGAAAGACAAGATCAAATGCAAAGGAAGTATCCTCATTTATTCTTGGATTCGGAAACGCAAGATCTCGAGGAAGAAACAACGACCACTACGCCAACTTAAATTTCAGGACGAAATTTCTTTTAAGGAGTAGGTAATGTAACATCCCGCCTTTTTCTATTTACCTTCCATTATGTTATTTTAAAGTCCGTTATATAATTATAACATCTTCTGTTAATACGCGTTTTAAATTATTTTGTTTAGGTAATTCACGCACCCTATGCAAACTTGAGGGACTAAACTAGCCAAGATGCCAAACATTTGACTAGGTCAAATGGTCAAGCCTTTCTCATCCATTCATTCATCACCTCCCTCTCTAATACTTCCATTCTTTTTCTCCCAAGCAACCAAACAAAGAATCATCATCTATTTCAAATCGAGCAAGCATCAACTCAAACAAATTACATATTCGAAATCCTTGCATCTTCCTCTTCAAATCCATACCAATCTCATTGCATTTGGGTAACTTTCTAAAAACACTAGATTTTGTGTTCTTGATGTTTTTAACTTATAAAAGTGTTATCTATGGCTCAAGTCTAACATGAATATGTGATATATATGCTCGATCTCGTTATTTTAAGTAAATAGCATGAACTTGAAGTTTATGTGTTTGATCTTGTATTTTGGTTGCTTAAATGTTGTTTAAATGTTAAAGTTCAATTATTAAACGTGTTACTAGCATCACTAGCTTCAATTTGATGTGTAAGTTGACTTAGAAAGACTCCATAAACTTAATTGCTAAAATTGTGATTTTGGGTTAGGGTTTGAGAGATGTAAAATAAGTTTTTGATGCATTGAATGCCTTGAAATGTTGTTTGTAACTGTTTAGTTGTATTGTATGAATAATTACCTACGAAACGGCGTATTATATGTGTGTGTTAAGTTTCCGAATCATTGATTTCATTTATGAGCTTGAATGTCATTAATGAAGAACATTTAATGTGGTTTGAAGATTGTAAATGCGTGAATTGATTGATGATATGTGTTTAGTTGTTTTTCTTGTCAAAATACCTTTCCGGTGACATAAGATACATGTTTTGATTGTTTGCGGGTCATAAATTGTGATTGTTTGAAGTTTGGTTCGTGCACTTGTGTAATTTCAGCAAAACAGGGTCTGTGCACTAATCTGGACGCCGTCCAGATTCTTGGACACCGTCCAGGCCTTCACATCTGGATGCCGTCCAGCCAATCTGGACGCCGTCCAGATGAACTGCCAGGTTCTGATTTAGTTGGTCGTTTACCATTAAATTCTAACTATGCTACGCACCTCCGATTAAGATGTAACTTATTCTAACATGCTCATATATGATTAAAACCCACAGAAAAATAGTTCGGGACCCGACCCGAATGTGTTGACTTTTTCGTTGACTTTGACTTGACCAAAGTTGACTTTCTTTTAAACTTAACCAAATACTTATGCAATCATCCTAACATGCTTTTATATTTGAATCATGCATGAAACTTGGCAACGTGATTCACATGCTATATGTAATCGAGTCCTAACGAGCCATAGTACTAATTGAACAACTTTGACCAATCGTGTTTACCGTTATTGATACGACCTACTTGTTTAGGTCAAGTCTAGCATTCGTTCTTGCACACGTTTACTTACGAAGTACTTTTATACGCTTGCACTCAAGGTGAGATCATAGTCCCACTTTTACTCTTTTATACTTATACTTGGGATGAGAAAACATAAACGATTCATACTTTCATACTTTGAACACGAATACGAAAGCAAAGATACGTACGAGTTAGAACGAAAATCCTCAAGTTTAATTATCTTTAGTTACACTTGCAGGGTGTAAACGAGAACTTATGTTGTGTGGCCATATGGGTTTAACGAACCCTCATTCGGACAGTTCGCTACCGTTAGCGAATGAAATATAATTTTATCAGAATAGTGTATGTTCTAACACTATATGCAGAGGTTAGATTCAGTTAAGCTTTGGGTAATTGGATGCTCGTGATACAAACACATCTTTTGAGATGTATACGCTTGATAATCAGTTTATACTAAATCTTGTGGTTCAAAACATACTTTACAAATACACCTATGATTTCACCAATGTTTTTCGTTGACAGATTTTCTATGTTTTTCTCAGGTCCTTGAATACTAGGTGATACATGATTCCGCACTATACTTTTTGATACTTGCTTGGATGTCGAGTATACATGCATACGTGGAGCATCTTTGACTTATTCTTAAATTGTGTCGCATATGTTTCAATTGTACTTTAAACATTGTAATGTAACTAGTTGTCGAACTACTTTGTAGACCTTGAAACATCCTCACTTTTGAAATGAATGTGACATATTTTGGTCAAAACTTGTTTTAAAAGACTTATGACCACGTAACGGGACCTAAGTAGACGGCACCGTCAATGACGATTTTTTCGGGTCGCTACAACTTCTATGACATTTCTTTAAACTGTGTATTTTTTATCTGGTGACAATAAATATGGGACGGAGGGAGTTAATTTTAAGGTTACTTTAGTGGCTGTTTACTTTCAAACAACCACAAATTCCAAAAATATACTGGGTTATATAGTTAAATTTAGTGGTGTTTTGTATGATTTGAAGAATACACTGTATTAAAAAATTTCAAGGTAGTGGGGTCATAGGACCTCATCCCTCTAAAGCTACACTTGCCCGATAACATCATTTTGCTTGATGTACATGTGTATTTATCATATATTGGTTTGATGTTCTTTTGAAAGAAGTTCCCCTCGAGTACAGGAAAAGATACCTTTTTCTACCTTTAAGAGGTGTGTGAGTTCCGACATCGCGTTCGGATCCAGTCGGTGACTCATAACTGTCATTCGGAGCCCATCAATGACTCCTAACCACCAAAGGGTCATTGGCCTAGCGGTATCGGCGCATCGGATAGCCCCTCTGACCTTGAGGTCATAGGTTTGAGTCCTGCTTAGGACATTATTCGTGTAAAGTTATACACTGTGTGTGAGTTTGACGTTCTCAAAAAATGACTTCTAACCGTCGTTTAAAAAAATCTATCTTTAGGTGGAGAAACGACTTTTCTTATATTAGGGTAAACAAGTCTCCATAAGAGGGGGATCAAATATTGTTGTTGTAATTTGTGCTTTTAAAACTCTCAATAGAGAAATGCTTTTAAAACCATCCGATTCTCATAGCAGCAATGTGTACATTTGGCATTTACAAAATGAGGCTATCATATACAAATGATATTGGGCCATTATGATGGGTAACAAAAATGGGCCTTACATTAGTTCAGATCTCATCCATGTTAATAAAAAATATATTCATAGTACTTCATAGTTACTTCATTAGTTTCTCTTAGACTGTCTCTAAAGCGCCCATCAAACATCCTAGGTCCCACCAACACACCACCAGCACGCCATTAACGCGGCGTGTTTGTGGCAAAATACTCCGACGTGCTGGAAACTTGCATGGAGAAGACAACCGCGTGTTAGTTTGATTTTTTTGATGTGACTGTATTTGATTGGTTGGTGAATGTGTTTGAAATCAAACGGCTAGTTCCATGTGGTCAACAGCAACGGATATAAAGATAAATATACACTTTAATAAAAATTAAATAAATTATATAATTTTCATCTATAAATACACTTCAAACACTTCATTTTTACACACTTCAAACACTTCACTTCTCATATACATTTTTTTACACATCATTTTAACAATGTAAAACCCGAACGAGTGGTCGCTTTGTAATAACATTTTAGCCGGTTCCGGCAAGCCGACAACTCACGGGTCATCCTTTTCACACCAGTCTCGACCACCAACACTTGGTTTTTCCAATTATACGACTAGCTCGTTCAATATGAACCCACAAGATATTGAACAACAAATCTATCAACTACAACAACTTCAAAAACTACAAGAAATTTAAAGAGAACTTGGTTTATCTCCACAACCGCCTTTTCAACCACAAACCTAAACACAAACCCAACCACAAACCCAACCACAAACCCAACTACAAACCCAACCACAAACTCAATCACAAATCGAAGTAGAGCCTGAACAAGCCGGTGACGCGAGGAGAAAAAGAAGTCACCAATGAAAAGGCAAAGAAAAGGCACGCAAACCGTGCCAAAAAAGAACTTGGACAATGGCCGAAGAGGTTTGGTTGGAAAAATGTTGGCTTGATACGTCCGAGAATCCGATTATCGAAAACTCTCAAAAATAACAATCTTTGTGGGCTACCGTAATGAGCAAATTCAACGATAACGAAGAAGGATTGGTTCGAAATGAAGATGCGCTATCGGGAAAATGACGTTATGTGGACAAGTGTGTAAAGCTTTTCAAGGTTTTTATGAGGCCGGAAAATGCAATCCAAGGCGTAGTGAAAAAACCGAAAAACACTTTTACGATGGTGCGGTAAAAGCGTATTGTAATAATGAGAATAAAATGTGGGCATTTAAAGAACCTTAGAAATTTTTGAAAGACAAACCGAAGTGGCTTACGCCTACTCCGGTTGGTGGAGCTGTTTATGGTAGAGGTTTGCAGGATGAGGATGAGGAAGACGCGATCCACACGATTGATATCACAGATGATCATCATGATAATGTGCTTTTAGGTAATGATCCGGTTCCAAGGCCCATTGGAAGGAATCGAGCAAAGAAAGCTGCTATGACTTCCGAATCTTTTGATGCAACTCAAAGCTCTCGTTCAACAAACTTTTCAAAATTTGAGGAGTTATGTGAACAAGTTAACTAGTACAACACCGAAGTTGTACAGAAAAAGCTTCAATAAATGGACACAATCACCAAGGCAGAACGTATGAAAGCCGTACTCGAAGCCACAAAATTTCTTTCGTCCTTGGACATTAATAACAACCCGAAGGAATGGAAGCGTTGTTTGAAGATGAAGAAGAACTTGCTCGAAAAGTACGGCAATTTAATTCAGTTGTTGCATGAGGACGGGGACGATTAGTTTTAATATTTATATTATTGTATATTTTAATTCTTAGGAGTTTTTAAAAATAAAATAAATTTAGGCCTTTTTTATTATTGTAATTTATAATTTTAGGACTTTTAAGTGTAATCGTATTATTAATTTTTACTTTAGTGTGTTTTATTAAATTAATTTGCTTTTATACTTACAAAATAGTAATATAGCTAATTCAAAATAAAAACTAAAATCAAGAAAAATGAAAAAGAAATAAAAAAAATACACCACCCCTACCCATCAACACGCCACTTAGCATGCCACTCATTATTTACTAGTTTACCAGTAAGCCCATCAAGCACCACACCCCTACCCAGCAACACGCCAACACGTCCATCAGGATTAAAAATAGTCTTAGGTAACTATCACGTTGTTAACAGAGCAATTGACCATTAGCAATAAAGTATAGAATGTGCAAAAAGGTTTCATTTCTTATATCCATATTATAATTTTGTCTTTTTCTATTAAATATAATGCATATTTTTTAAAATGAATATTGGATTTAATAGATTTGTATTAAACAAGTTTTGAGTAATGAAAATGAAAAAACTAAATCTAGAAAGATATAACTACAAAATTATGTAATTACTTTTTCTTTCTAATTTTACATAATTAATAATAAAATATAAATTATAAATTAAACTAAATTTAAAACCACCGAAACTTGGTTTGGGTAGTATGTGATAACGATAATCTTGGTCCCCAAGTTAGTGGATAATCTTATACTCCAAGATTGTTGTATTTTAGGAATATATTGTATCCTAGTTGTATTAGAATCATATCCTATTATGCATTCCCGTAGGTGTATATATACTCATGTAATTGTTCATTATAATGCAAGGGTTTTAACCTACAAACCTCTACATGGTATCAAGAGCTTGATCCAACCTCCCTTTCCCTTTTTTCTGCCGCACAAATACATCCTCTTTTTTTTTCTTTTCCTATCGACTTGAAACTACATCATGTCAACACATACTATTCCTAACGAGGTTGATCCCAAACACCCGATTATCATCGTCACTCTCACAAATATCATAAAACTCATAAGTCTAAACTACATATCATGGAAACTACAAGTTCAAGCCACACTTGATGGCTATGGCCTAGTCAAGTTTCTCGATGGTTCTCACCCCCAACCACCTGCAACTACTCTCACAGACGAAGGCACCACATCACAAAATCCGACTCACACCACATGGTTCAGACAAGATCGGTTACTTTTTGGTGCCCTTCTAGGCACCCTTGATCTGCAGATTGTGCCCTTAGTTGCACTCACCACCACCACCAAAGAACTATGGGACACTCTAGTTGATACCTTTGCTCTGTCATCCAGGGATCACATAAAATAGTTGAAGCTACGCCTCAAAAACATCACCAAGGGACCACAAACTATTACCGAGTATATGAACTCGATCAAAACATGTGCAGATCAGCTTTCTCTTCTCTGTGTCATTGTTTCACAAGAAGATATCACATATCGTGTTCTTGAAGGACTCGATGATACTTATCAGGGTATAATCGATGGTGTTAATGCTCGGGATACGGCAATCACGTTTGTTGAACTGTATGAGAAGCTAATCAACAGGGAACTCACTCTTAAAACTCAACCCACCATTCCTAATCTCCCTGCTACTGCTAATGTAACCAACACTCGCCCAACTAATCGCACCATATCTTTCAATAACAATAATTATCGATCATCAAACAACTTATCGGGTTCATCAAAATCAAACTCTCAGTACACTGGATCAAGGCCTTTCTTAGGAAAGTGTCATTGGTGTATGATCGGTGTCAAAGGGCCGGTCAAAAATAGCCTAATTACTCTACTTTAGATAGAGTAAGTAGGATTCGTTCCACGGGAAATAGTGGTTAATAGTAAGCAATTTCAGGATCGGTTTGTTTGTTTAACTAAGAGCTACTAAGATTAAACAACTAAATTAAAGCTTAAAACTTAAACTAAAGTGCAATTGAGAATGTTGAAATGTAAACAATGAGATTAAAAGCCTTTATCCTTTCACAATCCCAATCTGGCATGCATTCATTCAAACAAGTATTATGTTTATCAAGTATTGATCAAATCTCATAGACAAGACTTCTTAAGTTCATCAATTCTACTATCTTGGGATTGAACTATGCAACTTAGACAATATGTCTTTATCCTTAATCTAATTAACACTAAGTTGGATCAAGAACACAATGTTAAATCATAATAATTCAACTTGCAATAACAAAAGCATAGAACTTGCATTGATCAATAGTTGATTGGTTTACAATATCATAATCCAAAAGACATAAGTATTAAAACATCATAAACCACATAAACTTGAATGAAATAATACATGTTTAATTGTTCATGGAAAGGATAAAGATAAGAAAACTAGCCAAGCATGTTGGTGATGATGATCATGGTTGTTTCTTGAAGTTGCATGATGAACAGCACTTGAATCCTAGCTTGAATCCTTGATTGATGATGATTTATGATGTGTTTTGGTGTGTTTTTGGCTCTCAAACTGATGGAAAATGTGTGGAATTCGTATCCTAGGGTTTCCTTTATATAGGAATGAAGTAGGGTATTCCCCAAGCTTGAAATCCCTCAAATCCGGCTCTAAATTCTATCCAAAAATACGTCTAGCCGCAATTTATGCTCACCAGCCGCGATTTATGCCCAGCCGTAAAAACCCAAGCACCTCCTTATGCCCGCTTCTGACCTGAGCAAACATTTTATTTCAGGCCAGCCGCAATTTTCTCTCACCAGCCGCAATTTGCGGCTGGGTACTTTTTCGCGCCTTTTTCTCGTTTTAATCCTCGTTTTCGCGTTTCATCTTGACTCGTTACCCATTATGAAAACCTTATAAAATAACCTTTTAAACCTCAAATGCACACATAAAATTCATCCTTTAATATCAAACACAATCGGCATTTATGAACCGATCAACTCCCCCACACTTATCCTTGTTTATCCTCAAACAATCTTAAACTCAAATCTTCAACTCAAATCTCTAGCAAATGATAAATCTTCAAAGGCATGAATAAAACCACAAAGTCTTGAACTCAATGTGAAACATAAATTCCACCGACATGGCTCCCACTTGAAATTAACCAACTTAAAATTCCCACATTGAATCATGATTATAACAACATCTTGTCTCGAACAAATACTTCATAGCAAAGTGTAATGAAATCTCGAACTTTTTAATCTTCAAATAACCATGAGTCAAGTGGGAGCCATCCGCCATATGAACTAGATAAAAGAACCATGTACCGTCAATTCCATATTTGTTTTAAAGGTTGGTGTGCCAGAGTGTCCGAAGATACCTTTTTTGGTTCTCCGGTGTTTTAGGATCACGGCACTCATCTCATGCCCCAAAAACTCCTCCGGTGACTCTCAGAGCAGGGTGGACAATCTACGAAGGGTCGTGGAATTTAAGTCCCACTTGACTTATAATGAGAAATAGTTTTTGTAGATTTAGCCCCATCTAGCTCTATTTTTAGCGGTATTATACGCCCCAATAAGGCTCGCGTGTAGGAATATTTATCCAGCCCCTATACTGGCTGTTTTATGGATTTGGCTCCATCGAGCTCTCGTGTTGTGGTTTTAGCCCCAAGCATGGCTCTCGTTTAGGAATATTTATCCAGCCCCTAGACTGGCTGTTTTGCAGTGAACTGCGGGTATGGCTAGTGTCATCCATAGCTAATCCTGGTTTTGGATAGCGATACAGAACAAGTCCAAGCACTAGCATTTGTTCCCGGTATCGAAACGAGATGTGAATGAACATGAAACGACATTTTGTACTTTTCAATTCGTCAATTCATGAGTTATAACTGCACTAAAAGTGCTTTTGCAACATAAATTGAAAGACTTTACTTCCTTTTTTTCGAACAACACCTTGATAAACACAACTAAGAAGACTTTACTTCTTAACTTGACCACTTCGAAAATTCTTGTTTAATTTAGGTGCTAACATCCAACTTTTTCTTAATACCCATTAATACCATGCCACTTCACTTATTTTTCAACTCTTTTTCACAAGAATCACACTTGGTTTGTTATAAAATTATGATAAAAAAAAAATTTTGTTCAATTTAAATAATCATAATGTTTTACTCACTTTAAGCTTCAAACCAAAGTAATGTATCCCAAAAAAAAAAAATTAATTTCCCCTCTCCCCCACACTTACATCATGCTACGCCCTCGTATGCATGTTTTAAAAATATTACAATGTTTGTGTGAAAAGAAAAGAAATTATTACATATTACCGAGATACTTGCACGTACACCATCCATTAATAACCATTGCACACCATTTTGATTCATCATCATGCATTCCATTTGATTACATTTATCCTTCCATTACAACTTAGAAAAGAAAAACAAAAGAAAAACGTAAAATCCTAACTAGCCACTTTCGTAGGGATCACGATTGCACTTAGCGTGTGCAACAAGCCTTTAAACCACCTGATTCCCTCGGGTGGACGAGTTTTGTCTCGTGAGGGCTTGCAGTGAACATACCCACAAAGTTCATTTAACTAAAAATAAATAAAAATAAACTAAAAATAAAATAAAGAAGATTTACAAACTCTACACAAGTTTGTGCAGTTTTTATTTCCGAGTCGTGCACGCGACTCTTTCTCCACTTTAGCTAATTCTAGGACTGTAGAAGGTTCCTCCTTCCCTCAATTTGTGAGAACCTTCACTATCTCTAACTTTCCTCAACTTATAATCCAACCACACGTCATTCTCCTTAGCCACATGCACTAACTCAAACAATTTAGCTTTTTCTTTAGGAGACAAGTTACACACAAGACGGTTGGTTAAGCTTTCATCCCCCTACTCCTAGCAACATGGACCCGTCTATGTAATTTCCTCATGGAACGATCAAGCACCGAGTCATCCACATATTCCTTACACTCACTATCATGCCTCAAAGAACTATGTGGTGGGTTTTCACTATCTCCCCCACATTTAGGCCCTTCAAGATCCTCTAAATTGGAAATCACCTCATAATCAACTTGAGAATTCACATTTTCATTCTTATTCACTTTGATCTTGTTACCTCCAAACCTCTCAACAAGTTGTTCTACGTTTCTCCCCATTACTTTGACTACTTTTCTATCGGATTCTTCAGACTTTTCAAGTGTATCAACAGACACATTCCCAACACACATAGTCTCCATTTTGTTATCACTAGATACCTGCTCATTTAATTTTCTCATTGATGGTGGTCGGGAAAGCCTAATCGTCTTCGGGGTTACCAAATTTTCATCCTCTTCACATTTAGAAACTTTTTCATCCACCTTAACAAAGGTGGATACTGCCATCATGGTTTCTTTCATTGGTAATGAACAAGTGGTGCTAAATGATGAACTCAACTTGGTTTCAAGAACTTGACTCAGATTTTTTAATTCCCGCTCAAGATTTTGTATCGACTCTTGTTGACTCATCAAAATTTCTGCATTAGTTCTTATTTGAGTTTCCATTAATTCACTCGTCATACCCTCTTCACTAGATTTTCTTACCTCCTCTTTCTCTTTCACATCCGGTGCATACTTTTGAATCTGTTCATGGTTAGTATCCAACAAAAAACAATCCTGGACATCCGGTGTATGTAATGAATTAAAAATATTAATCTGTGATCTCTTATTACCAAAAGAAATGTCCATAACCCCGGTTCTACAATTGAAAGAGCATCAATTGTGGCCAAAAATGGACGACCAAGAATGATCGTCGGTTGGGTATCCCTAAAGGTGGTCTCTGTGTCCATAATTATAAAATCTACGGGGTAATAAAAGGCTTCCACTTTCATAATCACATTTTCCAACATACCCCTTGGAGTTCTCATTGACCGATCCGCAAGTTGGACGAGAATATCTGTATGTTTTAAAGTTCCAACTTGTATCGGTCAACAAGGCTCGATGGAAGTATGTTAATACTAGCCCCCAAATCCAACAAAGCCTTTTTAATATTAACATTCCCCACCGTAATCGAAATTAATGGTGTCCCCGGGTCCTTAAACTTAGGTGGAAATGAACCCAAAATTACAACACTCACTTTTTCAGTTAGTTTTACCTTTTTGGGTAATGATGCGTTGAGTTTACGCTTTTGAACACACAAATCTTTTAAAAACTTAGCATATGCTGGAATTTGTTTGATTGCATCAATAAGTGTAATATTTATTTTTACTTGTTTAAATGTCTCCCATATATCATCCGTTTTCGGTCCCTTTTTCCCATAAGGGAATTGTTTCGGGGACTCCAAAGCCTTGGGGAATGGAATGGTATTAGTTTCCATGTCTGGTTCTCCAAACTTTTCAACTACCGGTTTTTCAACATTTAACCTAACCCCATTACCATCTTTAACACCACTTTTATCATTTTCAACAATGTCATCATCCTCATTAAAAATAATAGAAGACTTACATGAACCACGCTTAGTCTCTAATTTCTCGGTTGCCTCAACTTGGTTGTTATAAGTCTTTCCACTTCGCAAGATTCCTACCATGTTTACACCATGACCTTTACCATTTTCTTTATGGTTAGGATTTAAAACCGTGTAACTTGGAATGGTACCCGGTTCCCTTGTTCCCTTGCTTTCAGCCACATTACCAATTTCTTTAGCCAACGCAACAATAGATTTATTTTGAACCTCCACTATCTTTCAGATCTCTGAAATAAATGCATCCATCTTTGCATCCGAGCTCGATGGTTAATTTGGTGGAGCATTGCTTTGGTTTTGATCTTGGTTTTGGTAATGGTTTTGATTTTGGTTTGGTGTATTCAATGTGTTGTTGTTGTTCCAACTAAAGTTTGGATGATTCCTCCACCCTGGATTGTAGGTGTTAGAATATGGATCATATTTTCACCCTTGAACCTCGTTCACTTGCTCTTTCATTATTGGTGGGTTCCATTGCTTACATACATTTGCATAATGTGAAGCATCCCCGCATAGTGAACACTACCACCCTACTTCGGGTTGTTAAACATTGGCATTAACATCTTTATCTCATCTAATTCCTTTTCTAAATTTCTAAACGACCCTCCCGAAGTGGACACTTGGTTAACTTGGGAAGAATTGTGAGTTTTCCGTTTAACTGAAGCTTGGGTTTTTGAACCCTTGCTCAATTGCTCGAAAAATGCCCACTCATCCTCACTACTTCTAGTCATAAACACACCACCACTAGCCGCTAATAGTACCTGTCTATTTTGTGAGTCAAGACCATCATAAAAAACTTTGACAAGTTCCCATTTCGGTATTTCATGGTGAAAACAAGATCTAAGTAATTCCTTCAGACGTTCGTATGCTTCATGAAAAAGTTCACCTGGCAATTGCCTAAAAGATTTAATTTGCATACGCATATCTGAAGTTTTACTTATCTGGTAGAATTCCTCAAGGAACTTCTTTTTCATCACCGCCCAAGTAGTAATACTTCGGGCGGGCAAGGACAAAAACCATCTCTTAGCTTTATCTTTTAATGAATAAGGAAAAAGACGAAGACGTACCTCTTCATCAGTGAAGCCGTTTACCTGATTTGTAGCGCACATTTCATTGAACTCTGTTATATGCTCATATGGTTCTTCGTTAGCCGTACCTCGGTAGGTAGTCAAAATAGCAATGAGTTGAGGTCGGACCTCAAATCTCTGGTTATTTCCCCCTGCTTGAGCGAAAAAAACAATAGGTGAATGATCCTCATAATCACCCGGTTGGTAATATGAGTCCACTCCTCTTTCTTGTTCTTCCATTTTGGTTTGTTGAACAAAAAATTCCTCCTCGATGTTGGAGTCTAATTTAGGAGAGTTTGGTGGGACAATAGGATGTGACTCAGGTGGTGATTGTGTTGATGCTGAAGCCACCGTCGAGCTTTTCGAAATCCTTGTAGCTTTTCGATTAGCTTTTGCAGATTTCTCAATTTTCGGATTTAAAGGCTCAAGATTTTGATCTCCCGAGCTCCGATTTTGCATACACTAACCTGCACTTCAACAAAAACAAGAATACCGAGCGTAAAACTGACAATAACAAAATAAAAGAAGACAATATTTTTGGATTTTCTTATGATTTTATGACTTTTATGGTTTTTCTAATTTAACAAGAAAGCAAATAAAATAAGAGCTTGCAATCAAGCGCACACTTCCCCGGCAGCGGCGCTAAAATTTGATCGGTGTCGAAGGGCCGGTAAAAAATAGCCTAATTACTCTACTTTAGATAGGACGAGCAGGATTCGTTCCACGGGAAATAGTGCTTAATAGCAAGCAATTTCAGGATCGGTTTGTTTGTTTAACTAAGAGCTACTAAGATTAATCAACTAAATTAAAGCTTAAAACTTAAACTAAAGTGCAATTGAGAATGTTGAAATGTAAACAATGAGATTAAAAGCCTTTATCCTTTCACAATCCCAATCTAGCACGCATTCATTCAAACAAGTATTATGTTTACCAAGTATTGATCAAATCTCATAGACAAGACTTCTTAAGTTCATCAATTCTACTATCTTGGGATTGAACTATGCAACCTAGACAATATGTCTTTATCCTTAATCTAATTAACACTAAGTTGGATCAAGAACACAATGTTAAATCATAATAATTCAACTTGCAATAACAAAAGCATAGAACTTGCATTGATCAATAGTTGATTGGTTTACAATATCATAATCCAAAAGACATAAGTATTAAAACATCATAAACCACATAAACTTGAATGAAATAATACATGTTTAATTGTTCATGGAAAGGATAAAGATAAGAAAACTAGCCAAGCATGTTGGTGATGATGATCATGGTTGTTTCTTGAAGTTGCATGATGGACACCACTTGAATCCTAGCTTGAATCCTTGATTGATGATGATTTATGATGTGTTTTGGTGTGTTTTTGGCTCTCAAACTGATGGAAAAGGTGTGGAATTCGTAGCCTATGGTTTCCTTTATATAGGAATGAAGTAGGGTATTCCCCAAGCTTGAAATCCCTTAAATCCGGCTCTAAATTCTATCCAAAAATACATCCAGCCGCTATTTATGCTCACCAGCCGCAATTTACGCCCAGCAGCAAAAACCCAAGCGCCTCCTTATGCCCGTTTCTGACCTGAGCAAACTTTTTATTTCAGGCTAGCCGCAATTTACTCTCACCAGCCACAATTTGCGGCTGGGTACTTTTTTCACGCCTTTTTCTCGTTTTAATCCTCGTTTTCGCGTTTCGTCTTGACTCGTTACCCATTATGAAAACCTTATAAAATAGCCTTTTAAACCTCAAATGCACACATAAAATTCATCCTTTAATATCAAACACAATCGGCATTTACGAACCGATCAGTGTCACTCGAAGGGTCATTCGCTACAAAAGTGTCCTGTTTTTGTTGAAAATCATCCCACTATACAACCACCACAATATCGAACCATGTCTCCTCAAGTAAATGCTGCTGTGCACGCTCCTAATAAGTTGCATTCATCTAGTTGGTTACTTGATACTGGAGCTTCACATCATGTTACACAGGATCTCGCTAATCTCTCTCTGCATAATCCATACAGTGGTACGGATGAAATTGTCATAGGTGATGGTAAGGGGTTAAAAATTTCACATACTGGTTACTCCTCTATTCCTACTCAAGCTAAAACATTATCTCTTAATAATGTGTTATTTGTTCCCAATATGCACCAAAATATTTTATCTGTCTTTCAACTGTGCAAAGACAACTATTTACTAATTTCATTTACCTCTGATGGTTATTTTGTGAAGGATCAGTTAACAGGGACGCTTCTTCTCGTGGGTCCAGCTGAGCATGGCGTCTACAAAATTCACTCATCCATTGCCTACATCGTTGCTTATTCTAGTGTTCGGGCTACACCAAATGATTGGCATCACCGTCTTGGTCATCCATCTGTGTCTGTTTTTAAATCTTTAGTAGGACAATTAAAGTTAAATTCTTCAAGCAATTACTTTTCTAATTGTAATGCTTGTCAATGTAATAAAAGCCACAAGCTTCCTTTTAATAAAAATGCTTTAACATCCCATGCTCCTCTTGATATTATTTATACAGACTTATGAACCTCACCTGTTTATTCCATTGATGGGTACAAATATTATGTTGTTTTTGTTGACCACTTCACACACTATATGTGGTTATATCCCCTCAAACGTAAGTCTGATACAAAAGATATTTTTATTCGATTCAAAGCTTTGGTTGAAAAAACACTTCTCCACACCTATCAAAACCTTGTATTCTGACATTGGTGGTGAATACATGGCTTTATCCAGCTTCCTCTCCATAAATGGGATCTCACATCTTACTTCACCCCCACACACGCCTGAACACAATGGATTTGCTGAGCGACGTCACAGACATATTTTAGTGACCCGAACTTTTCCATGTTTATATATATATTAAATGAAATTGTTATTTACATGATTAAGTGTTTCCAACATGTTAAGCAATCAAACTTGTTAAGACTTGATTAATTGAAATAGGTTTCATATAGACAATTGACCACCCAAGTTGACCGGTGATTCACGAACGTTAAAACTTGTAAAAACTATACGATGACATATATATGGTTATATATATAGTTAACATGATTTTATTATAAGTATGTATCTTATTAGGTATTTTAACAATGAGTTATATACATAAAAATGAGACTATTAATTTAAGAAACTCGAAAACGATATATATAACGATTATCGTTATAACAACGTCTTACTAGGTACATATGAATCATATTAAGATATTGATACACTTGGTTAATTATGTTAAATGATAAGTAAATATATTATTAAGTGTATTAACAATGAAATACATATGTAAAAATAAGACTACTAACTTAATGATTTCGAAACGAGACATATATGTAACGATTATCGTTGTAACGACATTTAACTGTATATATATCATACTAAGATATATTATATATCATAATATCATGATAATATAACAATTTAACATCTCATTTGTTATAATAAACAATGGGTTAACAACATTCAACAAGATCGTTAACCTAAAGGTTTCAAAACAACATTTACATGTAACGACTAATGATGACTTAACGACTCAGTTAAAATGTATATACATGTAGTGTTTTAATATGTATTCATACACTTTTGAAAGACTTCAAGACACTTATCAAAATACTTCTACTTAACAAAAATGCTTACAATTACATCCTCGTTCAGTTTCATCAACAATTCTACTCGTATGCACCCGTATTCGTACTCGTACAATACACAGCTTTTAGATGTATGTACTATTGGTATATACACTCCAATGATCAGCTCTTAGCAGCCCATGTGAGTCACCTAACACATGTGGGAACCATCATTTGGCAACTAGCATGAAATATCTCATAAAATTACAAAAATATGAGTAATCATTCATGACTTATTTACATGAAAACAGAATTACATATCCTTTATATCTAATCCATACACCAACGACCAAAAACACCTACAAACACTTTCATTCTTCAATTTTCTTCATCTAGTTGATCTCTCTCAAGTTCTATCTTCAAGTTCTAAGTGTTCTTCATAAATTTCAAAAGTTCTAATTTCATAAAATCAAGAATACTTCCAAGATTGCAAGTTTACTTCCAAGTTTTCTAAATCCATTCCAAGTAATCATCCAAGATCAAGAAACCTTTGTTACTTACAGTAGGTTATCTTTCTAATACAAGATAATAATCATATTCAAAATTTAATTCAATTTCTATAACTATAACAATCTTATTTCGAGTGGAAATCTTACTTGAAATTGTTTTCGTATCATGATTCTGCTTCAAGAACTTTCAAGCCATCCAAGGATCCTTTGAAGCTAGATCTATTTTTCTCATTTCCAGTAGGTTTATCCAAGGAACTTGAGGTAGTAATGATGTTCATAACATCATTCGATTCATACATATAAAGCTATCTTATTCGAAGGTTTAAACTTGTAATCACTAGAACATAGTTTAGTTAATTCTAAACTTGTTCGCAAATAAAAGTTAATCCTTCTAACTTGACTTTTAAAATCAACTAATCACATGTCCTATATCTATATGATATGCTAACTTAATTATTTAAAACCTGGAAACACGAAAAACACCGTAAAACCGGATTTACGCCGTCGTAGTAACACCGCGGGCTGTTTTGGGTTAGTTAATTAAAAACTATGATAAACTTTGATTTAAAAGTTTTTATTCTGAGAAAATGATTTTTATTATGAACATGAAACTATATCCAAAAATTATGGTTAAACTCAAAGTGGAAATATGTTTTCTAAAATGATCATCTAGACGTCGTTCTTTCGACTGAAATGACTACCTTTACAAAAACGACTTGTAACTTATTTTTCCGACTATAAACCTATACTTTTTCTGTTTAGATTCATAAAATAGAGTTCAATATGAAACCATAGCAATTTGATTCACTCAAAACGGATTTAAAATGAAGAAGTTATGGGTAAAACAAGATTGGATAATTTTTCTCATTTTAGCTACGTGAAAATTGGTAACAAATCTATTCCAACCATAACTTAATCAACTTGTATTGCATATTATGTAATCTTGAGATACCATAGACACGTATACAATGTTTCGACCTATCATGTCGACACATCTATATATATTTCGGAACAACCATAGACACTCTATATGTGAATGTTGGAGTTAGCTATACAGGGTTGAGGTTGATTCCAAAATATATATAGTTTGAGTTGTGATCAATACTGAGATACATATACACTGGGTCGTGGATTGATTCAAGATAATATTTATCGATTTATTTCTGTACATCTAACTGTGGACAACTAGTTGTAGGTTACTAACGAGGACAGCTGACTTAATAAACTTAAAACATCAAAATGTATTAAAAGTATTGTAAATATATTTTGAACATACTTTGATATATATGTATATATTGTTATAGGTTCGTGAATCAACCAGTGGCCAAGTCTTACTTCCCGACGAAGTAAAAATCTGTGAAAGTGAGTTATAGTCCCACTTTTAAAATCTAATATTTTTGGGATGAGAATACATGCAGGTTTTATAAATGATTTACAAAATAGACACAAGTACGTGAAACTACATTCTATGGTTGAATTATCGAAATCGAATATGCCCCTTTTTATTAAGTCTGGTAATCTAAGAATTAGGGAACAGACACCCTAATTGACGCGAATCCTAAAGATAGATCTATTGGGCCTAACAATCCCCATCCAAAGTACCGGATGCTTTAGTACTTCGAAATTTATATCATATCCGAAGGGTGTCCCAGAATGATGGGGATATTCTTATATATGCATCTTGTTAATGTCGGTTACCAGGTGTTCACCATATGAATGATTTTTATCTCTATGTATGGGATGTGTATTGAAATATGAAATCTTGTGGTCTATTGTTACGATTTGATATATATAGGTTAAACCTATAACTCACCAACATTTTTGTTGACGTTTAAAGCATGTTTATTCTCAGGTGAATACTAAGAGCTTCCGCTGTTGCATACTAAAATAAGGACAAGATTTGGAGTCCATGTTTGTATGATATTGTGTAAAAACTGCATTCAAGAAACTGATTTCGATGTAACATATTTGTATTGTAAACCATTATGTAATGGTCGTGTGTAAACAGGATATTTTAGATTATCATTATTTGATAATCTACGTAAAGCTTTTTAAACCTTTATTTATGAAATAAAGGTTATGGTTTGTTTTAAAAATGAATGCAGTCTTTGAAAAACGTCTCATATAGAGGTCAAAACCTCGCAACGAAATCAATTAATATGGAACGTTTTTAATCAATAAGAACGGGACATTTCACATATTGTCGAGACTGGGCTCTGTCTTCTATCTCATGCTAAACTTCCTACTAATTTTTGGTCGTTTGCCTTTACCTCTGCATCTTACCTCATCAACCGGTTGCCAACTCATACACTCGATAACATCTCCCCTTACAAATCCTTATTTGGCACGCCTTATAACGACCCAACCCGTATTCCATATGATAAATTTTTTTTTTATAATACACATTTATGCGCCAATTAAATATGTAAACCATTCCATAAGTTCCATTTAAACGTACATCAATTTAAATGTTTACAAAAGGCACGAAAGCCATTAATTAAGTTTAAATCAAGTTTGACCCACTACAAGGATAGTTTATAATCCAAACGACCTCGAGCATGGTTTGGGGCTAAACTACCCAAAACGTTAGGCCAACTTCAAAAGCTAACACCAAAAGCACCCCCGACAACATAAGCGGGAGACCACTAGTCCAAACGTATGCCCTTACCCTTGTCCAAGCCGGAACCTATAAAATGGTAAACAACGAGAGGGTAAGCAAGGCTTAGTGAATGCAACAATTATGCATACATATATATAACCTACTTACTTGCAAACACTTACCAAATCCGTATACATACTAGTTACATAATTAGCATACCTTTCACATGTATAACGCTAAGCACCACGATAACAAGGCTAGTATAACAATATCATATAACACAACAATACATTATGCTAAAACACAAATATAACGATGATGTTCACAACATCCATAGTACTCAAGATCCCAAGGCTAGCCCAACGAATGGTATCGTCAACATCGAAACTTAAATCCCATTCGCCTACATTAATGTGGTATCGTCAACACCGAACTTTAAACCCACATATGAGGTATAGTCAACAACGAACTTTAAACCCTCATCAACATCACTACAATAATCGTATGGCATCATCAACATCGAACTTTAATTCCATACATATGAGGTATCGTCAACAACGAACTTTAAACCCTCATCAACGTCACTATAATAATCGTATGGCATCGTCAACATCGAACTTTAATTCCATACGTATGAGGTATCGTCAACAATGAACTTTAAACCGTCATCAACATCACAATATACTCTAGGGTATGGTATCGTCAACATCGAACTTTAACCCATACCCCACAAGCAAATAAATCATATACATGCATATATAATTATTCCACTCACATTGTCACAAGGATGATGATTTAGCACTTCCGAGCTTTAACGCAATGTACCTAAATCATTAAGTGCACATTCAATTTCACAACTAGTGGGATTAACCACAATACTCCCACTTGAGCATTTAATGTCCCAATTTGCATTAAATGACTCAACTACACACAACCGCCCATAAATGGCCAAGACTCGACTTTAATCACTAAGACTAGTGAATTAAAGTCTATTAACTTCAATTAGCACAAAACTTAGGGTAATCCATACCCATTTTATCTAATTAGGTCAACTAGTACATTTTGACCCATTTTATATTACTTAGACTCACAATCAAGTCAAACTTACCCATTAACACTTCTTTCATAAATCTTAAAGTGCATTAGTGACTAACAACACCAATTGACACTTATAACCTCAAATCACAAGGCCAAAACCCTAGATTGTGGCCATTAGGGTTTCATAACAATAACATAACCCAAATTCACCCATTTTACCCTCAAATAGGTCATACATACCCCACATGAACCAAACCCTAGCTTAAACAAATTAAAACTCAAAACATAGAGTTAAGACTTACCAATACAATCACAACGTAGCTAGAGACGTAGTGAACAACTTTAAAACTTGGATTCGGGTGAGATTTGGTCTCCTTCTTTTCCAAGTGAGCTTTCTCTCACTAAACCCTAACTCTCTCTCTCTAAAATTGAATGCGGTGTAGGTGAAGATGTGTTAAATGAGTTAGGATAACTCATTTATCAGTTTTCTAGATCTAAAACCGTCCACAAGTGAAAAGACTTAAACACCCTCAAAGATGCCATTTAAATTGGGTCAAATTTGTCAAACAGCGACAGCTGTCGCGTTTCGCGACAACCTGTGGCGTAACACGACTCCCAAACGCGACAAACCACAACAGAATGCGATAACCTCGACAGAACTGGGGGTTCTGGAGCTGTCGCGTTCCAGCCCACTTTGTCGCGTATCGCGACGCACCAGGACGCGATGAAACTCACTCAGACGCGACAGAAGGCCTGATCAAACCATTTTCCAATATTTTCACACATTAAACTAAAATAAACGATCATAGATGCAATAATAAATGTACACGAGGTTAATTACGCACCTTAAGTTATATCCGAGGAAAACGGGATGTTACAACTCTCCCCCACTTGAATCGGAGCGCGTCCTCGCGATCCAAGCCGCATGACAAGAGGGTAGGTAAACCAATACGAATTCTTCGGGCTCCCAAGTAAATTCGGAACCTTTACTACGATGCCATTGAACTTTAAAAGTTCTCAGTTCTTTATTTCTCAACCTTTTGACCTTCTCATCAAGTATGGCAATCGGTTCCTCGATGTACTCTAACTTATTATTTAGCTCAATCTCGTCTAATGGCACCCAAGATGAATTATCCGTAAGACACTTACGGAGATGGGAAACATGAAATTTATTATGGATCCCCGCAAGCTCTTCCGGTAATTCCAAATGATACGCGACTTCACCAACACGAGCTAAAATCGTAAATGGTCCAATAAACCGAGGAGCTAACTTTCCTCATTTCCGGAATCGAATAATACCTTTCCATGGCGAAACCTTAAGCATCACCATGTCACCTTCTTGAAATTCGATCGTTCGTCTACGCTTGTCGGCATACAACTTTTGCCTATCTTGAGCCTTTTTCAAATGCTCTCGAATCACATCAATATTGCTATTCGTCTCTAACACCAAATCGGTACTCCCGATTTCCTTTTGTCCCACTTCACCCCAACAAATCGGGGTTCGACACCTACGCCCATAAAGCATCTCATAAGGTGGCATCCCAATACTAGTATGATAACTATTATTGTACGAGAATTCCACCAAAGGTAAGTGCTCGTCCCAATTACCACCAAAATCGATAATACACGCACGTAACATATCTTCCAAAGTTTGATTCGTACGTTCGGTTTGACCGTCCGTTTGAGGATGATACGTCGTGCTCAACTTCAGTTGCGTGCCCATGTCTTCGTAAAACTTTTCCCAAAACCGAGATGTAAAACGAGTATCTCGATCCGAAACAATCGATATAGGAATGCCGTGTCAAGAGATGACTTCCTTGATAAACAACTTAGCCAAGGTCTCCGACGATATCACTTCCTTAATGGGAAGAAACAAAGCACTCTTCGTCAGTCGATCAACTATAACCCAAATCGAATCAAACTGGGTTCTCGCCATTTTAGGTAACTTTGTGATGAAATCCATGGTAATGTGCTCCCATTTCCATTTCGGGATTTCTAACGATTGTAACTTACCATACGGCTTTTGGTGCTCGGCCTTAACTTGCAAACACGTGACGCATTGCTCAACATATTTCACAACATCACGTTTCATGCCCGGCCACCAATAATCTTTCCTTAAATCAAGATACATTTTCGTTGCGCCGGGATGAATGGAATACTTTGACTTATGTGCTTCATCAAGTAGCACTTGTCGATAATCTCCCATCTTAGGCACCCACACTCTTCCTTGAAAAGACAACAAACCACGCGAGCCCATAGTAATGAACTCCGATTGTCCCACAATTCGCTCCGCATGCTTGTTGTGAACCTAAGCCTCTATTTGAATCACGCCGAGTTTTTCAAGAAAATCGTTAGTAATAATCATACGTAACAATCCCAATCGTAACGCCGGGTGATGACTCTTTCGACTTAACGCATCCGCGACCACATTCGCCTTGCCCGGATGATAAAGTATTTCACAATCATAGTCTTTTACCACATCCATCCACCTACATTGACGATAATTCAAATCTCGTTGATTAAAGAGATGTTTCAAACTCTTATGATCCGAATAAATCGTACACTTGACACCATACAAGTAATGGCGCCAAATTTTCAAAGCATGCACAACCGCCGCCAACTCAAGATCATGAGTCGGATATCTCGTCTCGTGTTCCTTTAATTGTCGAGAGGCATAAGCGATGACTTTACCTCTTTGCATTAGAACACACCCGAGTCCATTTAACGAAGCATCACAATAAACCGTCATGTCTTCCACCCCTTCCGGCAAAACCAACACCGGAGCTTGACACAACTTCTCCTTTAACAATTGAAAAGCAATTTCTTGCTCGTTCTCCCAATTAAATCTCGCATTCTTCCTTGTCAATTTCGTCAACGAATAAGCGATCTTAGAAAAGTCTTGGATAAACCGACGATAATAACCGGCCAATCTGAGAAAACTTCGAACCTCTGTAGGCGTAGTCGGTTGTCTCCAACTCTTCACTGTCTCTATCTTCCCCGGATCCACTTGAATACCCTCCTTGTTCACAATATGACCAAGGAATTGAACTTCCCTTAGCCAAAATTCACATTTGGAGAACTTAGCATACAACTTCTCCTTTCGTAATGTCTTCAATACTTCACGCAAATGACGTTCATGTTCATTCATACTCTTTGAATAAACAAGTATGTCGTCAATGAACACAATTACCGACTTGTCCAACATAGGTTGGCACACTCGGTTCATAAGATCCATGAATGCCGCTGGTGCATTCGTAAGACCAAAAGGCATAATTACGAACTCAAAATGCCCATAACGCGTTCGAAAAGCCGTTTTCTCAATATCTTCCTCACGGACCCGCATTTGGTGATAGCCGGACCGTAGGTCAATCTTTGAGAAGTACGTCGCACCTTGGAGTTGGTCAAACAAATCGTCAATCCGAGGCAATGGATAACGATTCTTGATCGTCACCTTATTCAACTCCCGGTAATCGATGCACATCCGCATACTACCATCCTTCTTTTTCACGAATAAAACCGGAGAGCCCCACGGCGAAGCACTCGGTCGAATAAAACCCTTCTCAAGCAACTCTTGGGTTTGATTTAACAACTCTTTCATTTCTGTTGGTGCTAAACGATAAGGAGTTTTAGCAATGGGAGTAGCTCCCGGAACCAACTCAATGCAAAATTCAACTTGTCTTTCCGCCGGAACACCCGGTATCTCATCCGGAAAAACATCTTCGAAATCACTAACCACCAGAATTTCACAAATAGGTGGTGGCTCGTCACGAGTATCAACAACATGGGAAAGAAAAGCTAAGCCACCACTAACAAGAAAACGACGTGCCCGTGCAAAAGAACATATCGGCACAAGTCTTCTTCGTCTATCGCCATGAATAATCAACTCTTCCCCACTCGGGGTCTTCACACGTATAAACTTTTCATGGCATGCAATATCGGCTCTATTTCGATCGAGCCAATCCATACCAACAACGATATCAAAATCGCCCAAAGTCATAGGGATGAGATCAATTTTAAAGTTTTCGGCACCAAAAACAACATCACAATTTTTACACACATCAACCACTAGCACTGCCTTCCCGTCCGCTATTTCGACTTCTACCGGACGACTTAACTTAGCTAACGATCTATCAAGTTTAGGCACAAATTTTGGGGACAAAAACGACAAATTTGCACCGCTATCAAAAAGAATCCTTGCCGGATTGGAATTAACCAAGAAAGTACCTGAGACAACTTCGTTGGATTGTTTGGCTTCGTCGTTAGTCATCAAATAGTTTCGCCCTCGAGCCGTACCCGCCGCCTTCTCTAGCCTTTTAACATTATCGTTGTTCAAATCGGGACACTCTGACTTTCGGTGTCCTTCTTTGTTGCAATTAAAACAAGTGAGCTTGTTTATTGAATTTGGCTTCGGACAGTCCCGTGCCATATGTCCACGTACCCCACAATTGTAGCAAGTAGGGACAAAGTTTCCGAAACCACCGGTAGCGCCCTTCTTCACACTATTGACACTTTCGGAACCCCTTTTGTTCTTGTTCTTTTTGTTTGAAAAATTCGAATGACTCGAACCTTCAAACTTTCTTTTTGAAAAGGTGAAATCGCTTTTCCTTGGAACCTCCGGCTCAAAACCCCGAGCCAACTCGTATAGCTCTTCAAAAGTCTTAGCCATCCCCCGACTAATCTTACCCTTGAACTCGTCGTTCAAAGTACGGTAGAAATCTTTCATTAGCTTGTGATCGTCACCAACGTATTCCGGGCAAAAATGAGTCTTTGCCAAAAAGGTAGACTTGAGAGTAACCAAGTCCATCGAACCTTGTTGCAAATGATGCAACTCGTCCCGGATTCTATCAAGGTCGGAAGAAGTTCGGTATTCTTGGAAGAATTCCTTCTTAAACTCCTCCCATGTCAAGCTCATGCATTTCTCTTCACCATATAAATTGATTTTATCGTCCCACCACAACTTGCCTTCTTCACGTAACATGCTAGACCCATATCTCGTCTTCTTCTCGGGAGGACATTCCGTGGTACGGAAAGCTCCCTCGATATCGGAAATCCAATAAGTGCTTTTCAATGTATCCCTCACCCCATTAAACATCGGAGGTTGAGTATCCTTGAAATTCTTGTAGTGGAAGTCCCGCCTTCCACCCCCACCATTACCTTCACCCCCTTCGCCTCGAGGATAAATGTTTCTAGCCTCTAAAGCCTCCTCTATTGCGGCTTTCATTCGATCGTTGATCATTTCGATCACTTGTCCATCGACTGACTCTTGGAAGACCTTCCGGACATTGTCAAGAAAATCCTTCTTTAACTTTTTAAAGATGGCCTCAACCTTGGCCGTGAGTTCAACATCCTCACTCGTACCACCGTTATCATTATCGTGTCCGTTTCTCGTCTTCATTCTATAAAATGGAAAGGATTAAACAAAGAACAAAAAGACTTAACATGTAAGTATATACATGTACACCACACTACTCCATCTCGCTCGATAATCGTCGTACATTACTTGTTTGACACGATTTGCACCCGTAACAACGGTAGCTAATCGTTGTTACGCGAGCACGTCGCATTAACTCGCTAGTACAATGTCCGTCTTGCTTGATGATTGCTAAACACAACACAAAACAATTAGTACAAGGTTAGCTCACATAAACCAAAGCACTAACAATTCCTGATTAGACCCAAAGTCCTACAAGTCCCGCATAAAGCGCTCACACAATAAAGTCCAAGTCTAGGCACCTATCTCAAGTCGCCTAAATCCCTTAGACCATGCTCTGATACCACTTATAACGACCCAACCCGTATTCCATACGATAAATTTTTTTTATAATACACATTTATGCGCCAATTAAATATGTAAATGATTCTATAAGTTCCATTTAAACGTACATCAATTTAAATGTTTACAAAAGGCACGAAAGCCATTAATTAATTTTAAATCAAGTTTGACCCACTACAAGGATAGTTTATAATCCAAACGACCTCGAGCATGGTTTGAGGCTAAACTACCCAAAACGTTAGGCCAACTTCAAAAGCTAACACCAAAAGCACCCCCGACAACATAAGCAGGAGACCACTAGTCCAAACGTATGCCCTTACCCTTGTCCAAGCCGGAACCTATAAAATGGTAAACAACGAGAGGGTAAGCAAGGTTTAGTGAGTGCAACAATTATACATACATATATATAACCTACTTACTTGCAAACACTTACCAAATCCGCATACATACTAGTTACATAATTAGCATACCTTTCACATGTATAACGCTAAGCACCACGATAACAAGGCTAGTATAACAATAGCATATAACACAACAATACATTATGCTAAAACACAAATATAACGATGATGTTCACAACATCCATAGTGAAATGTCCCGTTCTTATTGATTAAAAACGTTCCATATTAATTGATTTCGTTGCGAGGTTTTGACCTCTATATGAGACATTTTTCAAAGACTGCATTCATTTTAAAACAAACCATAACCTTTATTTCATCAATAAAGGTTTAAAAAGCTTTACGTAGATTATCAAATAATGATAATCTAAAATATCCTGTTTACACACGACCATTACATAATGGTTTACAATACAAATATGTTACAACAAAATAAGTTTCTTGAATGCAGTTTTTACACAATATCATACAAACATGGACTCCAAATCTCGTCCTTATTTAAGTATGCGACAGCGGAAGCTCTTAATAATCACCTGAGAATAAACATGCTTAAAACGTCAACAAAAATGTTGGTGAGTTATAGGTTTAACCTATATATATCAAATCATAATAATAGACCATAAGATTTCATATTTCAATACACATCCCATACATAGAGATAAAAGTCATTCATATGGTGAACACCTGGTAACCGACATTAACAAGATGCATATATAAGAATATCCCCATCATTCCGGGACACCCTTCGGATATGATATAAATTTCGAAGTACTAAAGCATCCGGTACTTTGGATGGGGCTTGTTGGGCCCGATAGATCTATCTTTAGGATTCGCGTCAATTAGGGTGTCTGTTCCCTAATTCTTAGATTACCAGACTTAATAAAAAGGGGCATATTCGATTTCGGTAATTCAACCATAGAATGTAGTTTCACGTACTTGTGTCTATTTTGTAAATCATTTATAAAACCTGCATGTATTCTCATCCCAAAAATATTAGATTTTAAAAGTGGGACTATAACTCACTTTCACAGATTTTTACTTCGTCGGGAAGTAAGACTTGGCCACTGGTTGATTCACGAACCTATAACAATATATACATATATATCAAAGTATGTTCAAAATATATTTACAACACTTTTAATATATTTTGATGTTTTAAGTTTATTAAGTCAGCTGTCCTCGTTAGTAACCTACAACTAGTTGTCCACAGTTAGATGTACAGAAATAAATCGATAAATATTATCTTGAATCAATCCACGACCCAGTGTATACGTATCTCAGTATTGATCACAACTCAAACTATATATATTTTGGAATCAACCTCAACCCTGTATAGCTAACTCCAACATTCACATATAGAGTGTCTATGGTTGTTCCGAAATATATATAGATGGGTCGACATGATAGGTCGAAACATTGTATACGTGTCTATGGTATCTCAAGATTACATAATATACAATACAAGTTGATTAAGTTATGGTTGGAATAGATTTGTTACCAATTTTCACGTAGCTAAAATGAGAAAAATTATCCAATCTTGTTTTACCCATAACTTCTTCATTTTAAATCCGTTTTGAGTGAATCAAATTGCTATGGTTTCATATTGAACTCTATTTTATGAATCTAAACAGAAAAAGTATAGGTTTATAGTCGGAAAAATAAGTTTCAAGTCGTTTTTGTAAAGGTAGTCATTTCAGTCGAAAGAACGACGTCTAGATGACCATTTTAGAAAACATACTTCCACTTTGAGTTTAACCATAATTTTTGGATATAGTTTCATGTTCATAATAAAAATCATTTTCTCAGAATAACAACTTTTAAATCAAAGTTTATCATAGTTTTTAATTAACTAACCCAAAACAGCCCGCGGTGTTACTACGACGGCGTAAATCCGGTTTTACGGTGTTTTTCGTGTTTCCAGGTTTTAAATCATTAAGTTAGCATATCATATAGATATAGAACATGTGTTTAGTTGATTTTAAAAGTCAAGTTAGAAGGATTAACTTTTGTTTGCGAACAGGTTTAGAATTAACTAAACTATGTTCTAGTGATTACAAGTTTAAACCTTCGAATAAGATAGCTTTATATGTATGAATCGAATGATGTTATGAACATCATTACTACCTTAAGTTCCTTGGATAAACCTACTGGAAAAGAGAAAAATGGATCTAGCTTCAACGGATCCTTGGATGGCTCGAAGTTCTTGAAGCAGAATCATGACACGAAAACAAGTTCAAGTAAGATCATCACTTGAAATAAGATTGTTATAGTTATAGAAATTGAACCAAAGTTTGAATATGATTATTACCTTGTATTAGAATGATAACCTACTGTAAGAAACAAAGATTTCTTGAAGTTGGATGATCACCTTACAAGATTGGAAGTGAGCTAGCAAACTTGAAAGTATTCTTGATTTTATGTAACTAGAACTTGTAAAATATATGAAGAACACTTAGAACTTGAAGATAGAACTTGAGAGAGATCACTTAGATGAAGAAAATTGAAGAATGAAAGTGTTTGTAGGTGTTTTTGGTCGTTGGTGTATGGATTAGATATAAAGGATATGTAATTTTGTTTTCATGTAAATAAGTCATGAATGATTACTCATATTTTTGTAATTTTATGAGATATTTCATGCTAGTTGCCAAATGATGGTTCCCACATGTGTTAGGTGACTCACATGGGCTGCTAAGAGCTGATCATTGGAGTGTATATACCAATAGTACATACATCTAAAAGCTGTGTATTGTACGAGTACGAATACGGGTGCATACGAGTAGAATTGTTGATGAAACTGAACGAGGATGTAATTGTAAGCATTTTTGTTAAGTAGAAGTATTTTGATAAGTGTATTGAAGTCTTTCAAAAGTGTATGAATACATATTAAAACACTACATGTATATACATTTTAACTGAGTCGTTAAGTCATCGTTAGTCGTTACATGTAAATGTTGTTTTGAAACCTTTAGGTTAACGATCTTGTTGAATGTTGTTAACCCATTGTTTATTATAACAAATGAGATGTTAAATTGTTATATTATCATGATATTATGATATATAATATATCTCAGTATGATGTATATACAGTTAAATGTCGTTACAACGATAATCGTTACATATATGTCTCGTTTCGAAATCATTAAGTTAGTAGTCTTATTTTTACATATGTATTTCATTGTTAATACACTTAATAATATATTTACTTATCATTTAACATAATTAAACAAGTGTATCAATATCTTAATATGATTCATATGTACCTAGTAAGACGTTGTTATAACGATAATCGTTATATATATCGTTTTCGAGTTTCTTAAATTAATAGTCTCATTTTTATGTATATAACTCATTGTTAAAATACCTAATGAGATACATACTTATAATAAAAACATGTTAACTATATATATAACCATATATATGTCATCGTATAGTTTTTACAAGTTTTAACGTTCGTGAATCACCGGTCAACTTGGGTGGTCAATTGTCTATATGAAACATATTTCAATTAATCAAGTCTTAACAAGTTTGATTGCTTAACATGTTGGAAACATTTAATCATGTAAATATCAATCTCAATTAATATATATAAACATGGAAAAGTTCGGGTCACTACAGTACCTACCCGTTAAATAAATTTCGTCCCGAAATTTTAAGCTGTTGAAGGTGTTGACGAATCTTCTGGAAATAGATGCGGGTATTTCTTCTTCATCTGATCTTCACGCTCCCAGGTGAACTCGGGTCCTCTACGAGCATTCCATCGAACCTTAACAATTGGTATCTTGTTTTGCTTAAGTCTTTTAACCTCACGATCCATTATTTCGACGGGTTCTTCGATGAATTGAAGTTTTTCGTTGATTTGGATTTCATCTAACGGAATAGTGAGATCTTCTTTAGCAAAACATTTCTTCAAATTCGAGACGTGGAAAGTGTTATGTACAGCCGCGAGTTGTTGAGGTAACTCAAGTCGGTAAGCTACTGGTCCGACACGATCAATAATCTTGAATGGTCCAATATACCTTGGATTTAATTTCCCTCGTTTACCAAATCGAACAACGCCTTTCCAAGGTGCAACTTTAAGCATGACCATCTCTCCAATTTCAAATTCTATATCTTTTCTTTTAATGTCAGCGTAGCTCTTTTGTCGACTTTGGGCGGTTTTCAACCGTTGTTGAATTTGGATGATCTTCTCGGTAGTTTCTTGTATAATCTCCGGACCCGTAATCTGTCTATCCCCCACTTCACTCCAACAAATCGGAGACCTGCACTTTCTACCATAAAGTGCTTCAAACGGCGCCATCTCAATGCTTGAATGGTAGCT
Organism: Rutidosis leptorrhynchoides; assembly: GCF_046630445.1. NCBI lineage: Eukaryota > Viridiplantae > Streptophyta > Magnoliopsida > Asterales > Asteraceae > Rutidosis > Rutidosis leptorrhynchoides. Next base: position 55,772,980 of record NC_092343.1, read on the forward strand.
GTTGTTGTAGGAAAATTCTGCTAACGGTAGATGTCGATCCCAACTATTTCCGAAATCAATAACACATGCTCGTAGCATGTCTTCAAGCGTTTGTATCGTCCTTTCGCTCTGCCCATAAGTTTGTGGATGATAGGCAGTACTCATGTCTAGACGAGTTCCTAATGCTTGCTGTAATGTCTGCCAGAATCTTGAAATAAATCTGCCATCCCTATCAGAGATAATAGAGATTGGTATTCCATGTCTGGATACGACTTCCTTCAAATACAGTCGTGCTAACTTCTCCATCTTGTCATCTTCTCTTATTGGCAGGAAGTGTGCTGATTTGGTGAGACGATCAACTATTACCCAAATAGTATCAAAACCACTTGCAGTCCTTGGCAATTTAGTGATGAAATCCATGGTAATGTTTTCCCATTTCCATTCTGGGATTTCGGGTTGTTGAAGTAGACCTGATGGTTTCTGATGCTCAGCTTTGACCTTAGAACACGTCAAACATTCTCCTACGTATTTAGCAACATCGGCTTTCATACCCGGCCACCAAAAATATTTCCTGAGATCCTTGTACATCTTCCCCGTTCCAGGATGTATTGAGTATCTGGTTTTATGAGCTTCTCTAAGTACCATTTCTCTCATATCTCCAAATTTTGGTACCCAAATCCTTTCAGCCCTATACCGGGTTCCGTCTTCCCGAATATTAAGATGCTTCTCCGATCCTTTGGGTATTTCATCCTTTAAATTTCCCTCTTTTAAAACTCCTTGTTGCGCCTCCTTTATTTGAGTAGTAAGGTTATTATGAATCATTATATTCATAGATTTTACTCGAATGGGTTCTCTGTCCTTCCTGCTCAAGGCATCGGCTACCACATTTGCCTTCCCCGGGTGGTAACGAATCTCAAAGTCGTAATCATTCAACAATTCAATCCACCTACGCTGCCTCATATTCAGTTGTTTCTGATTAAATATGTGTTGAAGACTTTTGTGGTCGGTATATATAATACTTTTGACCCCATATAAGTAGTGCCTCCAAGTCTTTAATGCAAAAACAACCGCGCCTAATTCCAAATCATGCGTCGTATAATTTTGTTCGTGAATCTTCAATTGTCTAGACGCATAAGCAATCACCTTCGTTCGTTGCATTAATACACAACCGAGACCTTGCTTTGATGCGTCACAATAAATCACAAAATCATCATTCCCTTCAGGCAATGACAATATAGGTGCCGTAGTTAGCTTTTTCTTCAATAACTGAAACGCTTTCTCTTGTTCATCATTCCATTCAAATTTCTTCCCTTTATGCGTTAATGCAGTCAAGGGTTTTGCTATTCTGGAAAAGTCTTGGATGAACCTTCTGTAGTAACCAGCTAGTCCTAAAAACTGGCGTATGTGTTTCGGAGTTTTCGGGGTTTCCCACTTTTCAACAGTTTCTATCTTTGCCGGATCCACCTTAATACCTTCTTTGTTCACTATGTGACCGAGGAATTGAACTTCTTCCAACCAAAATGCACACTTTGAAAACTTAGCGTACAATTCTTCTTTCCTCAATACTTCTAACACCTTTCTCAAATGTTCACCGTGTTCTTGGTCATTCTTTGAGTAAATAAGTATGTCATCAATGAAAACAATGACAAACTTGTCAAGGTATGGTCCACACACTCGGTTCATAAGGTCCATGAACACAGCTGGTGCATTAGTTAAACCAAACGGCATGACCATAAACTCGTAATGACCGTAACGTGTTCTGAAAGCAGTCTTTGGAATATCATCTTCTTTCACCCGCATTTGATGGTACCCGGAACGTAAGTCAATCTTTGAATAAACAGACGAGCCTTGTAGTTGATCAAATAAGTCGTCGATTCTCGGTAGTGGGTAGCGGTTCTTGATGGTAAGTTTGTTCAACTCTCGGTAGTCGATACACAACCTGAATGTACCATCTTTCTTCTTGACAAACAAAACAGGAGCTCCCCACGGTGATGTGCTTGGTCGAATGAAACCACGCTCTAAAAGTTCTTGTAATTGGCTTTGCAGTTCTTTCATCTCGCTGGGTGCGAGTCTGTAAGGAGCACGAGCTATTGGTGCAGCTCCTGGTACAAGATCTATTTGAAATTCAACGGATCGATGTGGGGGTAATCCCGGTAATTCTTTCGGAAATACATCGGGAAATTCTTTTGCAATGGGAACATCATTGATGCTCTTTTCTTCAGTTTGTACTTTCTCGACGTGTGCTAGAACAGCATAGCAACCTTTTCTTATTAGTTTTTGTGCCTTCAAATTACTAATAAGATGTAGCTTCGTGTTGCCCTTTTCTCCGTACACCATTAAGGGTTTTCCTTTTTCTCGTATAATGCGAATTGCATTTTTGTAACAGACGATCTCTGCTTTCACTTCTTTCAACCAGTCCATACCGATTATCACATCAAAACTCCCTAACTCTACTGGTATCAAATCAATCTTAAATGTTTCGCTAACCAGTTTAATTTCTCGATTCCGACATATATTATCTGCTGAAATTAATTTACCATTTGCTAATTCGAGTAAAAATTTACTATCCAAAGGCGTCAATGGACAACTTAATTTAGCACAAAAATCTTTACTCATATAGCTTCTATCCGCACCCGAATCAAATAAAACGTAAGCAGATTTATTATCAATAAGAAACGTACCCGTAACAAGCTCCGGGTCTTCCTGTGCCTCTGCCGCATTAATATTGAAAACTCTTCCGCGGCCTTGTCCATTCGTGTTCTCCTGGTTCGGGAAATTTCTAATAATGTGGCCCGGTTTTCCACATTTATAACAAACTACATTGGCATAACTTGCTCCGACACTACTTGCTCCGCCATTACTCGTTCCGACACCATTTGTTCCTTTCGTTCTATTAACCCCTGGTCCGTAGACCTCAAACTTCACCGCGCTATGACCATTTCTTTTACACTTGTTGCAAAATTTGGTGCAGAACCCCGAGTGATACTTTTCACACCTTTGGCATAGCTGCTTCTGATTGTTGTTGTTGTTGCGGTTATTATTGTTGTTGGGATGATTGTTGTAGTTGCTGTTGCTGTTGTTGTTGTTGTTATTGTTGGGCCATTTGTTGTAGTTGCGATTGATGTTGCGATTGTTGGGATAATTGTTGCGATTATTGTTGTAATTGCTGTTGTTGTATTGGTGATTCTTATCACCATTTTCCTCCCACTTTCTTTTGACTTGCTTCACATTGGCCTCTTCAGCAGTCTGTTCTTTAATTCTTTCTTCAATCTGGTTCACTAGTTTGTGAGCCATTCTACATGCCTGTTGTATAGAGGGGGGCTCGTGTGAACTTATATTTTCTTGGATTCTTTCCGGTAATCCTTTCACAAATGCATCGATCTTCTCTTCCTCATCTTCAAATGCTCCCGGACACAATAGGCACAATTCTGTGAATCGTCTTTCGTACGTGGTAATATCAAATCCTTGGGTTCGTAACCCTCTAAGTTCTGTCTTGAGCTTATTGACCTCGGTTCTGGGACGGTACTTCTCGTTCATAAAGTGCTTGAATGCTGACCACGGTAGTGCGTACGCATCGTCTTGTCCCACTTGCTCTAGATAGGTATTCCACCATGTTAACGCAGAACCTGTGAAGGTATGCGTAGCGTACTTCACTTTGTCCTCTTCAGTACACTTACTTATGGCAAACACCGATTCGACCTTCTCGGTCCACCGTTTCAATCCGATCGGTCCTTCGGTTCCATCAAATTCCAAAGGTTTGCAGGCAGTGAATTCTTTGTAGGTGCATCCTACACGATTTCCTGTACTGCTAGATCCAAGGTTATTGTTGGTATGTAGCGCAGCCTGTACTGCGGCTATGTTTGAAGCTAGAAAAGTACGGAATTCCTCTTCATTCATATTCACGGTGTGTCGAGTAGTCGGTGCCATTTCCTTCAAAATAGTCAAATGGAACAAGTTAATCATACAGAATATTAAGAGTAGTTAATAGTATTTCGTAGCATAATATGAACTCATTTATAAAAGCTTTTTCTTCATATTAGCGTTTTATAAGTTTAAATTCGGGTAGTACCTACCCGTTAAGTTCATACTTAGTAGCTAATATACAATTCAACTACTACAATTCTATATGAAAAACTGATTATAATAATATTTCGCGTTCAAACTTTTATACAATATTTTACAAACTTACAATACCGCTTATTTTACATAAAGCATGAAATATAGCACACAATAACTTTGATACAAGATAGTTGTGAAGATAATTCTAGCTAGTACACAAGTCGTTCAGCAAAGGCAATAAAGACACGTAATTCATACGTCCAGAAATAAGTCATGCATTCTGGTTTTACTAGGACTACTTCCCATCCTTGGTCTTGTGCAACATAACCGTTATGGCCGTTGATAAGACAGCGTGTTGTAACGTCGTCAAAGGGACGAGGGTTACGTAATGTCCAACAGTCCCGTAATAATCTAAAAACCTCATTTCTTACCCCAATTACCGACTCCGTCACTTGTGGAAACGTTTTGTTTAATAGTTGTAGCCCGATGTTCTTGTTCTCACTTTGGTGAGAAGCGAACATTACTAATCCGTAAGCATAACATGCTTCTTTATGTTGCATGTTAGCCACTTTTTCTAAATCACGAAGTCCAATATTCGGATATATTGAGTCAAAATAATTTCTTAACCCGTTGCGTAAAATAGCATTTGGGTTCCCCGCAATATATGCGTCAAAGTAAACACATCGTAACTTATGGGTTTCCCAATGTGATATCCCCCATCTTTCAAACGAAAGTCTCTTATAAACCAAGACATTCTTGGAACGTTCTTCGAATGTCTTACAAACTGATCTCGCCTTAAATAGTTGTGCCGAGGAATTCTGGCCGACTCTAGACAAGATTTCATCAATCATGTATCCGGGTAGGTCTCTTAAAATATTGGGTTGTCTATCCATTTTGTGTTTTTAAACTGTAAAATAGACAAGAGTTAGATTCATAAAAAAATACTTATTAATACAAGCAATTTTTACATATATCATAAAGCATAAGAACACTATATTACATATATTACACCACACGAATACAACTATCTTATTCCGACTCGCTCGTTTCTTCTTCTTCGGTTTTGGTTCGTTTTGCCAAGTTTCTAGGGATATATGATGTTCCCCTAATACGAGCCGTCGTTGTCCACATTGGTTTAGAAAAACCTGGTGGTTTAGAGGTTCCCGGGTCATTGTTACAACTTAAGAACTTCGGGGGTTGTCGATACATATAAAGTTCATCGGGGTTGGAATTAGATTTCTCTATTTTTATGCCCTTTCCCTTATTATTTACTTTTGCCTTTTTAAATTCAGTTGGGGTAATTTCTATAACATCATTGGAATTCTCGTCGGAATCCGATTCATCGGAGAATTGGTAATCCTCCCAATATTTTGCTTCCTTGGCGGAAACACCATTGACCATAATTAACCTTGGTCGGTTGGTTGAGGATTCTCTTTTACTTAACCGTTTTATTATTTCCCCCACCGGTTCCGATTCTTCTTCCGGTTCCGATTCTTCGTCCGGTTCCGATTCTTCTTCCGGTTCCGACTCTTCTTCCGGTTCCTCTTCGGGAACTTGTGAATCAGTCCACGAATCATTCCAATTTACATTTGACTCTTCATTATTATTAGGTGAGTCAATGGGACTTGTTCTAGAGGTAGACATCTATCACATAATATCAAACACGTTAAGAGATTAATATATCACATAATATTCATATGTTAAAAATATATAGTTTCCAACAAAAATGTTAAGCAATCATTTTTAAAGAAAACACGGTCGAAGTCCAGAATCACTAATGCATCCTAACAAACTCGATAAGACACACTAATGCAAATTTTCTGGTTCTCTAAGACCAACGCTCAGATACCAACTGAAATGTCCCGTTCTTATTGATTAAAAACGTTCCATATTAATTGATTTCGTTGCGAGGTTTTGACCTCTATATGAGACATTTTTCAAAGACTGCATTCATTTTAAAACAAACCATAACCTTTATTTCATCAATAAAGGTTTAAAAAGCTTTACGTAGATTATCAAATAATGATAATCTAAAATATCCTGTTTACACACGACCATTACATAATGGTTTACAATACAAATATGTTACAACAAAATAAGTTTCTTGAATGCAGTTTTTACACAATATCATACAAACATGGACTCCAAATCTCATCCTTATTTAAGTATGCGACAGCGGAAGCTCTTAATAATCACCTGAGAATAAACATGCTTAAAACGTCAACAAAAATGTTGGTGAGTTATAGGTTTAACCTATATATATCAAATCATAATAATAGACCACAAGATTTCATATTTCAATACACATCCCATACATAGAGATAAAAGTCATTCATATGGTGAACACCTGGTAACCGACATTAACAAGATGCATATATAAGAATATCCCCATCATTCCGGGACACCCTTCGGATATGATATAAATTTCGAAGTACTAAAGCATCCGGTACTTTGGATGGGGCTTGTTGGGCCCGATAGATCTATCTTTAGGATTCGCGTCAATTAGGGTGTCTGTTCCCTAATTCTTAGATTACCAGACTTAATAAAAAGGGGCATATTCGATTTCGATAATTCAACCATAGAATGTAGTTTCACGTACTTGTGTCTATTTTGTAAATCATTTATAAAACCTGCATGTATTCTCATCCCAAAAATATTAGATTTTAAAAGTGGGACTATAACTCACTTTCACAGATTTTTACTTCGTCGGGAAGTAAGACTTGGCCACTGGTTGATTCACGAACCTATAACAATATATACATATATATCAAAGTATGTTCAAAATATATTTACAACACTTTTAATATATTTTGATGTTTTAAGTTTATTAAGTCAGCTGTCCTCGTTAGTAACCTACAACTAGTTGTCCACAGTTAGATGTACAGAAATAAATCGATAAATATTATCTTGAATCAATCCACGACCCAGTGTATACGTATCTCAGTATTGATCACAACTCAAACTATATATATTTTGGAATCAACCTCAACCCTGTATAGCTAACTCCAACATTCACATATAGAGTGTCTATGGTTGTTCCGAAATATATATAGATGTGTCGACATGATAGGTCGAAACATTGTATACGTGTCTATGGTATCTCAAGATTACATAATATATAATACAAGTTGATTAAGTTATGGTTGGAATAGATTTGTTACCAATTTTCACGTAGCTAAAATGAGAAAAATTATCCAATCTTGTTTTACCCATAACTTCTTCATTTTAAATCCGTTTTGAGTGAATCAAATTGCTATGGTTTCATATTGAACTCTATTTTATGAATCTAAACAGAAAAAGTATAGGTTTATAGTCGGAAAAATAAGTTTCAAGTCGTTTTTGTAAAGGTAGTCATTTCAGTCGAAAGAACGACGTCTAGATGACCATTTTAGAAAACATACTTTCACTTTGAGTTTAACCATAATTTTTGGATATAGTTTCATGTTCATAATAAAAATAATTTTCTCAGAATAACAACTTTTAAATCAAAGTTTATCATAGTTTTTAATTAACTAACCCAAAACAGCCCGCGGTGTTACTACGACGGCGTAAATCCGGTTTTACGGTGTTTTTCGTGTTTCCAGGTTTTAAATCATTAAGTTAGCATATCATATAGATATAGAACATGTGTTTAGTTGATTTTAAAAGTCAAGTTAGAAGGATTAACTTTTGTTTGCGAACAAGTTTAGAATTAACTAAACTATGTTCTAGTGATTACAAGTTTAAACCTTCGAATAAGATAGCTTTATATGTATGAATCGAATGATGTTATGAACATCATTACTACCTTAAGTTCCTTGGATAAACCTACTGGAAAAGAGAAAAATGGATCTAGCTTCAACGGATCCTTGGATGGCTCGAAGTTCTTGAAGCAGAATCATGACACGAAAACAAGTTCAAGTAAGATCATCACTTGAAATAAGATTGTTATAGTTATAGAAATTGAACCAAAGTTTGAATATGATTATTACCTTGTATTAGAATGATAACCTACTGTAAGAAACAAAGATTTCTTGAAGTTGGATGATCACCTTACAAGATTGGAAGTGAGCTAGCAAACTTGAAAGTATTCTTGATTTTATGTAACTAGAACTTGTAAAATATATGAAGAACACTTAGAACTTGAAGATAGAACTTGAGAGAGATCACTTAGATGAAGAAAATTGAAGAATGAAAGTGTTTGTAGGTGTTTTTGGTCGTTGGTGTATGGATTAGATATAAAGGATATGTAATTTTGTTTTCATGTAAATAAGTCATGAATGATTACTCATATTTTTGTAATTTTATGAGATATTTCATGCTAGTTGCCAAATGATGGTTCCCACATGTGTTAGGTGACTCACATGGGCTGCTAAGAGCTGATCATTGGAGTGTATATACCAATAGTACATACATCTAAAAGCTGTGTATTGTACGAGTACGAATACGGGTGCATACGAGTAGAATTGTTGATGAAACTGAACGAGGATGTAATTGTAAGCATTTTTGTTAAGTAGAAGTATTTTGATAAGTGTCTTGAAGTCTTTCAAAAGTGTATGAATACATATTAAAACACTACATGTATATACATTTTAACTGAGTCGTTAAGTCATCGTTAGTCGTTACATGTAAATGTTGTTTTGAAACCTTTAGGTTAACGATCTTGTTGAATGTTGTTAACCCATTGTTTATTATAACAAATGAGATGTTAAATTGTTATATTATCATGATATTATGATATATAATATATCTCAGTATGATGTATATACAGTTAAATGTCGTTACAACGATAATCGTTACATATATGTCTCGTTTCGAAATCATTAAGTTAGTAGTCTTATTTTTACATATGTATTTCATTGTTAATACACTTAATAATATATTTACTTATAATTTAACATAATTAACCAAGTGTATCAATATATTAATATGATTCATATGTACCTAGTAAGACGTTGTTATAACGATAATCGTTATATATATCGTTTTCGAGTTTCTTAAATTAATAGTCTCATTTTTATGTATATAACTCATTGTTAAAATACCTAATGAGATACATACTTATAATAAAAACATGTTAACTATATATATAACCATATATATGTCATCGTATAGTTTTTACAAGTTTTAACGTTCGTGAATCACCGGTCAACTTGGGTGGTCAATTGTCTATATGAAACATATTTCAATTAATCAAGTCTTAACAAGTTTGATTGCTTAACATGTTGGAAACATTTAATCATGTAAATATCAATCTCAATTAATATATATAAACATGGAAAAGTTCGGGTCACTACACATAGTACTCAAGATCCCAAGGCTAGCCCAACGAATGGTATCGTCAACATCGAAACTTAAATCCCATTCGCCTACATTAATGTGGTATCGTCAACACCGAACTTTAAACCCACATATGAGGTATCGTCAACAACGAACTTTAAACCCTCATCAACATCACTACAATAATCGTATGGCATCGTCAACATCGAACTTTAATTCCATACGTATGAGGTATCGTCAACAACGAACTTTAAACCCTCATCAACGTCACTATAATAATCGTATGGCATCGTCAACATCGAACTTTAATTCCATACGTATGAGGTATCATCAACAACGAACTTTAAACCCTCATCAACATCACAATATACTCTAGGGTATGGTATCGTCAACATCAAATTTTAACCCATACCCCACAAGCAAATAAATCATATACATGCATATATAATTATTCCACTCACATTGTCACAAGGATGTTGATTTAGCACTTCCGAGCTTCAACGCAATGTACCTAAATCATTAAGTGCACATTCAATTTCACAACTAGTGGGATTAACCACAATACTCCCACTTGAGCATTTAATGTCCCAATTTGCATTAAATGACTCAACTACACACAACCGCCCATAAATGGCCAAGACTCGACTTTAATCACTAAGACTAGTGAATTAAAGTCTATTAACTTCAATTAGCATAAAACTTAGGGTAATCCATACCCATTTTATCTAATTAGGTCAACTAGTACATTTTGACTCATTTTATATTACTTAGACTCACAATCAAGTCAAACTTACCCATTAACACTTCTTTCATAAATCTTAAAGTGCATTAGTGACTAACAACACCAATTGACACTTATAACCTCAAATCACAAGGCCAAAACCCTAGATTGTGGCCATTAGGGTTTCATAACAATAACATAACCCAAATTCACCCATTTTACCCTCGAATTGGTCATACATACCCCACATGAACCAAACCCTAGCTTAAATAAATTAAAACTCAAAACATAGAGTTAAGACTTACCAATACAATCACAACGTAGCTAGAGACGTAGGGAACAACTTTAAAACTTGGATTCGGGTGAGATTTGGTCTCCTTCTTTTCCAAGTGAGCTTTCTCTCACTAAACCCTAACTCTCTCTCTCTCTCTCTAAAATTGAATGCGGTGTAGGTGAAGATGTGTTAAATGAGTTAGGATAACTCATTTATCAGTTTTCTAGATCTAAAACCGTCTACAAGTGAAAAGACTTAAACACCCTCAAATATGCCATTTAAATTGGGTCAAATTTGTCAAACAGCGACATCTGTCGCGTTTCGCGACAACCTGTCGCGTAACGCGACGCCCAAACGCGACAAACCACAACCGAACGCGATAACCTCGACAGAACTGGGGGTTCTAGAGCTGTCGCGTTCCAGCCCACTTTGTCGCGTATCGCGACGCACCAGGACGCGATGAAACTCACTCAGACGCGACAGAAGGCCTGATCAAACCATTTTCCAATATTTTCACACATTAAACTAAAATAAACGATCATAGATGCAATAATAAACGTACACGAGGTTAATTACGCACCTTAAGTCATATCCGAGGAAAACGGGATGTTACACGCCTCCTAACTACCAAAAGCTACGTAGCTTTGGATGCCTCTGCTACCCTTGGCTTCGTCCGTATACGACTCACAAACTTGATGCTCATTCCATGCCTTGTATCTTTGTTGGATACTCTGCTACTCAAAGTGCTTACTATTGCCTTGATCCGGTCACTCACAAAATCTACACATCTCGACACGTTAAATTCATTGAAGGCAACTTTGCTTATCTCATGCTTTCTACCAATAACTCAACTCCAGAATACCCTTCAACAGACAATTGGTGTCAACTAGATGTTCATGTTTTATCTCCGTCTATATCGATGAGTAACTCCACTACCTCATCTTCAACACCTACTCCTCAATCTCCGCCACCAACTAACCTCACACCATCAGCCCATGATGCCCCTCACACTCCGTCACCTCCCGCTTCCATGCCACCAGTCACCAATGCACCTCCAACATCAACCATCAATGCTCCTCCGACCTCCGCCATTATCACTAGGTCTCGTAATCAAATCTTCAAGCCCAATCTAAAGTATGCTCATCACACCACTATATCTACTCGTGCGCTTGAACCCACCACTGTAGCTCAAGCTCTAGTAGACCCACAATGGAAAAGTGCCATGGAGACCGAACTTCATGCTCTCCATAAGCTTGGTACATGGGAGCTCGTTCCACCAGAAACTGCTCAAAATATTGTTAAATGTAAGTGGGTTTTTTGAATCAAATATCATTCCGATGGAACTATTGATAGGTATTGTGCTCGTCTTGTAGCAAAGGGGTTTCAACAACGTCCTGGTATTGATTATACTGAAACTTTCAGTCTGGTGGTCAAACCCGCCACTATTCGTACTTTACTTGCTCTTGCTATTACACGAGGATGGACTCTCCGTTAACTTGATATTAACAATGCATTTTCAAATGGCACCTTACAAGAGCAGGTTTACATGGCGCAGCCACCAGGGTTCTTTGATCACACTTTTCCAGACTATGTTTGCAAACTCCATAAGGCTATTTATGGTCTCAAACAAGTCCCACGGGCGTGGTATAATGAGCTAACTCATTTTTTACAGGGTTACGGATTTAAAAGGTCCATATCAGATGCGTCCCTATTTATCAACAATTCATGAGATTCTCCCATTTATTTCATTGTTTACGTGGATGACATTGTACTTACTAGTCCTAATCCCGGTGTACTTGAGGAGTTTATTGCATGTCTGGCACGTAAGTTTGCTTTAAAGGATCTCGGAAATTTATCTTACTTTCTTGGTGTTGAAGTCATTCCTTTGTACTCACGGGTTATTCTTGAGTCAACGCAAGTATATTCTTGATCTCTTGGAACGAGCAGATATGTTAAATGCCAAACCTATGGCTACGCCGATGCCTCCTAATAATGTTCTAACAATTAACTCGGGCACTCTCATCTCTAATCCTACGGAGTGTAGGACATTAGTTGGAGGCTTACAATATTTATCGCTTACTAGACCTGATGTGGCATTTGAGGTTAATAAATTATCTCAGTTCATGCATGCTCCTAGAAGTTCACACTTTACTGCGTTGAAGCGTTTGCTTCGTTATCTGACAGGTACTATTGATCGTGGCATCACTCTGCATAAGGACTCTCCTCTCACGTTACATGCCTTCTTCGATGATGATTGGGGTGGTAGCAAAGATGATTACCATTCCACAATGGGTCATGTGGTCTTCCTCGGCAAGAATCCAATTTTGTGGAGTTCTAAGAAACAACGTTTTGTCTCTCAGTCTTCTACTGAGGCTGAGTACAAAGCTGTTGCTCACACTACAGCTGAGATTATGTGGTTGACTAATCTATTACGTGAACTTGGCCTCTCTTCAACGTGTCAACCAGTGATTTATTGTGATAATTTAAGGGCTACTTTGTTAAGTGCCAATCCTATTTTTCATTCTCGTATGAAGCATCTTGCACTAGCTTATCACTTCATTCGTGAACAAGTTCAAATTGGGTCTCTCCGAGTAACACATGTGTCTTCTGATGATCAGTTAGCAGATCCTTTTACTAAGACTCTCTCTCGGGCTAAATTCGAGAATTTCATGTCCAAGATTGGACTCTCTGCTAGGCCGTCCATCTTGCGGGGACATGATAACGATAATTTTGGTCCCCAAGTTAGTGGATAATCTTATTCTCCAAGATTGTTGTATTTTAGGAATATATTGTATCCTAGTTGTATTAGAATCATATCCTATTATGCATTCCCGTAGGTGTATATATACTCATGTAATTGTTCATTATAATGCAAGGGTTTTAACCTACAAACCTCTACAGTATGAGTGAGATCCAACTTGAATACTGCTAATCCAGGTTCGATTCGCACTCTAAGCAGAGAATTTTCAACATTTGATAGTCTTGCCAACATTAATGCCATTTGGGAAGGTCTCTGTGGGGTGTTCCAAACTTTCGATGTTACTGTCAACATCGTCGCGAATTGGATTTCCCTCTAATACATATATGGGTGACAAATGAGATCATTCGATCTCGATGTCGCCATTAAAAAATTAAATTAAATTAAATTTCTAAAAAAAATTCAACTTAATTTACACATTGGGCCAAGGCCCAGCCCAAAATCTTCTTGAAATCCAACTCCGGCCGTCGCTATCATCGCCATCGTTGCGTTGATCGCTACGCCCTCGCTACCGGCTTCAACGGATTTTTAAACTTTATACATTTTGTAAGTATTTACCCCCAACATAAATAAAATGCCTATTTATATATCTGATTGCATTTTCTTACAACAAATTTGATTCATATCATTTTGTATGTTTCCATAAATAAATTCATAATATTCATAATTGTTTCTAATTATCGTAAAACCATCTTGTAATTTAATTCCTCAGTTCTAAGCCTTCAAACATAGATTAAACCTGCATTATATTTATTATTTAATTCTAATAATATTTTTTATGGATTTGGAATATTTGTTAGTTATGTTTGTGTGTTGCACTAAATTTACATTATACTTATTTACATGTCTTATTGCACTATACCGTTACATGTTGCATTACATTATATCGCATTAAATTACACGTATCTACATGCTACATGTCTTTATGCTTACATAGTATACTTATATGTTTTATACTGCATATTATAACTACATACGTTATACCTACATGCTTACATACACATTTTAAACTTACATGGCTTGTTATACTTGCATATTTGACACCTACATTATTTCACTTATATGTTCTTTTACTTTACTTTGTTACATGTCATATTTACTTTTACATTTTCCATGGTAAGGTTCCTTTTATATACTTTACTTTACTTGCATTTAGTTACTTCACTTAACGGATTTCATGGTTCTTCTGGCCGGAGGTCCTTGGGAAGCAGCCTCTCTGCCCTATAGTATAGGGAGGGACAACTTCTTTTACCCACGGACCGATAGGTATCCGTGGGAGAGGAATGACTTCCCTTTTACTTTAGAGTAGAGGAAAGACTGTCTACATCTAACCTCCCCATACTCCGCTTTAGTGGAATTGGGTATTGTTGTTGTTGTTGTATGTTTGTGTGTTGTTAATCTTACTTTAGAGATTCAAACATTTTTGTTCCTGGTATATATGCTAATACATATGATATATGATCAGTTGATCACATTCATGTTGTTTAAAATGTTGTGCCTAAAAGATATATATATTTTTTTTATTAAATATGTTCTTTGCAGAAATAATGTCGAGCGAAAAAAGGAAAGATGTAAATGATCATGTATGTCTTAAATTAAAGAGGATAGAAAGGAACGAATTGCCCGAATCAACACACGATTCGTTTGACCCGTTTGATATTCAGAAGCTTCAAAAGTCTCTTACACATAAACCATGGATACTTCACAATCGAGCCATAAACTCGGCCATATTGGATTGCGAACATGTTGATCATAAGGTTATATATAAACTGCATTTGTTATTTATACAATGTTATACATATAATCTATGTTTTGTTTTACACATGCGTTGATTGCGATAAAAAAAAGTATTGCAGGTTACTGCACATTTGCGTTCGGATGAGGCCTGCAAGCTCGAGTTAGATTCTGCTCCTGTATTTCGCCCAACAAAAGAGGTATACGTATATATTCTGTATATATATATATTCTGATTCTGAAAATGTTGCTGTAGTTATAACTAGATGAACCTATAATGGCAGGAATTTGAGAATATTGTTAAATATATCGCCAAAATACGCCAGGTGGCAGAGAGATTCGGGATCTGCAGTATCGTTCCTCCCGATTCCTGGCAACCGAATTGCCGATTTAAAGAATCGAAAATATGGGAAACTTTCAAATTTCAAACTAAGGTTCAGCAGATTAGTAACCTTCAAATTTCGAAATTTGATAAATTTAAGAGGGCTAATAGAGATTTAACTATGGAGTTGGATTATAGGCGCGATGGATTTGAATGTCGAAATGGTCCAGAGTTTTCGTTGCAAACGTTCAAGGAATACGCAGATGATTTTGAAGCACGATATTTTGAAAAACATAAATTTGGGACCCCGGTTTGGGAGAATATCGAGAATGAATATTGGCGGATCGTTCAAAATCCAACCGAAAATATTCAGGTGGATTTACAGTTATTGAGTGTTGCGATTCGATTAAACTATATCGTTTAAAATGATCAAGAAAATGTTGCATTCTTACTCGCGTTTTATTCAGATTTTGGCTGGTAATAATCTGGATTCGAATGTTTTTGGCGATGGATTTTCGTCACTTGAAGATGATCGAACTGAGTGTACAAAATCGGGTTGGAAGTTAGATAATGCTCATAAGTTGCCCGGTTCACTTCATTCGTTTGATAGTGATGGTTCGGCTGGTTTATCAACACGTGTTGATATAGGAATGTGTTTTTCGTCCCATTGTTGGGTAATATTCTAGACTTTTATCTCTTTAGCTCTGTATAAGATATGGCAATTTCGACCCATTTAGATATGACGGGGTTGATCTGTGTTGTGTTATATCAATAACGAGTCAGATGGTTCAAGTTAAGAAATTAGTTAAAACGAACAGGGTCAAACGGGTCGAATTTCTCCAAAGTTTGTTGGGATTGTGTCTGACTCCTATCTCTTTAGGTCCATATTAGATGTGGCAATTTCGACCCATTTACATATGAGTCGGTTGATCTGTGTTGTGTTATATTAATAACGGGTCAGATGGGTCAAATAAAATATTTAGTTAAAACAAAGAGGGTCAAACGGGTCGATTGTCTCCAATATCGTTTGGGATTTGCATTTTTAAAACAGATTATGCGTTTTTCAAAGCTTTTTTTAGGCAGAAAACAAAAATTTTAATTAAAAAATCTGAAGATCAAGTTTTGTTACAATTGACTCGGACCAAATTAAGATCCAAAAGATCTTTGAAACAACTATTCATCTAGACCCTATCGCACAACTAAAGAAGATCCGAAGTTTTGTTTTAAATGCTTCTGCGTACTCTAAGATTATAATTCTTAATATTTGAATTTTGTTTTGAATTATTTATCGAACAGAAAGTTGAGGAGCACAATTTATACTCGCTAAACTACTTATCAATAGGTGCTTCGAGAATCTGGTATGGTGTTCCTGGTAAATATAACAGTAAATGTGAAGCAGCGATGAACAATTTGTTCCGTAAACACGTGAGTACCAAGATTCTATTTTTATATTCATACGTAAAATCAAACATGCTTCGTTTATAAAGAATTTGAAGGTTTGTGTTCAAATAGTGTAACCTTTATCTGAAAAAATTAAGGACATAAATTAAAGGTGGCAATAACGACCCAATTACTTATGAACGAGTTTATTTGTGTTGTATTTGATCTCAAACGGGTCAAATACGCTGAAAGTGGATAAAAAGTTAAAGTATGTAACTGTTTTGATATTCTTTTCTTAATCATAGTTTAAGTTTATGCATTCAGTGTATATAAATAGTTAAGACGAACACAAAAGGGTTTGTGGGACTACAAATGAGTATTGACCCATTTTGACTTATACTAAAAATAACTCAGTTTTCGTACCCACCCAAATTTGAACTACAAGAATTAATAATTGACACATAAAAGTCAAATGTAACTGCTTTGTACATCCCATTTAAGCACGCGACGATCCCATTTAAACACGCGACGATAGCCCTTTGTCTAGAAAAATCCAAAACTTATGGAATCTAGCGACAACCCTTAGCTGTCATCAGCCTGTATAAAAAACTTGTAAAAACTATTAACCGTCACATAAAAGTCAAATGTAGTTAGGTAACCGCTTTATACATCCCATATAATCACACCAACTATAGATAGCCTTAAGGGGAATCGTTAGAAATAATCCAAAAGTTATGAATTTTAACAACCCTTAAGGTTGTCGTCAGCCTGCATAAAAAACTTGTAAAAACTAATAACCGTCACATAAAAGTCAAATGTAGTTATGTAACCGCTCTGTACATCCCATTTAAGCACTCCAGCGACAGCCCTAAGGGCTGTCGTTAGAAAAATCCAAAGTTATATAAGTGTTGTCTGTTTTCTTCTGGACTTGATGCAGATAACGCAGGTCTCACCGTCTTACTTGCAATCAGAAGGTATACCTGTGTACCGTTGTGTGCAGTATCCGAAACAGTTTGTGCTCATATTTCCAGGAGCGTACTCTTCGGGTTTCAATAGTGGATTCAACGTTTGTACGAGAGTAAATCTTACTCCGTTTGATTGGCTACCGTATGGGAATCAAAGCGTAGAAATTTACAGTGAGCTGCATAGAAAAACGTTAATTTCATACGACAAACTTTTAATAGAAGGTTGCAGAGATACTGTCTTAAAGCTAAAAAGGGATTCGGAAGAATGGAAAGTCATATGTGGCACTGATGGTTGGTTATCAAGAGCTCTTAAGGTATTTTTTTAAAATTTTGGCAAGAATTATAGAAGTGACAATTTCTACCCATTTACTTATGAGTGGGTCGGTTTGTCTTGTGTTTTATCTTTAATGGGCCGAATGGACGAAATAAAAAAAATAGCTTGTTGCCTTAAATGTATTTCTAACGCATACAACATATTGTAAATTTGACTAACTAATTGCTTGCAACAAATAAAAAAAATGGACAAAGAGTGACCCAAATTAACCCATCTCCTTCTAAACTGTACAAAAATATGTTCATTTTGATTCCCCAGTTGTCGCCTGCAGTATCAAAGTTCCTCATTATACTTTGTGTATCAAGTAAACCCAAAAACGCATTAGAAGTCGGTCAATGCTAAAAAGTCAGGTCTAAGTCGGGCTGAGACGGAGTGATTCAGGTTAAGTTAGGCTGAGTCGATTAAAGTCAAAGTTAGGTAAAAAAAAAATAGAACTTTTTATTGGAGAGAACCAAGAGAACCATGTCATGTGTATACAAACTGACATCAGTCTATGTAAAAACTAAAAAATAATTCTTCTTTTAAAAAAAAAAACAAATTTCCACGTGGCACAATCTGTACAGACTGAGATTACATGTCAGTTTGTGTGTCAGTCTGTGCGTACGTGTCTGCCCGTATGGCACAGATCGAGCAACACAGACTGACATGTGACACAGACTGACATGTGACACAGACTGTCCCACGTGGAAAGAATTTATTAAAAAGTAATTTTTTAGAAAGAAAAAAATATTTTGTTTAGGCAGACTGATATCGGTTTGTGTATACAAACTATGGTTCTCTCAGTTCTTTCCCTATATATATACTCGGTATATGTTTAAATTATTTATTACTAAAAGTCAACGTTGGTCAATTTCCGGCTTATCCTTCCAAAGTCTCGAACGACTCGTCCCCAACTTGCGACTTTTACGACCTTGATTATGGGGGTTGTAACTTGAACAGATATTATAACAATTCACAAAGTACCAACTTGAACAAAAGTTACAAAACTTTTGTGTTTGTTCGATAGTCTCGAGTTAAGCATGAACATTTGAGGAGGGAATATTTCTGCAATGCTGCACAGTCAAGAATAATGGATAAGCATTTCTGCTCGTTGGTGAAGAAGGAATGTGTTGTATGTTACTACGATTTATACCTTTCTGCTGCTAGTTGTTCATGTTGTCCAGAACGCAACACGTGTCTTGAACATTCAAAACAACTATGTTTGTGTCCTTGGAGTTCGAGGATTTTCATGTTTCGATACACCATGGATGAGTTGAATCTCCTCGTTAATGCGTTGGAAGGTAAACTTAATGCGCTGTTTAGATGGGCGCAAGAAAATCGACAACTTTTTGTTAATGATCGTAAGAAGTAAAATATACAACGCGTAGATGTTATGGTATTTGTTTTCTCTTGCGGATTTGTTTACATATTCTTTTATACCATGTATGTATGTATGTATGTATGTATGTATGTATGTATGTATGTATGTATTCTTTTTAAGCCATTCTTATAATCATAGAAGGCATAGTAATTATATACACTGAAATTAATTATATAAAATCCACGTTCACCATGCAGCTGTGTTGGGATTTCCTTCAGTTATATATATATGGAAAGTAATCGCAATATATAACTTCTAAAAATTTTGATTTTTTTTAAGAAGAAGCAAAATGACGTTTATACCCCTCCAATAAATAGTACCCCGTACTATGTGTTTTAGTATATGAGGTTAAGGTTAATAATAATACTTTCAGAAACAAAATAATTAGACAGCGTGCTTTACATTAATCCTATAGGCCGTGTGACTCGAAAAGGTGTGTTTTTATGACGACAACTCACGCACCCGACACATATTCACCAAGTTGAACCTTCAACTTCTTTGATTAAAAGGCTTCTTCAATATAGCTAGGCTCTAAGCTCTTTACTACTCGAAAAGGTGTTATATAGTCATTTTTTTGTTTATGATATGTTAACATATTTTATTATTGGTCATTAATCAAGCTTTTGCTAAAAGTTTATGAAAGAAAAATTTGTCAATTCCTTTATTTTACGTATTGTATGCCCTTGTTTTTCGTTTAAGTTTATACAAAAAGATGGATTAGTATTTGAATAGAGAAATTATTATTCAATTTTTAACCGTGACCTCAAGCGACGGTGATGTAGAGTCAGATCATGCATTTTTTGAAGAAAAAGTGATTATTAACTGTGATTTGGTAATGTCATTGAGTGAAGGTAAATATAGTGACAATTGTTAAGTTTGAGTGAAGGTAAAAAGTGATATTATAAAATATGATTGAAATTTGAATGGAAAAAAAAAATAAATTGATAATATAAATATATGCGCGTTAGATTGTGATTGGTTGAAACATACTCAAACGCCATCATCTCCTCCGCCACTTGGTTGACAAATGTCGCGTCACCGTCATAGGTGACGCCGGGTAAGCGGCAGGGGCGGACTTATGTAGGGGCAAGGGGCGCCTCCCCCAGTGGATTTTCAATTTTTAATGCAAATTTTTTTGATTTTTTGATTTTGCCCCCGGTGAATTTTATTTTTTTTGCCCCAAACCTTCATATTTTGCCCCAAAATCTTCGTTTTTTGCCCAAAAATTTTCAAATTTTGCTCAAAAAACTCTATATTTTGCCCCAAAACTTCCATGTTTTGCCAAAAAAAAAATCCTACATTTTAAAAAAAAATTCGCACCCTGTGAAAAAAATTTCTGGGTCCGTCACTGGTTAGCGGCATCAGCCGGTATCACCTCTCGTCCCAATCAAAGGTCTTACAGAATAACTCCTTGGAGCTGCGTATATCTAAGTGAATATATTCATCATTTCGAGATAGCCTCGATAAGAAAAAACCAACTATCTACTCGTTTTACTTCTTACATCCAACAAATTGAAAACTCTGTAGATTAAGGGCCTGTTTACTTTGGGCTTATTGAGCTTAATTGCCTACATAGATTTTTCGGTAAGAATTTAACGTGTTTCTTTAGGACTTTTTGGGTCACCATTGCTGACCGAAGGGAGTTCTGATAAAGTTAAAAAAACCTGTGTAGTATGCAAGGTTGTGAAAGTCGCGAGTCGGGGACGCATCGGTCGAGACCTAAAAAGGACGCGTCGGCCGAGTCGGGGACGCGTCGGGGACGCATCGGTC
This sequence comes from Rutidosis leptorrhynchoides, assembly GCF_046630445.1. Classification (NCBI taxonomy): domain Eukaryota; kingdom Viridiplantae; phylum Streptophyta; class Magnoliopsida; order Asterales; family Asteraceae; genus Rutidosis; species Rutidosis leptorrhynchoides. The sequence continues at coordinate 55,793,895 of NC_092343.1, forward strand.
GTTGATCAACGTTGACTTTATTAATAATTTCTTAAATATATATTTTTATATGTATAAAATAGTATATTTTGTACCATAAATTTTTTAAATAAGAACTTGAATTTTAAAACAATTAAACTTCAAACTCAATTAATGTTACCGAGTACATAATCAGCAAGGACACAGAGAAAAGAGCGGCCCAAAAAATGAAAATAAACCCTAATTTTAAAACATATCACATCTTGACGAAAAATTGACTGATTTTGACCGTTTTTGACCAACTTTGACAGACTTTGATCAAACTTTTAGCTTTGACCGTCTTTTGTGTCGTTTTCAGAAAAAACGGAACGGGGAACCCAAAAAACAACGCATCGGCCGACGCGTCGGCCAAGTCGGCCGACTTTTACAACACTTGTAGTATGGATACAGCTCCTTCTTTTTACAATATTAACCTTCTCTTTCAATTCACACATTTTTTATTCAAAAGAAAAGAAACTCTGTATCTCTCAGTCATTAATTACTGTGATGACCCGGAAATTTCTGACCAAATTTAAACTTAATCTTTAACGTTTTCGACACGATAAGCAAAGTCTATGAAGTTGAATCTCAAAATTTTAGAACTGTTTCATGTATTCAATTACATTTGACTACTCTCGACGATTCATGGACAATTATATGTATGTATATATATATATGTACAAGTAAAAACGACTTTTCTACAGTAAAACACTATTTGCTACAGTAAAAAAAGACTTTGCTACAGTAAAACACTATTTGCTACAGTGAAAACGACTTTGCTACAGTTAAACTGTACTTTGCTACATTGCTACAGTAAACACTATTTGCTACAGTAAACACTATTTGCTACAGTGAAACACTATTTGATATCGACGAACTAGCAAACAAAAACGGATAAGGCGGCCATGCGATCGCATGGCAAAAACACTGAAAACTCATGCGATCGCATGAGGTACTGTAGCATGCCACATACTATAAAAGCTCGATCTGGTCTCCACATACTATTATTATTATTATTATTATTATTATTATTATTATTATTATTATTATTATTAAGATTAAGATTAATATTATTATTATTAATCTTATTATAATATTATTATTAGTAGTATATATATATATATAAAATACTACGACGAGGTTATGAGCGTGTCACATTCAAAATGGGTTTTTGAGCGGGATAGAGCTAAGGAAATTATGGGTTATTGCCAAGGAGGTTATGGGTAATGTTCGAGGGTATATTTGTGAATCAAATATAGTGTTTATCATCTCTGTTGCGTCTACATAGTTTCCTACAATATTGAATCTCAATATTGATACGTAAGCATTCATATCTTATCTTTTATATATTAATTGTGTATCCATGTCTAGTGCTCGAGTATATATGTTTATGAATGCTTGTATGCTAAATTTTGTCGTTAAACAGTTTATGATGAATCACGAATTTAATATATATATTACTGATAAAAGGTATATGATATGCATGTTTTTGGAAAGTTGGCGAAAAATCAATAACTTTTCATTTAGAAATCGCGAAATTTCGATGAACGAATTAAAAGATATGGGCAACTGAATTATGATCAACGTTAATTGAAATTGCTTTTGAATCTGCAATTAAGATTTAAACAACTTGTTTACGAGATTGATAAAATGGATTTTTAAATATTACCAGCCGAGTAAATGAATCCTTATTTAAGGCACGTCTCGTTTTGTTGAACAATTGTCAAAATTGACTGTTTTATCATGTTTTAAAACCTTATAAAAACTATAGACTAATTTTACAAGAATTGGGAAACTATGTGAAATGTTAAAATGTTTCGATTGTCATGATCATTCAACTATAGTATTAAGTCAGAATGACTTTTTGAAATGACTTATGATAAACTTTTGTATTTCGATCTCGAGCATTAGGATTGTGATACACTATGACCTGACCTAGCTTGATAGACATTTATTGACTAACATATGTTCTCTAGGTTGAGATATACGGTTATTTGGTAATCCGAGTTTCAGTCACATTTTGGTGAACGACTTTATATGCTGCTAAGGTGAGTTTCATTTACTCCCTTTTTAAATGCTTTTGCAATATATATTTTTGGGCTGAGAATACATGTACTTTATTTTAAACAACGGACACAAGTACATACTAAATTCTATACTGAGTTTGAACCGAAAATCCCTTAGCTTTGGTAACTAGTAACTGCCGGTTATAAAAACTGGTGGGCGCGAGTAGTAGTATATGGATCCATAGGGCTTGATATCCCCATCCGAGCTAGAGCACTAGCCTTTTAACGGACGTATGCTATTTGAGAAGCGTACACGTTGGTTTGCGTGTATTATTAAGATGATTATACAAAGGGTACAAATTATATATACGTTAAGTTTAGTTACCAGGGTGCTCAATTTCGTAGAATATTTTGATAAACGTTTCTGGATGAAACAACTGAAATCTTGTGATCCACCTTTATGTACAGATTATGCAAAGCATTAAAACTATGAACTCGCCAACCTTTGTGTTGACACTTGTTAGCATGTTTATTCTCAGGTTCCCTAGAAGTCTTCCGCTATTTGCTTATATGTTAGACAAGCTATGTGCATGGAGTCTTACATGGCATATTTTTCAACGAAACGTTGCATTCACCAAATCATCACCATGTATCTTATTTTGACTGCATTGTCAACGGAAGTACTATTGTAAACTATTATTTACGGTGATTGTCTATACGTAGAAATCATCAGATGTCGAAAACCTTTGATTTAAATATTCATTTATGGTGTGCCTTTTCAAAAGAATGCAATGTTTACAAAACGTATCATATAGAGGTCAAATACCTCGCAATGAAATCGATGAATAACGTGTTCGTCCATATGGATTTGGAGCGATCGTCACAATTACACCCACCATCATCAAACCAGAATCACCAACATTTGTGTTCGTTGAACTTTGAAAGATGCGAATTTCGAAAACCACCACCAATTGCTACTCCGGCAAACCCCGTACATCATAGAACTTGACACCATCACCATCTAATACTATTTAAAAAAACGAAGCCCTAATTTCAGGGTATCAACAAAATGAGAATATTTAAACATGGAAGTGAAATTGAAATTGAGAGTATCTGAGTTAATTGGGTTCATTTGGCCAGAGCACTTTTCATTTAATAAAGGAAAGGGAAACTTGAGTAATGTGTTTTGGCCCAAAACTTTTAGAAATTGAAAATACACAGAAAAGTGGAATAGTGGTGAAGATCTCGTTAGTTATCTTCAATGTATTGCAGTGAAAGTTGACCATAGTGAAAATAAAAAGGAACAATGAGATATATGATTATTAGGAAGTTTCTGGATATTTGGTCACGAAATCTAGTGAAAATCAATGAAGATAACTATTACGAACATTTTAGGTTCCTTATTTTCGTTTTTTACAATCATTTTTATTATTTATATTTATATTTATATATTTATTACTGTATTTATTTCTATTTAATAATTATTTAGTTTGGGGGCAAAGTAGTCAATTTTTTCATTTAGTTCATTCATTCAGCATAAAAAGTAAACAGCAATAATCACTCAGTGAATATATTCATACTGTCATCTATATTCATACTGTCATTTATATCCATATGGAGCTTAATAAGAAGAAAAATATGGAGCTTAATAAGAAGAAAAGTAAACAGACCCTAAGCTTGTTATGTCATCCGTTAGTTGTTTTATTTATATTTCAAAACTTTATTATATTTATGATGAAACAGAATAATGAATTTATAGTGTGAGATCACATCATTTCCTGTATTACACCATATCTTGCATAGTTGTATTTGGGGTATGTAAAGAATAGGCAACGACTGAAAGTGCCTAAAAAAGACTTCACGTGTCTGTTGATGCAACACTTGATGTTGATTGGTCAAACCTTCTACTGGACTCTCTTTTCTTTTCTTTTTTTCTTTCTTTTTTTTTAACTGCCAACTTCTTCAATTTTCTCACTATTTGTCGCATTAAAAAAATATATTACTCGTATGAATTTTATTAAAAAAAAATCCGTTTCAATTTCGTTGTTTTTTTTTTTTTTTTTTTTTTGAAAAGCAATGAAATTTCCAATTAAAAAACAAGGATTACAGCTGAGTTCTACAAACACGAATTACATGCTTTTCTACATATATCAATCAGTACCAATGTAACATTGTCCATACCCCTTAAGACCGCCATTACTGCAGCATGATCGAGCTTTTTTTGATGTCATCACGCCCCCATAGCGCCGCTCAATGGCGAAGCCAGGATTTGAACATAGGGGTGGCTTACACAATAAATAGATATTAGCACAGTGACGGATCTAAGAAATTCAATCACCGGTGACACAAAATATTTAGTAAAAAAATTGCAAAATTATTAAATTATTAAAGTGTTCTAAAACAACGTCATTACACATTTAGAGAAATAAAACGTAAAAAGCAATTTTAAAGCAACATATAAATGAATTATTATCTAAGCTACAATAAATCAGTGAAATTACAAATTAACGCTTGAGAAACTTTTTGATAAAAAAACTTAATAGTGACAACAATTCAGTGACTTAATAAACTAAAAGATTCATTTTTCACAAAAAGGACACAAATCAAAATTAAGTATTTAATATATTTTACAATTATATTTTTATATTTATACAAAAAAGTATTTTTTTTACTAAAAGGATATAAAATGAATCATTCAAAAATAAGATTATGATGTATAAAACCAAGTATATTAAAATGGTGTTAACATTTAATATAGGATCACAAATCAACTAAATAAAATTAAATTCGAGTGTAATTAATAAGAGGAAAATAAAAGAAATAAAGCTAGATAGTTGAGGGACTAAAACTGATAATATGGTTATATTGGGATAATAAAACCCATCTTCTTCATCTCTAACTGTGTAAATCAAATCACAACCTCCATTAAATTAAAGAACGAGCTCTTTACTCGTTACACTTCATTACAAACGTGAAGTATATGGGCTCAATAGGGGATGCTCGGCACCCCAAAGCACCCCTATTGGCTCCGCCATTGGCGCCGCTATGGGGCGCGATGGGTGGTTTTTTTGTTCGGCGCGATGGTTTCATCACAGGGAGGTGATGGTGCGAGCTGCGAATGGGAAGAGGGCACGTGGGAAGTTGCAGGTAGCCGTTTGAAAAAATGAGCCGTTGTATTTTTTTTTTTTTAAGCTTTATTATTTATATCTCTATATAAATACACTACACTTCTCTCATTTCTATATACTCTCATTTAATCTCAACTTTCTCATTTACAAATCAAACATATTTCAAAATCACAAAAAATGTCTCAAAATCAAGATTCAAACGAAGCCGGTTCCGGTAATCTCTACAATTTCGGCTCGCCGAATTTGTCCGGTTCAAGCTCAAATTCCCCGCAAAATGTTCGGGGTACTCGACCAATTGGCAATATGTCACAACAAAATCTTCTTAACGATTTCAATAATTCGAGCTTCTTTTCACAATTTCTATATCAACATCAAATGCAACAATCATTTCAACAACAATATCCATCACAACAACAACAATTTCAACAATAATACCACCAACCATTTAACCAACCATTTCAACAACAATATCCATCACAATTTTCTCATTTCTCACAACCTGGTATGGTGCCATTCCAACTACCAAATACGCAAACATGGACACAAACACAACAAACCTTTACACCTCTAAATAACGAAGAAGTGGAAGAAATTCGTGGTGGGGAGCAACAACCAAAAGTACGGGTCCGACCAAGTCATTAACGAAAAGGAAAAGAACAAGCAAAAGAACCACGAATCAAAAAATTGTGCAATGTCCTAACACTTTGTCACATCTCTTCTACGAATACAGTAACGAGCTCAGAGGTTTAGTCAGCTATATTGTCCTTTTTTCTTTTTTCAAAGGCAGTCCTTTGGACTCCGCCCGAAGAAATTTGGTTGGCTTCGTGTTGGATCGATTGCTCGGAAGATGGGGTTCACGGTAACTCGCAAAGAAACACGGCATTTTGGACTAGAGTACGAAATAAGTTTAATAATAATGATTATGGGTATTTAAGAAATGAAGACCAATTAAGTGGAAAATGGCGACATATGGATAAGGCGTGCAAAGATTTCACGGCCTTATTTAATGAAGAAGAACGTAACCCAAGGCGTAGCTGTCGTGTCGAACAAGACGTATATAACATTGCGGTGGAAAGATATCAAAGTCGGGCAGCGAAGCCGTGGACTTACAAGGATGTTTGGGAGTTTTTAAAAACGAGGCCGAAGTGGTATACACCACCTGCAATTGGTGGAAGTGGCGTGCGAAGGAAAAGGGACAACTTGTAATAGAAGATGATTACGAAGATGAGGTTGCTGAAAACCAAACAGTTAATCTCGGTGAAGATCGCTTAAACAACTTCCAGGAGCTTTTTGGAGATGATGCGATCGAAGAAGGCTGCGAGAAAATCGGTTTCGTCTGATGCGGGTACTTCATCGCGGGGTACGAGCTCTTCACGTGGTACAAATACTTCAAGATTTGACGAGTTGTCTTCTAGGTGGGAAGAGAAAAAGGATAAAGAATTGGAGAAACGAAGCATGGGTATTGATCGTATAGTTGAGGAAGAACGAATGAGGTCGGCACTCGAGTCTGTCACAAAATTATTTAAACTTGACGTTAACGAAATCCCCGACCCGAAAGAAAGGAAAAAAGCTTTGAAGTTCAAGAAAAAGATGGCCAAGCGTTACAAAGAATCCATTTCAAGTGACGAGGACGACGAGGACGACGCCGAGTAGTTTTAATTACTAGTAATTTAATAAAGTAATGGTATTTTAGGATTTCTTAAGTATTATTTTTTTTAGGACTTTAATAAATTGTAATTGTTTAATTTTATTAATTTAAGTGTGTTTTTATTAATATAAACTATTTTATATTTATTATTTTTATAAAAAAAATGATTTTTGTAAATAAAATCAATCAAACAAAAAGAAAAAATAAATAAAAATGTGGGTCCAATTTAACTCATCACATAACCATCACGCCCACCACTACAAACTCCATCACGCTCTCACCTCCATCACATTTTCCAACTCAGCACTATACCTCACAAAAATCTCAAAAAACCCCATCACCCTCCATCACCCCATCACCACTAAATAAGGTTAAGATGAAATCCAGATATCTATACATACTCGTTTATTACTTAGACCTTAATTAGTGGAGCGTTATCACCCCGATTTCACCACCATCACGCCTTGATGGCGCCGTAATGCAGCGCGATGGAACCCAAAATCGTCCGGCGCGATGTGAGCTTCACGGGGAAGAGCTTGGCGCTTTTGAAACGGACATACAATGATAATGAGACATCTCACAATCAATTGAAAAGAAGAAGATAAAATCTAAATGAATTTGGGATCCGTAAATTTTTAATGAAGATGAAAAAATGAAAATTGGGGATCTGGAAGACAAAGAAGGACGATGATATAGATTGATATATAGAAATTTTCATGTTAAGTCCCTAGCCTTTATAAGTGTTTACAAATAACTCTTAAAATATTAAAAATACATTCTACAGTCAAAAATATATAAACATAAATAATATAATCTATAAAAATCTGTTATTATGATTTAATAAAATAATTTGAATTTAATTAATTAATAAAATAAAACTAAATAATATAATAACTTAACAAAAAAAATGAAAATAAAAATAAAAATGTGGGACCAATTACCTCATCACACAACCATCACGCCATACCACTACAAACTCCATCACGCCATCACATTTGTCAAATCACCACTATACCCCACAAAAACACCCATCACACCCTATCATGCCCGTCACCACTAAATAAGGTCTTAATGTGAAGAAAAAAAAACTGTCAAAGCACTGACTAATTTTCTCATATTAGAAAGTATAAATATTTTTTTGTCAATTATCTGTTTACAATTTTATTTATGCACCGTGTTGCTAACTTTAGAGACATTGAATAATTAGTTGATGTATAGGACTTAACGAAGGAGAAATTCAATAAATCCATAGAAATTGTTGTGGTAAATTAAAATTCCATATTCCATTCAAATAAAAAATAAAGAAAAAAATTTGTTTGATCTACATTATAAATAAATTATCACTGTAAAATAGAATGGGCTAGATATAAATCAAGCAGCATCGTCTTCTTAGAACAAATAGTTCAAATGTTTTCTGCGTGATAAGTGCCTTAAACATGAAAATATTCATACCGTGACAAAGTGGTATAGTTAGAGTTATATGATGAGCAATGATACTTACATGGTTTTTTATAAACTTACCAAAATCGTTTATTGTAAATATATACAGTATACCTTATTGGGAATTATCCTTAAAAAATGAATTTTATGAATTTTTATAATATATACTGGGTCTTCTTTAGAAGTTCTCAGGCATCCAGCCGCTCAACCACCTCTTCGAGGTTGGATTTGTAATTAATACTTAATACATACATATAAAAGTAACTATTAAATTGAATTAAGACGTATTAAATATAAACTGGGTCTTCTTTAGGACTTGTAATGTTTTTTTTTTTTTTTTTAATTTTAGGTTGGTAATGTTTTTCTTTTTTTTAGGAATCGTAATGTTTTTTTTTTATTATTTTTTTATTTTTAGGAATCGTATGTTTTTACATTTTCTTAGGAAATGTAATTTTTTTTTATTTTTAATGAAAGTTATTTTTATTAATTTATGTTATATTTAAAATCATAAAAATAATAATAAAAATATAAACTGACATGTCCAACTGACAGAGGTCACCACTCTCCACTTTTTCTAACTCAGCAAGTCAGGCCTGACATGACAAGTGACCTCAGTCACCATTCCCAGTGCTCTTAACACTAGCCCAAACGGACGATTGATCTGGTCGCCTTAAGACCTTACTTAACATAACAAAACCCCTCCTTGTACGGACCACGTTTCCACATTAACCTCTCTGCACCAATCCACTTAAGTTCACATATTTTTCTAAACTTACACTAACATCCTCCAAGTTTTAACAACTTTTTTTAGTCCCTTTTTAAAAAAATTTCATTTGTTTGCGATAATATTAATCTTGTAAGTTGAATTGTCCTTTTTTCTTATCATGATAATTTTCGGTTTATCATTAACACAAGACCACAAGTTGACAGTGGATAATAAAGTTAGTATAAACATTAGAAGATGTAACATTTTGAAGTGGCATTTAGATTTAGTCAATTAATAAGTTGATATTTAGGGGAGGTCATGTGAAACAAAATTTATGAAACAAAGGGTAAAATTTAAATGGATATGGAGATGTGGGAACATGAGTGTAAAATCCGACAAAAATGACAGAGATTTAACGTATGAAAGGCCATGGGTCCCGCATTCTCCTTTTACGTCAAATTCTAAGCGCTAAAACATGCTCAGGTTGGGGATTGACCGAGATTGCGGGATTTAGTAACCATTAATCCATTATTACAAAGATGATATATTCATCATACATTTTAATTGTTACCGCGAGAAAGGTTCATCCTGCCGAATTAGCAAGGTTTAATATCGAGGGTATGTGATTTCTTGGTGTAGGTTACGGTTCTTGTTCGTTTTGTGGTGTAGTATGTTGTCTATTGTTTTTTGTTTGAAATTTAGAGGGTTTGAAATCGGGCCGGGTGGCTTGATTTCTCGCCGTCTTTCTTTCCTTCTAGTTTTGCAAGGCTTTGGTCCTTGGGTTTCGGTTTAGGATAGTTTTTCGATATTGTGTTTGGATGCTTGGTAGGTGGTTGGTGTTCGTGTTTTTGTTTGTCTCCTTAATCGTTAATAAAGTTTTCGTTATTTTTGCCAAAAAATAATATATATATATATATATATATATATATATATATATATATATATATATATATATATATATATATATACACACACACACACACACGCGCGCGCACACACACACACGCGCGCGCACACATTTTAATTGTTGCACCATAACTTCATGTTTTTTTTTTTCAAAATATCTTATAATAAATTATATATAAAAAAAATTAATAATTTGTGTAAGTCTTTCATTAAAGACATTTTAGAAAATCATGATTGAACAAGTAAAACTGGTGGTGAAAATATCAATTTCATACTTGATTAGAGAATGCATTAGCTTATTGTCTTCTGGCATGATGGTTTCCCACATCTATAGATAAGACAACTCAATTGCAGACAGACTGGCTTCTAATGCTTACTCTCACAAGTCTGATTGCATCGTTGAATTTACACTATATTTAACGCAACCTAACCATCACGTCACAAAGTGACCAGATGGAATAAAAAATGGTTGGTGTGATGAGCGCATCACATAAAACGAAAGATGCGTGAATGTATAATAAACCAATCATAATTTAGATAAATGTATGTGCATTTTAATTAATTAAATAAAATAATTTAATAACCTGATCACACTCCATCATCATGTTACCATTGCAAACTTTAAAATGTCATCACACCGTCACACTTACGAATTCAACACTATACCTCACAAAAACACCCTAACTCGTCATCACCATTAACGATGATAGTCTTATAAACTCATTCCGTTTCTATTGTTCGCTATTTATTTTCAAAATATTTAAAAATAATTGTTCATTACTATAAATAAATTAATAAGAATAATGTGATAAAAAATTTGTGTACATCTACTTTATATACATGTAAGATAAAAAGATATGTAAAATTATGAGATAAAACTTGAAAGTTAATAAAAGGTAATAATGGTATATCATAGGAGATACACACATAAAAGCATCGTTTTCATACAGAAAAATAGATCAAAAAGTATAAAAGATAACAACATTTAGCAGTTTTTAGCATTTGTCGTCCAGCGTTCAGCAGACCGTCCAACGTCATGCGTAAGCCCTACATGCAGCTTCCATGCTTAAGCCCTTTGATTAGGCGCGTGAGCGGCACGCAGCCACGCCAAAGTCGGTTCCGGATATTTTTCATAACAGAATTAATCAGTGTTTGACACGTGTTTTACGAGAATTTCAGACATTCTACGCCTATAAATAGACCCCTTGGGTCACCACATTTCATATCGGAACTCCAGTCAGAGAGAAATACATTTTCTCTCTCACACAGTTATTTCTCACTCTAAAACATTAACCGCTTAGCAACAGAACGCTACACGGACCAATTCCAGATTGGTCCAAAGATTGATTGAGGCCACACCACAGATTTCTCATCCGTGTTCCGAGTCTGTAGGGATTATTTTCCGAGGGCAAACATCAATCGACAACATATCGTTCTACGTTAGGCTGTTATTATTCTGCACTGGTACCTTTCATCCCCTATACGAAAAATAGTACCACGGGTAATATGACAGTCACTTTTTTCTTAAACCGTGTATTTTTATCCGTGAACAATAGATTTGAATCAGAAGGAATAAATATTTAGTTTAGGGAGGTTAGAGCACTTTCAATGGTGTGATTTTGAGATCGCCATCTTCTGACCCTGGTGAGGAACTCATTTGTAGCACCTTAGTCCTCTTGTATCCCTCAATTGCTCGCTCGTTTCTCAACATATTTGAAGATGAAATTGTTTGGTTCTTACTTGTACTAAAAGCTTTAAATCTCCCTCTTCTTACCCTGGTGAGGAGGTCATTGGTAGCACCTTAGCTATCCTATAACCCTCTATGGCTCGCTTGTTTCTCAGCACATTTAAGACGAAATTATTTACATTTTAATTTGTACTGTAAACTTAAATGATCGTTTTTATTTAATTAAATAATTTTGTGAGATTTAGTAACCATTATATAAATATTCTGTTTAGGGAAGTTAGCACACTCTCGACCATGTGATTTTGGGATCGCCCTCCTCTGGCCCCGGTGAGGAATCCATTAGTAGCACATTAGTTCTCATATCGCTCTCGATTGCTCGCCCTCCTTCTCGTCACTTCACAACACATTTGAAGACGAAATGGTTTGTTTTTTTACTAAACTTCAATGCATTTTTTATTTAATTAAATAATATGATGAGTCTCAATCTTTTTAGTAAGTATGTTAAGGTTATGAGTGATTTAGTCGTGGTGAGGAAGCACTGATGTGACAGTTAGTGCTGGTCAAAAAATATGTCATGGTTGGGAATCGTCTATAATTTGACGATTTTTATGATTGTTATCTCCATCTCAGGGTGTGTTTGAATTTGCATTTATCTTATATAATTAATATAAACTAATCAGTTGTAGCAAAACATCTTTAACAATTAGTAATGTTTGGATTTGATTATTTTTTTGATAACACAATAATCAAATAATCAATTTATTAGGTGTTTAGTACATCATATTATTTGATAGACGAACGAAAAAAATTGATTATCACGTTTTGTAGTAGTAATGGGTGATTTGTTTCGTTTTGAGTTTCTTTAACTGAAATTAACTAGTTGTTGAACCCTCGCTTCGCGCCCGTGGTTCGGTTTTCAATGTATTTTATTGCGTTTAGTTTGTAAAATTATTTCGTGGCTAAAGAATGATGTCGTTAAAACGCAACTCGAGTCGAACTAAAAGGTATAACCCGTGAAAAATTTAAATGTTATTTTAAATTAACAATATATGTCCATCTTCGCGTTTAGCTATGTAATTATCGACTTTTAAAAATTTAACGCAAAATCAACGTGTATGAAAAATACCCCAAATATTTAGTTTTTTTTTAAAAAACGTCCGTTTTGCGTATAGTTAGTGACATTGTGTTCCTAAAATTATTTCGAGTTTAACAATGGTGTCGGAAAAATTTAACTCGTTGCGAGCGAGAAGATATGACCCGTTGAATATTTGGGTGGAGTTTATTTAAGATTTTTTTTTTATGAAAATGGTTATTGACACTTTAGCCCCCTGTTTGGGGGCCGATTTGAATATTTGAAAAAAGTGTGGGGGTCTTTGTTGGTGTAGTGAAACTTAATTAGAATTAAAAATAAAGAAGGTAAAAGGACGAAAATGCCCCTAGTTACTATTCACCATTTTTGTCTATTAGATAATACAGTAATTAATTTGTAAATTTAACTAGCCCAACACTACTAATTAATTAAGGGGGATGATTCTCACACACTGTTTTTTGATCCTCACACACCCTTTTACCCTATTATTAGGGAGGAGTTCAAGTAAATTGGTATGTGAGGATCAAAAAACAGTGTGTGAGAATCATCCCCCATTAATTAATTGCAATTTTTAAATATAGTAATTAAATAATCTTCTTCTAATTGCAAAGCCCAACACCCTTCGATTCGATATACTACATATATATATTTTTTTATAATTATAAGTTATTATTTCAATAATTCAAAGAATATAGCATTAGTTAATCAACATAAAAGTATAAGTAAGAAAAAACAATTACAACTACTTATGGATAGGGATGACATATTGGCCATAGATCGATATAGATCGGATAAGGTTATGTTCATATAGATCGGATAAGGTTATGTTCATATTCATTTAATTTGTGTTCATCTATATTGATATTCATGTCCATATATTTATTTAATTTCATTTCATCTATTCATATGCATATCCAGTGGATTAAACCGGTTAATAGATATTTAGTAGATATTTAAAAAATGCTAGAGTATTTTCTAATATGTAAAATGTAAACAAAAACGTAATACAAGAAAAATATATATAACATGACATAAATTTAAAAATTTTCACCAGATTCGTAACATTATACGAAGATAGAACACAATTTAACATAATCAAGACAAATTAAATATGTAATTTTTATGTTTATTTAGTTAGATCTACAAGTTTTATTATAAGTATCATAGTGCATTCATTATATGATTGTAAGCAAAATGATAGTGTAATAGTAAATATATTTGTAATAGTTATATTGCTTATGCATATCTATAGTCATATATTTGTATACGAATTTCAGGTTGTTAACGGATATATATCTATGAATGAAATTATTCATCCATATCCATATCTATATATCAACTTAGGTTATTCATATCTATTTATATTATTCACATCCATTATCAATCGACTTGATAGGGTGACAATTGTCACCTCTACTTATAGACTTCAAAAAATTACTTACTGTTTTGAGTGCTCTGTCAAATCTCAAAGCTCAACTCTGGACAGGTTGTGGAAACTACCAAGCTCGAGTACGATAGGAAAATTTTTGGTGGAGCGGTGAAAGGCGTGGAGATCGAAAAGAACACCAACGACGAGATCACTCCGCCGGACCGATAAAAATATTGAGACACAAAAGCTAAAATTAACATTATTTTCAACAAACACTAACCACGAATAATAAATGGTCAATTTAAGATTTCATAGGAATAGTCTTAATTACTTTTTCTAACATGATGCATCATAAATAATGTCTCCTAGTTTTTTTCTCGAAAAAACATTAACATATATAACCAAGTACTTTCATTACTCCTAGTCAGCTATATAAGTGTTTCGATACTTACTCTGATTTTTTTTTTTTTTTTTTGAACGGCAAATTTTATTATAAAATTCAAAAGATACAAATATTCTCACAAGATGTTAAACATAACGATATCGAGCTAGAATCCTATGCTAAAATCTACATAACTCACAAAATTAATTACAATACTAAAACTTATGGATTTTGCAACCAGTCGAGCCACTCGATATTTTTTTGATTTAGATCTTTTCGCGATCCATTCGAAGCTCTTTACTTGGATATCGCTTAAAGCAACCGGAGGAGACCAACTCGACTTCTTGAACACCATTTGATTCCTATTTATCCAAATATGGTAGACTCTTGTCCACACCATTACTTGCCAAATCTTCTCACCCACTTCCGAACATTACAAATAAGAGTTCCCAATTTAATACTATCGAGGCTTTGATGTGTTGAACCGATGCCCCGCCATTTTAAAACTTTATCCCAAATTTCACGAACCTTTTTACACGAAAACAATGGATGATCTACTGTTTCAACCACGTCATCGCACAAAGGACAAAGAACAGAATGAAGATCGATACCCCGTTTGTCAAGTTCGAACAAAAAAGCCAACGGTGTGTGATTTTAAATAATAAAGCACAATGTTGAATGTAGCCGTTATGATTATACTTAAACTTACTACATTTAAATATATAAACTAAGATGAATTAATCCTAAATATACATACTTATTTTTTATATTGATTTCCTTACTTAGATTTGATGTCAATGTCTATTTATGAAATCGTTAAATTATAAATAAAACATTAAATTGTATAAAACAAACTTAAACGTAAATAAATAATTATAATTTGAAAAATACTAATTATAATTATAAATTAAGTTTATTATATTTAAAATTTTTGTTACATTATTACAAAAGATAAAATTCATTGTTTTTAATTTATTATGTATTTTTATGCTTCGTTGAATTGTATTTGTTCATTTGTTTTGGGCTACTTCTTGCAACTGTTTTGTGTCTGCTATTTCGGTTTCAATAAAATTTTGTTGGTTTAAAAAAAAGTAATTATGTATTTATCTAATGTTTTTCTTGATTATTTAAAATTATAAATATGAAATTAAACCTACAATACAAATTTAACCATAACATTTGTGTCTAAGAACAACGCGTCAGCTAGCCAAAATGAGGAAGCTCGCTTGCTGAGGGCGTTTTTCTTTAAAAAAAACGGCCTCAGTTCTATATATGAGCCATTCGTTTTTTCGGCAAAAAAAACAAAATAAAAAAAGCTAGCCAAAATGGAAATATTATATTGTATTACGTAGTGTTAATGTAACATTTCCCTTTTTAGTTTAAAACTGTATTTAATGCACATAAAAATTATTTAAAATGCATTAAATAAAATCTTCTACTTTAATTAAGGCCATTTCCTAATGTTAACATTTCCCTTTTTAGTTTAAAACTGTATTTAATGCACCTACAAATTATTTAAAATGCATAAATAAAATCTTTCTACTTTACTTACGACCTTATATGTATATATCAATAACTTACGTTTACAAATCATTTGACCTCCACTCTATTTATGGGATATAAATTAGTTGTCTATCTCAAATTTTACTCTCAATGTCGATAAACAATTTTTTTTCTTTTCAATTTATGATTATTTAGTAAAATGGAATTATATATGGATAGACCACTCAAGTTTATCGTTTTGTGTGTTAGGTCACCCATATTTAAAAATGATTTTGTAGGTCACTTAAATTTATTTTTTCGTGTTTACAGGTCACTTATATTCGAAAATGATTTTGTAGGTAATTCAAGTTCGTGTGTTTCTGTAGGAAATAGTACCCAAAAGATATTTTATATATTTTTTATAATAAGAAATAAAATATATAAAATACACATATCTTTAAAAATGTGTTGTCAAAAGGATATATTAATCATCTACCAAAAGACGCCGAGGGTGTTTAACACGGTTCCCTTAAAACAGCTTCGCCTTCTACACGTCGTCTGTTTTTCATGGTACAACGGCTGAAGCAGTAGTACTGCCGGACTTGAACTTTTGCCTGAAAAATAACCAGATAGGGGAGACCTATGTTGTGGTTGAGATAATGGAAAATCCGAGTGTGTTGATTGGTTCTTACGATTAGTGTGCATTGTGTGTTATTCATTTTGTGATCAAGATGACACATGAGTCATCCACCAAGACATAGAAACTAGGGAATTCTTTTATTCTTAAAAAACATACTTACAACATTAGCTATATAAAGAGGTTGTGAAGTTAAATGTATTATGCCATCAATATGTAGCTTAATGGTCATTAAAAATCATTTATCTATCATAACTTAAAGGTAAAATGAGATGTCCCATTTAGTAGTTTAATGATGACCATAAAGTGTAGTTTAAATGATATTAAAATATCATTTAACTTTAAAACTTAATGTAAAATGAAAGCCAACAATAAAATCAATTTTCATTCAGTTATTCATTATTTTCCAACAATCCCCACATGAATGAAATTGATAATCGAATTCACACCAATAACTCGATTTCAAATTCCACCCTAGTTCCATTTTGTCTCTCTTTGAGGATCGATATCAAATTCTCAAAAATCTACTTTGGACCTAATATTTTATTACGTAGTCTTGGTCATCGACCACATACCATATAAAATATATTCCACAATAATTATATATGTTACACATACATAATTCCAAAGTTGGTGTAAACATCATATACCAATAGATTTTCAAGATGAATAGTGATCTATCTCAAAACACACATAGGTTCCAACCGATTTTCCAACCTTCCTTCACATGAATGGAGATCAATCTCAGAAATAACAATATTTCGATTAAGTTTCAGCAGTTGAATCTTGCATACGAGATGTAGGTGTTACCCTTTGAACCTTCGCTTATGAAACGCACTTAGTCTACTGGCTCTAAGTAGACGGTGATGTCTTTGAACTCGTCTGCCGTTTGTGTAGGTGACAATACGCTTCACACAAGACTCTCCCTGACAAAGTCAAGTCCTCATAGTCGTCTTCATTATGGTCCTGAAACACTAGCCTGGTTCTGCGAGAGCCATTAAGTATTGTGCCCAACAATACCCTTCGAAGCGACCCAACTTCTCTCGCACATAGGTGATTCACCATGAATGGCTACTTCAGTCGAATCATTAAAAGCCATAGGCTTAACCTCGTACTTGTCACTTTTAGGAATGGACTAGGAAGTTTACTAATCATTGAATAAACTCCATGTAAAAGACGTAGGGGATTTTATGAAATCCCCCACAGTGACCTCACCAGTCCATACAATTAGGTTGTCCTATTGAACTCAGATCTTGGGATCTCCAGTCAACTGAGTTAGGTTTTCCTTCATATAAACTTTATTCAAGGACTTCAGTCGCATTCCACAACATAATCTCTACTCAACCCTATGGTTGTCGGATCCGAAATGTTATAATTTAACTTTAAATAGTTAACTACGATAACCTACAAAGAGATTAGTTGTTCTAGAGTAATTATATTGATTATGTCAGAAATAATTACCCTTCTTGGCTCAAATGATATAGAAGTAGCATCACAAATCATATCTTTGGCCTTTCTATGAATCATGTTATCATTAACATTGGCTAAATTAGATACAATTTTTAGTATCACCTATATTCTTATATGGTATCATTAGCCAATTTCGTGAATCGTGCACTTGATATCTAAATGCAAGACATCCCCACAACCAACTAAGGTTACTGCTTATCCTTTCAAAGCTTCCCCCACATGTCTTGCAACTTGATATAAGTTTCAAACATAATCATATATATCTAATATGATTCTAATCAATGAAGTGGTCAAATGCCACCACACAAGACTTACATCTTTCTTGTTTCAGATTTTCTGCACAATTTGAGCAATTCTCAGTCATATTCTAGGTTTGACCCAGAGACGTCAAATTTATAAAACTAAATAAAGTTTTCACACTCAAATTTATTTGTAAATCTGAATTCTTATTTGGCATTTCAAAAATCGAACTATCAAGATAATATAATAAAGATAGACATATGTATCTTTAAAAAGATCTTCCACTTCATATCTTAATCTCATTCCATATACACTGGAAATAATTCACATCGTTGTCGTCATCAACTTCATTTGTAACTGAATGAAGCTCTGATTTTGTCTTTACATGATTTCCACACACTGGGATATTCGTTGTTAATAGATCTCTGCAGGTGATCATCATTAATGTAACGACCCGACTTTTTTGACTTATACTTTTGTGCTTATTACTTTCACGAAACTGCGTATTTGTGCGTATTGAGCTAGTTTATGCTCTGGGATCTTATTTCATGATTAATTACTTTCGTTGATACCTTACAACGTGCTATTAAGTGCTTAATCACTTAACTTGATCCTCGAATGCTTTTATGACCGTTAGTGTCACTTGACGTTTGAAACGAGCTACGTACTTGGTACACGATTAACTTTTGTCATAATTGGAATATTATGACTACATAATACTAATTTTTATTTCCTAATAACAATTACTTGGGTTTTTGGTTGCTTGATTACGCTTAGTAATTTACTTATGCTCACTAGTTAGTCTTGTTGGACTTTCTACCTTATTGGACTTTAGCCCACCCTACTCTAGCTAATGGACTATTTAATTAGCCAAATTTTAATAAGTTTATGACCCATATAAATGTAAGACAAAAACCCATTTATAAGAGCCAACATACTAGCATTTTTGTTCACCATTACCATACATGTTGCATGGGATCCTAACATATGCACCACCTTTAGACCACCACTAACCAAAAAGCAAAAAGTTGTCCC
Organism: Rutidosis leptorrhynchoides; assembly: GCF_046630445.1. Classification (NCBI taxonomy): domain Eukaryota; kingdom Viridiplantae; phylum Streptophyta; class Magnoliopsida; order Asterales; family Asteraceae; genus Rutidosis; species Rutidosis leptorrhynchoides. Next base: position 55,813,118 of record NC_092343.1, read on the forward strand.
CTTGTCCCCCCTCCCCCCCGGCTATGGTTTTGGAAGACCACCACCACCATCACCAGACTATAAATACAAGCATTGATCATCCATTTTACACTTGATCTCATTCACATTTTACACACACTTACTCTCTAATTTTCTCTCTAGTCTTTCTCACTCTAAAAAATGTAAGTTTTAAATTTTCTTCTTCTTCTTCTTCTTCTTCTTCTTCTTCTTCTTCTTCTTCTTCTCTTCTTCATGTACACGACATCATCATCATCATCATAAGATCAAGCTTTTTAGCTTTAACACCCCGTCCTAATCCATCTGGATGAAGTCCATATCGATTATAAACGATTCATAATAGTTGATTACATCGCGAGGTACTTGACCTCTAAATGATACATTTTACAAACATTGCATTAGTTTTTAAAAGACAAACTTTCATTTCATCGAAAGTTGACAGGTATGCATACCATTTCATAATATCCAACTATAAATGACCTAATCCGTCATTTACTTAATAATAATATCTAAAGAAATTCAACGACTCGAATGCAACATCTTTTGAAATATGTCATGAATGACTCCAAGTAATATCCTTAAAATGAGTTAATGCACAGCGGAAGATTTCTTTCAAACCTGAGAATAAACATGCTTTCAAGTGTCAACCAAAAAGTTGGTGAGTTCATTAGTTTATAGTAATCATTTCATTTTCATCATTTTTAATAGACTACAAGATTTTAAATATTATAAAACGTGCAGAAGTCCCATTCCAACTGCACAAAAATATCTTTCATATGAAGAACACCTGGTGAGGATTCAAAATATAATAGTAACCATCTGTGCCGGTCTTTCACCCCACGGCTGAATACATGTGCCTTCATAATATAGAACCTCTGTGCCGGTCTTTACACCCCACGGCTGAACACATGTTTATAAAATATAGGCCAACCGGTGCCAAAATGTCGTAAATAATAAACCATCCACCCGACTCGGGAGCTCACACGCTCTAACGGAAACCGGGGGCTAATGCGTGTCATAATAATCAACCCCAATCCCAGATAATTCTATCATAGAATACAGTTAAGGTACTTGTGTCTATTGCGTCAAACATTTATAAAAACGCATGTATTCTCAGTCCCAAAAATATATATTGCAAAAGCATTTAAAAAGGGAGCAAATGAAACTCACCATACTGTATTTTGTAGTAAAATACATAGAACGACGTTGAACAAGTATAGGGTTGGCCTCGGATTCACGAACCTATACCATTCATATGTATATTAATACATATACTTGTAATCGAACTATCTCATATATTATATATATTTACTTTGTGTATATATTCACAAAGGTTAATATTTAAATGATTTTATTAATATATGTATAACTTATAAAAAAATACTTAATTTGTTATATAATAGATTGTTAATACGATTAATACATTTGTATATGTAATATTACTTCTAAGTATAGTTTCGTATAAATAATATTTATTTGGTAAAATAACGTTTATAATAGTAATACAAATCGTATTTGATTATAATGATAACAATACTGATATTAATGATAATTATAGTAATGATATTAGTAATGATAATTAAATGGTAAAAATACTTACTACTTAATACTAATAAAATTAATAATAATAGCAATCTTATTATTAAAGATAATAATATAACATTAGTAATAATAATAATGATAATTGTAATCATATCCATGATAGTAATAATAAATAATAAATAATACTTATAACAATAACAACAATAATAATAATAATAATAATAATAATAATAATAATAATAATAATAATAATAATAATAATAATAGTATTAATGATAAAAATAATAAAAAAATGTATACCCTTGTAAAAGCTTTTCTAAGATAAATGCTCCATACGAGACTCGAACCCGAGACCTCACGCTCCCAACATAACCCTCTAACCATTACACCAATTCCGTTTTTCTGTTTAAATATTAATCCAAATTTCCTTAACCCGTATTTGTTGCAGCTCCTTCTTCTTTTCATTTTTAAAACAAAAAAATAAAACGCCACAGATAGGAATTGAACACGAGACCTCACCCTAACCAACTCATCACTCAACCATATGATCTGTCTTTCTTTTCTGAATAATATACCCCAGATATATTTATAACCCGTATGTTCTTGTTGTATTCTCAACACAAAAACCCTATCGTTATCATCATCATATAATCTACTTCTATATCATTATCATCCTTATCACTTAATCAATATCATCAATATCATTTCATTTCTATCATTAGGATCCCCATTCTAGTCCTAATACCATCATTAACTCGATCATAATCATCATCATTTGTAAAGCATCGACTAATAGAACATAAACAGAAAATGTGTAGCGTAATACAGTGATATGGTATGAAACAAATAGTTTGTTATGGCCCAACAATTAAACAAGTGTTCGGCCCATGTTTAACATAAGGGTTTTGTGGTTCCTTTCCTTCTTTGCTTATCTGCCCCGATTACAGCTAAAACAAAGTATACAACCCAAAAATCGGTTTGGTGGATGTCTGTGTTGCACTCAACCGAAAAAGATAAAAGAAATAACAATTTCTCAAATCCTTGTACCCTACTATTACCTTATTAACCCACTAATCAATAATGACCAAAAGTTGATTGTTGAATGAATAAAGAAGAATTAAAATCGAGCTGTAAAGAAGTATTATGTCACCCACTAATGTAAAGGTGATGGTATGTGGGTATTTCATGATTAATTTTTGTCGACTCAACCAGCAAAAGAAGAATATAAAGGGTAGTTTGCGGTTCATGGGTTTGGTCACCTTGAGTTCGTGTTTTAAAGAAAAGAAAAAAAATATGTGAGGTAGAGAGGAAGAAAGGTGGTGCAAGATGCTTAGTGTTGCTAGACGTAACCGAAGGAAATAAGCAGTCTTCAACCCGAAATATGTTCACAACAATACTTCCAGGTTACGAGGGTTTCATGATGTTGAATTGGTTGTACACGGTGATGGCTGATGATAGTTCTAGAAAGAGAAGGAGAGAGGTAAAGGAAGGTGGTGATCGAGGGTAATTTGAGTTACAACGAAGGCAAACAGTCGATATCGTTCGACCCATAGAAAAACTCAAATGGGTTTCCATTGTGTTGTTTTCTAATGGTGGAAGAGGGTTGTTTATCGAACAAGAATCAATAAGATCTAAGGTAGTGTTTGATTGTTTTGTAGTTGTTATATAAATATGGTGGCGGCAGTAACAGGTTAATAAGTAACTCAAATGGGTTTGGTTGCGAGATGGTGTTGATTTGTGTTTACGTTCAAGAAGAGAGGAAGGCTCGATAGATGAGGGTTTGTTGTGGTGATGGTCACGGTATCACAAAAGTAGGAGAAGAAGAGGTGGTGGTGATTGGGTCTCGGACATAACTAGAAAGGAAAACAGAAGTCGATAGTAATTACAAGTGTTCAAGTGTTTTAGTTGATAATGTAAGGTCTAATGAATTCTTATTAGCTAGAATTGTTCGCTTGTTGTATAGAATTGATCGTAGACAGGAAGAATCATCTGGTACAGAAAAATATAAAATAAATAAAAAGCTGAAGGGGATTGCTAACGGATTTTGTTTGCTTATACGACTAATTTAGATTGATCGTACCAATTAGTAGACAGAAACAAAAAACTCAACACAGTATCGATTGAGATGTTCAACTGAATTCCTACTGTGTTCTTACGTAATTATATATAAATTGATATTTAAGGGTTATGAATTATATTAATAATAATTGAATTTCTAATAATATTAATAATAAAATTAATAATAGTAATACTAATATTATCATTATCAAATAATACTTAAAATGATACTAATAATATTATTAATAATAATAGTAATGAATTTTATTATTTCCTAATAACTATGATAATGATCATGATAATAATTTATAATAATAATAATAATAATGGATTTTGAAAATAATGATATAAATAATGATGTCAATAATATTAATAAATATAACAATTCAAACGTATCAAATTTCAGTATTATAGTTTTAATAATATTGATATTACTGATTTTAATGATGAATGTATATAATAACCATAATTAAACTTGTAACTACATTTACTAATATTAAATTTTATTAATTATGTAATATTTAATAATTTATTAATATATATTATGTACACTTAATATTCATACATTTTAACAATATAAATATAGTAATAATTATATATATTCACTACTACAATGTATGATTATGCTTTAAATATTAAGTCTTATGTATTAATTACCTATAGTGAAACAAATAAACTCAACGTATAACATTTACTACTTTGTTAATATTGACAATTTATATACATTCAATTTACTTCTCTATTTTTAAATAACAGTTTTAAATATGTGTTTAAGTTTTCTTTCATAATAACCGAATCACATAATATTTCATTAATATATTTAATTATAATATATAATTATTTACATGTATATATATATACATTTCTATTTACGATTAAAGGTTCGTGAATCGTCGAGCAGTCAAAGGTAATTGATTACATGAATATAGATTTCAAAACTTTCGAGACTCAACATTACAGATTTTTGCTTATCGTGTCGGGAACATATAAAGATTAAAGTTTAAATTTGATCGGAAATTCCCGGGTCATAACATTAGCTTCTTGATCTTGTTATATCTTGTAGATTCAAACTTTGATTTGAATCCTTCAAGAACATGAAAGATTCAAGCTTTGAATCTTCATTACTTTTGTTGGATCTAAGTTTTCTAACTTATGATCTCTTTTATTTTGTTAAAAGATCAAAACTTGTGTTTATGATCTTCATGAAACTTGAAGATCTAGCCTTTTGCTTTAAGGATCTTCAAAAACATTCAAGATCCAAGCTTTCTAGCTTAGAGTTTCATTATTTTGTTAAAGATCTTAGCTTTTTAGCTTATGGTCTCATTACTTTTACTAGATCTTAGCTTTCTAGCTTATGGTCTCATTAATCTTGTAAAGATCAAAGCTTTCTAGCTTAGGGTTTCTTAATACTTGAGGATCTAAGTTATTATTATAGATCTTACTTGCTTGGAACCTTTTTATGATTTTTATGGTGATAAAAATCAAGTCTTCATCATCTCATATGATGAAGATGCATAAACTTGTGTCAAAAGGACAAATGTTGAAGCTTTATTGTGTTTATGCAATAAAGAGACAACCTTGATGTTCAAAACTTGTAGAATGTTAGATTTTACTCTTTGTTGTGTGTTGATGGTTGAAACTTGATCAAATTGATGCTAAAACATTAAAGAGTTGTACACTTAAAGCTTACACGCATCAAGGATGAGAATCGTGATGAGCATTAAGCACCAAGGAACCCACCGGAGCACTTGTTTGCTATTTTTTGGGGTCTGATTATACTCCTAGGACTTCTAGAAAATTTATTTTCAGTTAGTTCAGTTCGAGTAGATGACTTTTCATTTAAGACTCGCCTAAATCCGATATACGGTTTAGGATTTATAGCCTTCCGAAAATCACTACGCCCTTGTAACGACGTGCTGAAAATTCTGACCTACTCGCGCTTGAACCGTCACCACGGTCAAACGACATCGAGTTAGGATCTGAAAATTGGAAAGCGGTTAGAGGACTCACATACAGAGCCTTGACCACTGACCACGCGTCTTTTCGGTTTATATAGAGGTCGTACCAGCTGTCCGAAGTCAGCCTTTTGTTTCGATCTCTATACTTGTTGAAAACTTACTTTAGCTTTTACGAATGATGATGATGATGATAATGCTTAAGACTTAATTTATTTACTTTTAAACTTTTGGGGACAATTTACTGACCTAGTAACCATTGACTTAGGTTGAGGACCTTTTGGATCGACCAACTTACTTGTTTGGACCAACTTACTACTTGCTTACATTTTCGTATCAATTTTACCGCACATTCACTGTGAGTTACAGCTTTCCTTTTTACTTTACTATTTCTGGGACCGAGAATACATGTACTTTTTATATTTTACATACTAGACACGAGTACTTAAACTTTACATATGTGTGGGTGATATAACGGCACAAAGATTCCCCTTAGCACGGTAACGTTTAATCATTGGTTTTTGAACCGGTGAACGCGAATATTAGATATGGATCCATAGGGTTTGAGATCCCCACTCGGGCTAGTCGCGCTAGCATTTAACGGGTGTTTGATACTTCGAGAACATACGTACTCGCCAAGTGTACTTTTAGGGGGTATTATTACGTTAAGTTAGTTACCTGGTGCCCACGGATAAGCATATACTTTATCATACTGATTTGAAATACTGATTTGAAACGCTGGTTGAAGCACTGAAATCTCGTGGTCTACATTACATTACTGATTACAAACAAACTATAGCTCACCAACATTCGTGTTGACTTTTTAAGCATGTATTTCTCAGGTGCTTAGACGTTGTTGCTTCCGCTGTTAGATTTGCTGTTATAGCCTTGGTGTTATAGACTTGCTGTTACAGACTCACTGTGTTAGACTTCCACTGCATTACTTAGAGATGTCTCAATCATGGAACTTTTATTTTGCATTCGCAACTTATGTTATTTTGAATAATGGCTTTGTAACGACCTTTGTGTCACGTTATCTTTTGTGAAACGTTATCTTTTCATGAATGCAAAACTTGTTTTAAAACAACATGTAGTATTATACCGTGTAATGGACCTGTTGTTGACGATTCGTACATGATGGTTTTGTACGGGGCGTCACAATTAACATGTCTAAGTCTAGCATGATATAGACTTTAAGATCAAAGTTTGAGAATAAAAGATGCATCATTCTAATTCTCTATACTTTTCCTTACAAGGAATCTCATACCATGTCTTGTGTATCATGACAAAATATTTTCGAGACTAAGACATCATCTTGATTGTCTTATTAACAATATCTCTTATCAATCATTCAGTCTTAATTCCTTCATAAGCATAATGCTTATTTCATTAATCTAGGAAGTTCCTTAAATCTCCATAAAGAGAATTTGGACTTTTTCAGGGTCCATATCACATAATTCGATTTATCATCGCAAGATAATTTGAATTAATTTCGACATCATAATATTATGATATTTACGCACAAAGAATACAGATAATTTCTTTATTATTAGCTTGACCCCTTAATGTCAAGTCAATCAGAATGTATTTCCAACACTTAATGGAACCTCAAGTGTAGAAATATCTACCAACTAATATATGTAAATCTCGCAAGAATTCACATTATAGTGTCATATCTTAAATTCACACATGGAATTTTCTCATATTAAGACATATCCTCAAGCCATGTTATTTACCATAATATGCCTTTCAATATACAAATTTGAATCACATTCTAATTAGTGTATTCAAATATAAATAAGTCATATAATGACATAGCTAGTTTCTCTTTCAATTATTGTCATGTCAGAATTTAAAAAAGAATACATCTCAAATTATTTTCCGACACTCCGTTATAATTATAAAGAGTGAAACACAATTTCATTGTTAAAACTCTTTTATGAAATGTATTCATAAACCAACTAGAACTATTGCATTTCAAGTTTTATAATCAATTATAAAAATAATTTCATGACAAACTATAAAGAGAAAACTTTAGACATCATTGATGTCATTTTCACTTTCATAATAGGATATGTTCATTTTATCCATGATTATCATTATTCAATTCAAATGATAAAAGATACAATGTGAGATGAATGAACATGTCATTTCTCACTCGTGATCATCGACTGAACTATCACGGAAAGTGTAACATCCCGCATTTTTCCGTTAAATTATTTTAATGCCCGTCTTTTTATTTTGTTGATATCTTTCGTACCTAGATTCGTATCCTTCGTTGGTTAACGTTCTTAATATTTTCGTTATTAGATTATAACATCTCCCGTTTACTCTCGTGTATTTTAAAATAATTCGTTTGGTTAACTCACGCACCCGCATCCGAACTCGAGGGACTAATTTCATCAATTGATCAAAGATGTGACTAGTTGGACTAGTCAACATCCACCACCACTATTCATTTCATTCATCACCTCCCATCTTTCTCTACTACTTCCATTTTTACTCTCAAACACCCATTTCACTAAATCATCATCCATTTTGAATCTAGCAAGCATCAACTAAAACAAACTACATATTTGAAATCCATTCATCTTCCTCTTCAATTCCATACCAACTTCATCTATTTTAGGTAATTTCTAAAAACACTAGATTTTGTGTTCTTGATAATTTTTACTTATAAAAGTGTTAATTAGTGTCTATGGCTCAAGTCTAACATGAATGTGTGTTTGGTTTGCTCGATTTGTTGTTTTGAGTAACTAGCTTGAATATGAAAAATCGGTGTGCTTAATCTTGAATTTTGTATGATTAAATATTGTTTAAATGTTAGAGTTCATGTATTAAATGTGTTACTAGCATCATTAGCTTCAATTTGATGTGTAGGATGATTTAGAAAAGCTTCATTTACAAAATAGTTGAATTCATGATTTTGGTTAGGGTTTGATGAACTTTAAAATGAACTTTTGATGCATTGAATGCTTGTTAATGTTGTTAGTAAGTGTTTAGTTGCAATGTACGTTTAATTACCTTCGAAACGGCATATCGTATGTGTAAATTGGATTCCCGAATCATAAAATACGTTTTTTGAACTTGAAACCTTGATAACGAACCTTTAATGATCACTTGACGAGAATTCGGTTATTGTAAATGATATTTTGTGTGATGAAAAGTGTTTAGTTGTATTCCTCGTTAAATTACCTTTCCAACGATGTATGGTATGCGTTTTAAGTGTTTACGGTTCATTTATTGTGTTAAAATGAGTTTTGGTTCGAGACTTGAACACTTGCACCAGCCCAGGTACCAGCTCACGTTGAGTGTCGCGGCGCGGCCATCCTTGGTCGCGGCGCGGCATTAGGCGTGTTTGGATTCTGATCAAACTTACACTTTTATGAAAAATGTTTGCTATGCTACGCACCTCCGATTCACATGTAACTTGTTCTAACATGCTTATATATGATTAAAAACCCCAGAAAAATAGTTCGAGACCCGACCCGAACGTGTTGACTTTTTCGTTGACTTTGACTTGACCAAAGTTGACTTTTTAGTTAAACTTAACCAAATGTTTACGCAATCGTTCTAACATGCTTTTATACTTATATCTTGCATGAAACTTGACAATTTGATACACATGCTTTATGTAATCGAGTCGTAACGAGCCATAGGACTAATTGAACATCTTTGACCAACCGTGTTTACCGTTATTGACACAACCTACTTTTTTAGGTCAAGACTAGCACTCGTTCTTGCACACGTTACTTTGTGAAGTACTTTATTTACTCGTGCACTCAAGGTGATATCATAGTCCCACCTTTACTCTTTTAAACTTACATTTGGGATGAGAAAACATAAACGTTTCATTTTACAAAGTGAACACAAGTATGAAAACAAACATTCTACATACGAGTTAGAACAAAATCCTCAATTCGATTATCATTAGTTACACTTGCCGGGTGTAAGCGAGAACTTATGTTGTATGGCCATATGGGTTTGACAAACCCTCATTCGGACGGTTCGCTACCGTTACTTCGGATGAAATATATTTTCGAGAAACAGTGTATGTTCTAACACTATTGTGATGGGGTTCTATGAAAGGAAAGTTAAGCCTTGATAATTGGGTGCTCGTGATAACAATTTTTGGAATGGTTTACTATTATTGAAATGTTATAAATCTTGTGGTTCATTTTACTTACTCACTTACTTACTTAAACCTATGATTTCACCAACGTTTTCGTTGACAGATTTCTATGTTTTTCTCAGGTCTTTGAACGATATGTGATACATGCTTCCGCTCATTATTTTGATACTTGCATTGGATGTCGAGTATATATGCATTCGTGGAGCGTCTTTTAACTTTATTTTAAACTGTGTCGCATAGGTTTCATTTGTACTTATAACATTGTAACATAACTTGTGTTTGAACTATTCTTGTAAACTTGAAACAATCTTTACATTTGAAATGAATGCGACATATTTTTGGTCAAACGTTATTTTAAAGACTTATGACCACGTAACGGGACCTAAGTAGACGGCACCGTCAATGACGATTTTGTCGGGTCGCTACAGATGGTATCAGAGCATTGGTTGTAGGGATTTAGAGTTCATTGGTGTCAACCCCGAGTCATAGGGTACATTAGTGAATCTAGACTACAACCGGCATATAGACTTGAAGTAGGAATTACTTAACTACTTGTGCATTTATACTCGAACGTTTCTTCTCACATCTACTCTTATTTCATCTTAATCTCATGTTGTTTAATTTGATTGACACGCCACCTTGACTCAGTGAAATGATGTCGAATGCACATATGAATCAGGGTAATATAATTTCCGGAATTATATTACGGTGACTCATATGAACGTTCCGACATTATGACATAAAGAATTTAAGGCGAGTCAAGGAAAATCTTCTCTCTATCATAATTCTATATCACGGTTGGTATTATTGAGGATACTAATCAACGATATTATTGTGTTTTCAAGGAACAATGGCTCACCAAGGTCAATACAATACTCCTCCCGAAACTCTAGAACAAGCTCTTTAATGAATGATAGCCACCGCCGTAGGTGCGGCCGTGGCCGGTCACTTCTCCAACAACAACAACAATCATGGAGCCGGTGATTCAAACGAGGGGTGCTCCTATAAAAACTTCATGGAGTACAAACCTGCCACTTTCGATGGAACCGGGGGACTGGTTGCTCTCACCCGATGGCTCGAATAAACGGAAGCTGTTTTTAGAATAAGCGGCTGTTGGGACCAAGATAAGGTCAAGTTTTTCACCCTCACTTTCGTCGGTATTGCTCTCTCATAGTGGAACATGTATGTACAATCCGTGGGTACCGATGAAGCCCATACACTCTCTTGGACCGAATTAAGAGAAAGAATGATCACCGAATACTTCCCGCGCGAAGAGACTCGAAGGCTCGAACAGGGGCCAAGAAATTTAAAAATGGCCCGAAATGATCTCGAAGCTTATAATCAACGGTTTTCCGAACTAGCCTCAATTTGTCCAAACCTCATGGCTCCCGGGCCCCAAGGTGTTGAATTTTACATGGATGGCCTCCCTAAGAGCATTCCACACGGGGTAATGCTATCAAGACCCGCCAACCTACAAGAGGCTTTGACGATGGCCCGCCGATTTATAAAAACGGTGGATGAAATTGAAGCGCCGAAACCAACGGCTGAGGACCAACCGGGTAACAATAAAAGAAAACGGGAAGCCTCTCCATCAATAAACCACAACCACAACGACTCCACCAAGAAGCCTTTCACCCCCAGCGGCAGGAAAAGTTATGCCGCAACTCGACCTTTTTGCTACAAGTGCAACAAACATCATTATGGTGAATGTAGCAAACCATTTTGCAACAAGTGCCGCAACCATCATTATGGAAAATGTGGCAAGCCATTTTGCATCAAGTGTCAAGGAAGTGGCCATGTGGCCCATGTTTGTAAGAGTACCGTTACCGTCGCTCAAAAGGGGCCCAATGCTCCAAAAGCGGGTGTTTGTTTCGAATGTGGCCAACCGGGTCATTTTAGGAATGCGTGTCCAAAGAAGAAGGCAAACCCCATTGTGCGCAGATGAGCCTTCAACATTAACACCTAGGATGCCCGAGATGACAATGAACTAGTCACGAGTACGTTTCTTCTCGACAACTCTTACGTTTCTTGCTTATTCGATTCTGGTGCCGATAAATGTTTTGCATCCAAGACTTTGACTCATTTTTTTAGCACTCCACCATTCCCTTAGATACTACTTATATCATTCAGGTGACCGACGGAAAACTATTGCGGGCCGACAATTTTATCGGAGAGTGTACGTTGAACTTTTTGGGTAAAAAGTTTGAATTTTGACTTGATACCTATAGAACTAGGGGGCTCAAAACCTGTTCGTTAAGAAGAAAATGATTCCTTACATGTGTATAGATTATCGTGAACTAAATAATTTTCGGATAAGAACCAATATCCTTTCCCCCGTATCAATGACCTCCTGATCAATTGCAAAGATTCCGTGTGTATTCCAAAATCGACCTCCATTCCAATTATCATCAATTGAGGGTTAAGGGAGAAGGTATCTCCAAAACCATTTTCCAAACTCGCTACGATAGTTATAAATTTCTTTTAGTGCCGTTCAGTTTATCTAAGGCTCCGTCCGTATTCATAGACCTCCTGAACCGCATATGCAAACCTATCTAGACAAATCCGTTATCGTATTTATAGATGATGTCTAAATCTATTTAAGTAAAGAAGAAAACGAACAACATCTCTGTCTTACGCTCGAACTCTTGAGAAAAGAGCAACTCTATGCCAAAATCTCCAAGTGTGAACTTTGCTTAAACAAAGTCCAATTTCAAGACCATGTTGTTAGTGGTTAAAGTATTACAATAAATCTCACAAAAATCGAAGCCACACGTAATCGGGAAACCCTCACGACTCTGACTTATATCCGTAAAATCTTAGATCTCGCCGGTTATTACCGAAGATTCATTTCCGACTTTTTCTCGTGTTGCTCGTCCTTTAACCTCGTTAACTTCCTAGGGGAAAGATTTAAACCTCTCCATGTCTGGACCTTGAACGTGATTATCCACACTAACCTGACTAGCTAAATTCGTGTAGCACAAGATGGAACTCAAATGTGGAAAATATTTCTACGTGAACGCCTGAAAGGCATACTCTCTCGACTCGAAATCAAGGAAACTGAAATTCGTTACTTTGCACGAGGAATTTGAATACTTAATTATGGACCTCATCAATCTTCTCACCACCACGTACCACGCTACATATTTAACGACCCGTCCTAATCCATCTGGATGAATACATTACATTTGGTTACATCGCGAGGTACTTGACCTCTATATGATACGTTTTACAAATATTGCATTCGTTTTTAAAAGACAGACTTTCATCACATCGAAAGTTGACAGCATGCATACCATTTCATAATATATCCAACTATAAATGACTTAATAATATTCTTGATGAACTCAACGACTCGAATGCAACGTCTTTTGAAATATGCCATGAATGACTCCAAGTAATATCTCTAAAATGAGCAAATGCACAGCGGAAGATTTCTTTCATACCTGAGAATAAACATGCTTTAAAATGTCAACCAAAAGGTTGGTGAGTTCATTAGTTTATCATAATCGATCATTTCCATCATTTTAATAGACCACAAGATTTTTATTTCCATTTCTCATAAATATACGCCCCATACATAGAGACAAAAATCATTCATATAAATTGAACACCTGGTAACCGACATTAACAAAATGCATCTAGAATATCCCCAAACATATAAACATCGAAGTACTAAAGCAGTTCAAATTCTCTGACTGGGGCGTGTCAAAGCTCATTGATCTATCTTTAGGATTCGCGTCAACTGGTGGCAATTATAATAAACACCAATTCTTAGGTTACCAAGTTCAACAAGGGCGATATCCGGTATAACAATTCAACCATAGAATATAGTTTCAAGTACTTGTGTCTATTTCATAAAACAGTTATAAAAGCAGCGCATGTATTCTCAGTCCCAAAAATATATATTGCAAAAGCATTTAAAAAGGGAGCAAATGAAACTTACTATACGATATTTTGTAGTAAAAATATGCATAAAACGGAACTGCACAATCACGAACCTATATCATTTATATATATTAACACATATAATTAAAGTCGAATAAATTTATATATATTATATCTTAAATTATATATATCTTATATATTTAATTTGTAATAATAATATTGTTAATATGAAAATAATAATAATAATGATAATAATAATAATAATATTGATAATAATAACAATAATAATCTTGAATGATAATTTTAGTAATAATGATAACTTTAATAAAAAAATGATAATCCTTAGGATTATTGATATTTTTAACAAAAATGATAATGATAATAATAATAGTAATAATAACTATAATATCTATAAAATCATACTTTTACTAACAATGATAATAAGGATGATATTAATAATAATAATAATAATATATATTTTGGTAATAATAATAATAATGATAATAATATTAATTATACTAATAATCTTATTTCTAATATTGGTAATAATAATAATTACTTAATAATAATCAATAATAAATAATAATAATAATAATAATAATAATAATAATAATAATAATAATAATAATAATAATAATAATAATAATAATACTAATAACAATAATAATAATGAAATAATAATAATAAGAGTATTTGTAATAACTACCTCAAAGGAGTAGCCCTAAAAAAATGCCCAAGTCCGGGTTTGAACCCACAACCTCTCGCTCAATAAACACACCTTAAACCATTCAACCGTTAGACTATTTTTGAAATAAACCCATACCTATTTAATTTAACCAGCTGCTTCATCATAATCATAACATCATAATCATCATCTTTTTCGATTCTTAAATATCATTATCTACATTCATCTCACATTCATTTCATCATTCATCAATAACATCATCATGATATTATCATCTACTCATATCATCATGATCATGTTTTATAGTTATTGTATTAAAAGAGATCGAGCAGCGGTTAACCACATTAGTGTTGGGCTTACTTGATCTTGGGCTGCAATTTCTGGGCTGAACATCACGATCCAGAACAGAAGTAATAGATGGATCACGTATTAAATTGGGTTTGGTGTTGTGATGTTCGAATAGAAAATTTCAACAAACAGCCGATAATCATGGTCATCATCTTTATCGAGTTATCGTTATCATATCAATCATCATCATTTCTTATCTTCGTTTCCTATTAATTTCATCTTCTTTGGTTATGATCATCATCAGTATAATCATTATAATCGTATCAATACCATGATCTTCTTTATCATACATCATGAAAACTCTTCCATCATTTATAACATCACTTAACAGCGTATAAATCTTTAACACCATTATTATCTACTAGCATCATCATCCTTAAAACAGAAATTGAATTAAACAGCAAACGGGTAACTGAAGGGATGATCGTGGGTTTTGGGTTGTTGGGTTATCCTGGTTACATGGATTTCTACAAGGTGTAGCACAACATTTAAAATTGTTAAAGCCCATTATAGTAATTTAATAAGCCCAATAGAATTTGGTGGCCTGTTTGGTTATTATTTGTGGTGTGGCCGACAAAAAGGAAAGAGAAAAGGCAGTAGTTTTAATCGAATAAAACATAATTTAATAAGTGAGTTCATGCTTGGGAGAATCAACCGAATGGTTTGGTTTGAATAGAAATAACCACCAAGTATAGCGTTCGATGGTGGTGGTTGATTGGGACAGAAGACCGAAAACATCCACAGTCATAAGGTTATGGTCCTGTGGTAAACCGAACAGGAATAGTAACCACCCACATGGGTTTCGTCCGAAGCAAACAAGTAGCAACACTTATGTTCGATCATACCAGTAGTAGAAACGAGTTGCAGAAAATATGATGGTGACAGATGGGCTGCAAAACAAGAAACGAGTGTTTAGTGATGGTGGGTTATGATGGTTTTGAGTGGGTAACGATCAAGGACGAATGGATGGGTTTGTTGTTGAAATCGGATAGTAGGGTTTTGCTCAATAGGAAACTAGAAATAAAGGTTCAAATGGTGATTGTAGATGTTGTTTGGGCTCGTCTAGTACAGAAATAGTGACCTATCAGTGGTCTTTAAATGATGGAAGTGATGGTTTACAAGATAGTGAATTAAACAAAAAAATCGAGTAGATGGTGGTGACGAATCAAAGAAGTAGTAGAAAGGAAGTGGGTTTTTATTTATTGAGAATGATGAATAGCATGTGGGTGTAGTTACCAAATAAAAATAGTGTAATAATATCAAGTAATGGTTTGTGATTAATGGGTAGTGGTTAATGATCTTCAAAACTAGAATGAAGATGGTGACGGTTATGATGCTCACTGTGGTGGTTTGTGGGTGGTGTGGGTGGCTGTGAGATGGCTAGGGTGACGGTGGTGTGTGGCGGAAGAAGGTGGTTGTAGAAGGTTGTGGTTGGATCTCGATGGAAGTAGATACACAGAAGTGGGTTTTGTGTTTTTAGGATGCATTGTAGGTAAGCGTATATATATAGATAGATATTTGACTTATAATATTTTAATTATAATAATAATAATTAATAATAATAATAAAATAATAATTCATGATTCAAAGAAGGCAAAGTAATATAATCAGTTACATTCATTGAATAGTTTAGCAGCCTAAACTTTTAGAAATATCCTACCGACAGTTTTCACGGACTGGTATAGCGTACCCCGTTGTGTTACTCAGTGGTGAATAAAAGTGTTCGGAAAAATCCCATATTTTGAAATTAACTATATTTATTTATTTTGGTCATTATGGTATAAAATTCGATCATTAATTTGTTAAATAAAAATTACATCAACTGTCCCTCTCAACTCTGGGTAAAAAAATAAAAAAATGCTAAAATTAAATAACTAGATCCTAACTACATTTTTAGTTAGCCTAAAATTTATAGAACTCATTTTCGGATCACAGTTTATTTTAAAATCATATAAGTTCGAATTAAACTTCTCTAAAAAATAATCGAAACTGGAAGTTCTCCAAAAAGTATGAAAAGCTGGAGGACCTGGATGATTATCCCTACCCTCGGTAGCTTACGAGTTTATGTCCATCCCTGGTCGGGTACAATTTACCAGTCAACTTGGTATCGTTGTATGCTTACCACGTTCACAATAATGCACCAAGAGCTAGCACGCAGTCACCTTGTTGGTACTCGCAGTCACCTTGGTACTTTTGAGCTTCAAAGGAATTTGAAGTATGTCATCCAACGAGTATTACAATCATTAAATAATTATATTTAATATACTCTATACATATATTTATTTTTATTTTTATATGTATACACATTTATTTACAAATAATGGTTCGTGAATCGTTGAGAGTAGTCAAAGGTAAATGATTACATGAAAATGGTTTACAAATTTTAATATTCAACATTACAGACTTTGCTTACCCGTTAAAGAAATTTCGTCCCGAAATTTGATTGGGATGGTCATGGCTGACAATAAGTATGTTTTCATGACTCATATGAGTTGATAAATAGAGTTTTATCACTAGTGAGTAATATAGATAAAACGATATGATTTTTGTGAAGAGTACGGATGAAGCTATCACAAAAGAGTGAGATGAGTACATGAAGGTTCGTCTTAACCGGTGACGTAGTCACGGTTGATTTCCTAAATTCAAGGGATTTAGAGAAAATCTTTGTAACAAGATTTGGTTCTTTGGTAATTAAGGAAATTAGGATTCTCTTTGGTTAAATGCGATAATCTGTTTTGATTGCTCTGTCGGATATTTCACTACAAATCCACCCTCTTCATTTCCTTTATATTTTGGAGTTCCATACTTTTATTTTCTCTTCCCGACCTTAAGTCAAGCGAATAATGGTCCAAAATTCGTAGGTATGAAGTTTCGAATGAACATGACTAACGTTCTAAGAGAGAAATTGTATTAGCACGATCTTGATTGGTTAAATTACCAGAATTCAAGAGAAATGATAGAACTATCAAGAAATTATGTTCTTAATATGTTTATATAATAGATAGAATGTAAGAGTCGTGTAACATGGCACATAATGACGGTAGGGTCTGTGAATCATCACGTTCCAATAGAAGCTCAGCATGACTTACTGTAATATAATCACGTTGATCAAGTGTCATTATATTATACTAACTCATGCTTCAGTTCCCAACACTACTTCAAAAAAACATTCATATTTTAAATTTGAATTTTTTTTTTCTTCAGAATTTAGAAACTAAAACAGTTTCCTTTCTAATGTAACACTGATAGTGCGAAGAGGTAAATGATTCCAGATAAGAATAGTTATGAAAATATCTTCAGAAATATCTAAGATATTTATACTGAAAGATACGTTGATATCTTAGAATTCCTAATGAAGCGACCCATCTTAATCCATCCGGACGAAGTCCACATCGATTATAAACGATTCACAACAGTTGATTACATCGCGAGGTACTTGACCTCTATATGAAACATTTTACAAACATTGCATTCGTTTTTGAAAAGACAATCTTTCATTTACATCGAAAGTTGAGGGCATACCATTTCATGATATATCTAACTATAATTGACTTAATAATAATCTTGATGAACTCGACGACTCGAATGCAACGTCTTTAGAAATATGTCATGAATGACTCCAAGTAATATCTTTAAAAAGAGCAATTGCACAGCGGAAGATTTCTTTAGTACCTGAGAATAAACATGCTTTCAAGTGTCAACCAAAAGGTTGGTGAGTTCATTAGTTTAACATAAATAATCATTTCATAATTTTAATAGACCACAAGATTTCATATTTTCATTTCTCATAAACATACGTCCCATGCATAGAGACAAAAATATCATTCATATGGATTGAACACCTGGTAACCGACATTCACAATATGCATATAAGAATATCCCTATCATTCCGGGATCCTCCTTCGGACATGATTTAAATTTCGAAGTACTAAAGCATCCAGTACTTTGGATGGGGCTTGTTGGGCCCGATAGATCTATCTTTAGAGTTCGCGTCAATTAGGGTGTCTGTTCCCTAATTCTTAGATTACCAGACTAAAAAAGGACATATTCGGTTTAATAATCCAACCATAGAATGTAGTTTGAAGTACTTGTGTCTATTTCATAAAATAGTTATAAAAGCAGCGCATGTATTCTCAGTCCCAAAAATATATATTGCAAAAGCATTTAAAAAGGGAGTAAATGAAACTCACCTAATGTATTTTATAGTAAAAATACATATGACTATATTGAACAACTGAACAATGCAGGATTGGCCTCGAATTCACGAACCTATATCAATTGTATATCTATTAAAACATATATTCGTAATCGAGCAAATTTATTATTATATCTTAATTTATATATTATATAATTAATTTGTGTATATATTTGAAATGATTTAATATTTACATAGTATATTAATATATCCATATTTATTTATATACATTATTGTTTAGTTGTTAATTTAAAATCAATAGTTTGTTATTTGTACTTATTTAAATAAATAATCTTAGTAGGTTTGATTTATATATAGTTATATGAAATATTAATATAATTATAATATATGTAATAAGTATCTTTTATATACAAAATAAGTATCTATTTAAAAAATAGTTTTTGGTAAATAAAATGATGTACTAATAATTATAATAATAACTTTATTAATAATAATACTAATAATTAGTAATTTACTTAAATTATAATTTTATCCATAGTTTTTAAATCCATACATTTATATATATTGTTATAATCTAAATGATAATGCTAATAATAATAAAGACATTGTTAAGAATGATATTTACATTAATAATAATAATAATACTAATAATTATAAGTTTACTACTAATAATATCATTAATACTTATAATAATAATAATAATGATTATAATACATATACGTATATTAATATTAATAATTTTTAACACTAATAATAACAATAATAATATTAACAATAATAATAATAATAACATTGATCATCATAATAATAATCATAATAATAATAATAATAATATTAATAATAATAATAATAATAATAATAATAATAATATTAATAATAATAATAATAATAATAATAATAATAATAATAATAATAATAATAATAATAATAATAATAATAATAATAATAATAATAATAATAATAATAATAATAATGAGAATGGTTACTACCTTAAATGCTCCAAAAAGATATAAAACCGCCCAAGCCGGGACTCGAACCCACGACCTCCCGTTCACATGGCCACACTCTTAACCATGGAACCGATCTGTTTTTCTGTTTTTAATACTCACCCAATTTTATTTAAACTGTATTTATTTTCCCTTTTCTTCTTCACAGAATGGTAAACAAATCAACCCATACCAATCCTAACCGTGCCTTTATAATTTAGTTTAGGATTTATAACCGGTACAGAAACATTTAAAGATTGTTTAAATTACTGAAAGCAAAAATCAAATGAGTACAGAGGTTAAAATCGAAGGATAAATTCGATGATGAACTTAAAACCATAATTCAAAATTTAGACTATTTTAGCACGAAATTAAAACATGAAATAGGTTTCAAATTACACATATAAACTTTCTGTAATCACAATTTGCAATTACAGACACAAAATAATACAGATTTAGCTGTAACAGTACAAAAATAATCAAATAACAACCCAACACTTAAATTCTAAAATTAGAACGTTTTAGATCAAAGTTTCAATACGAATTTTATTTTAAATCACTCCTAACATCTATCACGATCATCCATTTAACCTGAGATATCCAATATGAATCGAATTTTGACAATATCTGAAAGTTTGACTTTTAAAGCAAAAACTTTGACTCCTAAATTTATTTTCAATTCAATGAATTGGGAATTAAAACATTCCAGATAGTTTTAGTAGAAGATTTTGAACAACACTACACTAATAGTTTTTGAATTTGATTGAAAATCGAATTTGTTTGGAAAAATCGACCAAGAACAGAGCAGTACCTGCTGTTCTTCAATTATTCTGATTAATTTCGATTTAATAGTAGTTGTTAAAGGGTTTTGTGATTTGTAATGATAGTGTGAATTTGTTTGATATCAATTATCAAGTGGAAAGTTTGATATAAAACCGAATTGAACTCGACAAAGCAGAATCATTCGTACATAAAGAAAATAAAAAAAATTTAAAGAATAACACAGATTGTACTGGATTTTGTTGTGTTTTGGAATCTGATAAAGACTTCTAACTAATTGGAGATAGATACAAAAAACGTATACAGTCAATTCGGATAAGAACCTGATCTTGATTCCTTTTATATGAATTTTTATTAATAATTATATTATTAATATTGATAATTTTATTAATAATAATACAAATACTAATAAAAATAATAGAATTAATAATAATAATAATAATAATAATATTAATATTTCTAATAATAATAATTATATTAATAATAATAAATATTAATTATACCAATAATCATATTAATGATAATTTTAATAAATTTATCAATAATAGTCATAATAATGATGATAACAATAATATTACTAATATTAACACTAATTATAATAATAATAATGCATAATTATTAATAGTAACTATAATTGTAATATTACTACTAATTATGATATGGATGATGATAACAGTGATACTAATAATAATAATAATAATAATAATAATAATAATAATAATAATAATAATAATAATAATAATAATAGTTATATAATAATTCAATTATATCAAACATCATATTTATATATTATAAAAATAATATTGATAACACTGTTATTAATATCAAATATTTATTCTAACAATAGTAATGAAAGTAATAATAATATTAGTAAAGATGATAAATTAAATGCGTTATATTTCATATCTATATATTATCTATAATAGTATAACTAATACTGATATTAATTATTAACACTAATGTTAGTATTAATAATGAAAGTAATAAATATATTAATCTAATAACTATATTGTAACTTGTTTTTACATATATTAATATTACAATTTTATTTGTTATGTATTATCATATAATATATAATAATCTATATTTATTATTTAATATATATATATATATATATATATATATATATATATATATATATATATATATATATATATATATATCAGTATACATACAATCAATAATTATATACCTCAATCATTTATATATGTATATATATATATATATATATGTATATATATATCTAGATACTTCAACTACTACATGTCTAATTATGTTTTAATTATTTAGTAAATAAATATATATTAATTATATGTATTGAACAAGTAATCTCAGAGTATAACATTATACATTAAATACTTTGTTAACATTGATAAATTATATTCGAAATCATTTTATATTCAATATACTCTATATGTATTTAAAATAACAAGTTTTAGTTGTTTTAAGTTATCTTTAATAAAAAAATAGTTCATTAATATATCTAATTTATTATATTTAGTTATTTACATATATAATCATTTATATATATATATTCATTTGTGTTTACAATTCAAAGGTTCGTGATTCATCGGTAATAGTCAAGGTCACTTGATTTCATAAAATAGTTCAAAAATTTTTGAGACTCAACATTACGGAATTTGCTTATCGTGTTGGAAACATATAAAGATTAAGTTTAAATTTGGTCGAAAATTTCCGGGTCGTCACAGTACCTACCCGTTAAAGAAATTTCGTCCCGAAATTTGAGTGAGGTGGTTATGATTAACAACAAAAATGTTTTCATGACGAATATGAGTTGATAAATAGAATTTTATCACATGGGTTATCATGGATAAAATAATTCGATTATTCGAAGAGCACGAATGAAGCTATCACAAAAGAATGAAATGAATAAATGAGATTTGTCTTAACTGGTGACGTAGTCACGATTGATTTTAGAATTTAAGGTGTGTCTTAACTTTTGACAGAGTCAGGGTTGAATTCCGAAATTCAAGGGATTAAAGAAAATCTTCGAAATCTAAAAGATTTGATTCTTCGGCGAGTAAGTAAATTAAGATCTCTATAATTAAATGCGGTGATCCGCCTCGATTACCCTGTCTGATATTTCCATTATAATTTAAACTCTTCCGTTCCATCATTCTCACTATTCCTATACTTTCTTTCTTAGTTTATACATCCAAAAGATTGTAAAAATGCTTAATCCCGTTCTAATCCTTGATATTTTCCTAATTATCATTTATGTCATCCTTCTTTTCAATCTTCCACCATAAAAATCTGTTTACTTCTACTATTACCTTGGGGTGATGCTATTCTTAATTCTACCGTGTCTTTATATTGCTATTCGTATTAATATCCACGGTTTGTAACCTCCGCGTTGTTATTGGGCTTTATTTTTTATTTTATTTTTTTTCTTATATCTTGGAGTTCTTTGCCTTTTTATTATCTTCTCGATCTTCAGTAAAGCGAGTAACGGTCCAGAATTCGTAAGTATGGAACTTCGAATGAACTTAATGTTCTAAACAAGAAAGAACGTAATGGCACGATTTGATTTGTCAAATTACCAGAATCACTGAGAATAGAACTATCAAGAATATACTATCTTGATGTGTTCAGAAGTTAAGCAGAATGAAAGAGTTATGTAACATGGCACATGATGACATTATGATCTGTGAATCATCACATTCCATTTAGAAATTCAGCATGACTTACTGTAATATAATCACGTTGATCAAGTGTCATTATATTATACTAACTCATGCATCAATTTCCAAAACTATTCCAGAAGTCATTCATAATTTAAACTCGAGTTTTAAAAAAATTTAGAAACTAAAATGGTTTCCTTTATGATGTAATTCGGATAGCATGAAGAGATAACTAATTTCGAACAAAAAGAGTTATGAAAATATCCTCAGAAATATCAAAGATATTTATGATGATATTTTGGGATTTCTAAGTTCGATGATTGATGAAGAAAGATTTTACGCAAGATTTTAACATGAGTACGGAGCAAGATATTCATTGAAGGTTTCATCGGATCCAGAATTACCTGGATTCTTTGAATATAGGGTATGGTCCTTGAATTTATCTTTGGTCTCCTTCGTGGTTAGCTCAATCCGTTTTCCAGTTCCAACCTTTCTGAGCTTTTCCAACATACTATTCTTTATCATAAAATTTCCGACGATTAATGTCGTTTTACGGTTTTTGCTGCTTCATCAGCATTTCGATGACTAGTTCGCAGTTCGGGGTGTTTTTTAGAAACTTCACATTTAAGCATGTAAGTCCAGATGATAGACGTTATATGTACACATATAACTGTTGGCATAGGCATGCTGCGAGGTTTCAAAATACTGATTGCTAATTCCCGGTAATTGGTATGGCAATTCTTGTTACAAGATGTGGATGAGCACATGATAGGATTTCAATGAATATAATAACTTTTCATAAAGTCAAAGATCAATGATGTTGCTGGTAAGTTTACTGCTGATGTAGTGAGATATAAACAGTTTTCCGGTATCGATGATGAAAGGCAACTTATATATTAGGTGTAACAACCCAAACCAATTCCCGACAAAACACGTGGAAAATACAAAATAAAAAAAAGTTTTGCTGGCAGACCATTGGCGCGCCGCGCCAAATGACCCGCGCGCCGCGCCAAAACGGGCTGTCCCCGGGACCTTTGACCGTGAAAAAGATTGACTAGTTCCCGGCACTTTTAGACGAAACGCTTTTTACCATACAACCAAATATGTAAAAACTAACATGTTTCAAACATAAAACCCAAGTTTTACAAGCGGGGCCCGCACGACCCAAATTACAAGTTTAATACAAATTTAGGAGTTTCGACCACCAAAAAGTTTAAGTTCCAAACTACACAATGAGCATGGCGTTTGGGATTAAACTACCCAATTATCGGTCAAACTCCGAGAGCTACTAAAACCAAAAGCGTCCCCTAGCATCAAGCGGGATCCCTAGTCCAAAACGATGCCCTTACCCTTGTCCAACACCGAACCTATAAAAATGGTAAACAACGAGAGGGTAAGCAAAGCTTAGTGAATGCAATAATTATACATGATCATATATAACCTACTTACTTGCATACACTTACACAATACAACATACGAGCTAGCAATACAATCGAACATGCAATCCATCATGCATAAACTACTAACCACGTTCCACATTAAGCTAGCAACAAATAATAGCATATGGTTCATAATATAATATGCTAAGGACAATTCGCACAACCATGGTCAACCAAGTACGCAAGAGAACGGTACATGAAAGTCCGTTGGAGTTCATAACATCCACTAGTGTTACTTACACACCGCGTAATCACTAGTCCCCCGGGTGATGTCTTAAACACCGCGACTAACTCACCCTTTCAACAATGTGGCGTCTTAAACACCGCGACGAATCCACACTTCATTCAATACAATGAGTGGTGTCTTGATCACCGCGACACTCCCACTCCCATGACGTTGTGGTGTCTTAAACACCGCGACAATACCACAAGTCAATTACACAATGAGTAGTGTCTTAAGCACCGCGACAATACTACTCGTTACCTAGAATGTGGTGTCTTGAACACCGCGACACTTCCACATTCATACACACAAATAAATACATTATATACGTTCACCCATAATTATTCCACTCACCTTATGCCGTCGGTGATTATTAAACCAAGCTTGAATTCCGAGGTAACGTACCTATTTCACAAGCATATAATCAATCAATCAACTTGGTCCAATCTCACATTACACACCATCCTAGATCATCTTGACCCATTTGGACACTTAACCCTAATTTGGGTCATTTTCACCAAAAACCCTAACACTTGGCACTCAAGGCCTTCATACACATTAAATCGCTAGGTTTTAACACAAAACACTAACATTAACCAACATTGGTCCATTTTGACCCATTTGACCTAATAAAAGTCAACACACCCATTTTGGGTCATCTATACCCAAATAGCACCCATTTATACATCAAGCAAGTGTTCTAACCAATTATTAGCCAATTAGGGTTTCTTAACATCAATTAACACTTTTAAAACCCTAGCTAACCCATTATTGAGTCTACATGACCCAATTTACCCAAAACACCCAATTTACCTACAAATGGGTCTTGGTGTTCATCTTCAACACAAACCCTAACCCATACACAAAATCAAAACAAGAAATGGAAGTTAAGGTATACCACAACTATCAAAATGTAGCAATGGATGAGATGAACAACTTTAGAACTTGGACTTTAGCAAGAAACCTTCTTCTTCTTCTTCAAAATGGGATCTCTCTCTCTAGAACTCACTTCTCTCTCTAGAATTGAATTAGGAAGATAAGGTAGGTGAAAAGGGGAGTAAATGAGCTCCCAAACAACTGAACCAAGCCTTAAAGTCGGCCTTGAAGTGAATTTCCCAAAATGCCCCTGATTTAAATTTAAATAAACAAGAGGGGCTGTCTGCACGATTTTGCGCGGCGCGCCATTAGGCTGCGCGGCGCGCCAATGGACAGAAACTGGTTCCTAGCTCCTTTTGAAATATAAAACCAATCCCACAACAAAGTTAACTTCTATACATTATTTACAATAATTACACGGGTCTTACAACTCTCCCCCACTTATTCGGATTGCGTCCTCGCGATCCAAGCCGCATGACAAGCGGGAAGATAAACCAACACGAACTCTTCGGGCTCCCATGTAAACTCGGAACCTTTATTCCGTCGCCATTGAACCTTATAGGTCCTAACCTCTTTATGCCTCAACCTTTTGATCTTCTCATCAAGTATAGCGATCGGCTCTTCAACATATTCCAACTTATTGTTTAGCTCAATTTCATCTAAGGGCATCCACGAAGAATCATCCGCAAGACACTTACGAAGGTGGGAAACATGAAACGTGTTATGGATCCCCGCAAGCTCTTCGGGTAATTCCAATCGATATGCAACCTCACCAACACGAGCTAAAACTTTAAACGGCCCAATAAACCGAGGACCTAACTTTCCCCGTTTTCGAAATCGAATAATACCCTTCCATGGCGAAACCTTGAGCATGACCATGTCGCCCTCTTGGAATTCGATCGTTCGTCTACGTCTATCGGCATACGACTTTTGCCTATCTTGAGCCTTTTTCAAATGTTCACGGATAATATCAATCTTGTTATTCGTCTCTAAAACCAAATCGGTACCCCCGATTTCCCTTTGACCCACTTCTCCCCAACAAACGGGAGTTCTACACCTTCGACCATAAACCATCTCGTAAGGTGGCATCCCGATACTAGTATGAAAACTATTATTGTACGAGAACTCCACCAAGGGTAAATGCTCATCCCAACTACCACCGAAGTCAATAATGCACGCCCGTAACATATCTTCCAAGGTTTGGTTCGTACGTTCGGTTTGACCGTCCGTTTGAGGATGATACGCCGTGCTCAACTTTAATTGCGTACCCATATCTTCATGAAACCTTTCCCAAAACCGAGATGTGAAACGAGTATCTCGATCCGAAATAATAGATATAGGAACACCATGTCGCGAGACCACTTCCTTGATAAACAACTTATCCAAGGCCTCCGACGATATTGCTTCTTTAATGGGAAGAAACAAAGCACTTTTCGTCAACCGATCCACAATCACCCAAATTGAATCATATTGAGTCCTCGCCGTCTTAGGTAACTTAGTGATAAAATCCATGGTAATGTGCTCCCATTTCCATTTCGGGATTTCTAACGGTTGCAACTTACCATACGGCTTTTGGTGCTCGGCTTTAACTTGCAAACAAGTGACACATTGTTCCACATACTTAACAACATCGCGCTTCATGCCCGGCCACCAATAATCTTTCTTCAAGTCATGATACATTTTTGTAGCGCCCGGGTGAATGGAATATTTTGACTTATGTGCTTCATCAAGTAGCACCCGTCGATAGTCACCCATCTTAGGCACGCACACCCTTCCTTGAAAAGACAATAACCCTTGCGAACCCATAGTAATAAACTCCGATTGGCCCACGATTCGCTCCTCGTGCTTATTGTGAACATAAGCCTCGATTTGAATCTCACCAAGCTTTTCAAGAAAGTCATTAGTGATAATCAAGCGTAACGATGCTACTCGTACCGCCGAATGTTGAGTCTTTCGACTTAACGCGTCCGCAACCACATTAGCTTTACCCGGATGGTAAAGTATCTCACAATCATAGTCCTTCACTACATCCATCCATCTACGTTGATGGTAATTCAAATCTCTTTGAGTAAAAAGGTGTTTCAAATTCTTGTGATCCGAATAAATTGTACTTTTGACACCATACAAGTAATGGCGCCAAATTTTCAACGCATGCACAACCGCCGCCATCTCTAAGTCGTGAGTCGGGTACCTCGTCTCGTGGTCCTTTAATTGTCGAGAGGCATAAGCAATGACTTTACCCCTTTGTATAAGAACATACCCGAGCCCATTTAAGGAAGCATCACAATAAACTACCATATCTTCAATACCTTCCGGCAACACTAACACCGGAGCTTGACACAACTTCTCTTTTAACAATTGGAAAGCAATTTCTTGCTCGTTCTCCCAATTAAACTTAGCACTCTTCCTCGTCAATTTCGTCAATGGAGAAGCAATCTTAGAAAAGTCTTGGATGAACCGACGATAATAACCGGCCAATCCGAGAAAACTTCGGATTTCCGTAGGCGTAGTCGGTCGTCCCCAACTCTTCACCGTCTCAATCTTCCCCGGATCCACTTGGATACCGCTTTCGTTCACAATATGGCCAAGGAATTGAACCTCCCTTAGCCAAAATTCACATTTAGAGAATTTTGCATACAACTTCTCCTTTCTTAACGTCTTCAAAAATTCACGTAAGTGACGTTCATGTTCGTGCATACTTTTCGAGTAGACTAGTATGTCGTCAATGAACACAATAACCGACTTGTCTAACATAGGTTGGCACACCCGGTTCATAAGATCCATGAATGCCGCCGGTGCATTCGTAAGACCAAAGGGCATAACTACAAACTCATAATGCCCGTAACGAGTTCGAAAAGCCGTCTTCTCTATGTCTTCCTCACGGACCCGCATTTGGTGATAGCCGGACCGTAGGTCGATCTTAGAGAAATACGTTGCACCTTGAAGTTGATCAAATAAATCGTCAATCCTAGGTAATGGATAACGATTCTTGATCGTCACTTTATTCAACTCACGGTAATCAAGGCACATACGCATACTACCATCTTTCTTCTTCACAAATAACACCGGAGCGCCCCATGGCGAAGCACTCGGTCGAATAAAACCCTTCTCGAGCAACTCTTGGGTTTGATTTAACAACTCTTGCATTTCCGTTGGTGCTAAACGATAAGGAGTTTTAGCAATGGGAGTAGCTCCCGGAACCAACTCAATACGAAACTCAACTTGTCTTTCCGCCGGAACGCCCGGTAATTCGTCCGGAAAAACGTCTTCGAATTCACTAACAACCGGAATTTCACGAATAGGTGGTGGCTCATTGCGAGTATCAACAACATGAGCAAGGAAAGCCATGCCACCGGTAACAACAAAACGACGTGCCCGTGCAAAAGTGCATATCGGCACCGGTCTCCTTCGCTTATCACCATGAATAATTAACTCTCCCCCACTTGGGGCCTTCACACGAATAAACTTATCATGGCATGCAATATCGGCTCTATAACGATCGAGCCAATCCATACCAACGACAATATCAAAGTCGCCCAAGGTCATTGGAATAAGATCAATTTTAAAGGTTTCGGAACCAAAAACAACATCACAATTTTCACACACATCAACCACTAGCACCGTCTTGCCGTCCGCTATTTCGACTTCTATCGGACGACTTAACTTAGCTAACGGTCTATTAAGTTTAGGCACAAATTTAGGAGACACAAACGACAAATTTGCACCGCTATCGAAAAGAATCCTTGCCGGATTAGAATTAATCAAGTAAGTACCTGAGACAACTTCGTGCGATTGTTTGGCTTCATCATTGGTCATCAAGTAGTTGCGGCCCCTAGCCGTTCCCGCCGCTTTCTCGATCCGCTTTACATCATCATTACGCAACTCGGGACACTCGGTCTTCTTGTGTCCTTCTTTTCCACAATTGTAACAAGTGAATTTCGTAATAGAAGATGGTTTGGTGCAATCACGGGCCATATGCCCCCTTCGACCACAATTATGACAAGAATAGGGGAAATCCCCCGAAGCACCTTTCTTCACACTCCCCACACTCTCGGTTGCGCCTTTCCTTGACTTCTTGCTTGAAAAATTTGAATGACTCGAACCTTCAAACTTTCTCTTCCTCAACACAAGCGCTTCAAACCCTTTCGCCATATTAAACAACTCATCGAAGCTCTTCACCACATTCACACTAATCTTTTCTTGATAACTATCATTCAAGGTTCGATAGAAATCTTCTTTCAACATTTTATCATTCCCGACATACTCCGGGCAAAATTGCGTCTTGGACAAGAACACGGATTTGAGTGTGTTCAAGTCCATCGACCCTTGCCTCAAGTTACGTAGCTCGTCCTTAAGCCTTGTAAGATCGGCCAAAGTTCGGTACTCATCGAAGAACTCCTCTTTAAATTCATCCCAAGTGAAGTCCATACATTGTTCTTCACCATATAGTTGGATCTTTGCATCCCACCACAACTTCGCATCACCCCTTAACATGCTACAACCATACCTAGTCTTTTTATCAGGAGGGCACTCACAAGTACGGAAAGCCCCCTCCATATCGGAGATGAATCGGGCACTCTTGAGTGGGTCCCTATCGCCCTCAAAAGTAGGAGGTTGAGCATCCTTAAAGTTCTTGAAGAAAAAGTCTCGTCTCCCCACATTTTCTTCTTGGAGAGCAATCTTAATTTGTTCCTTAACCATAGTGACGACGTGCTCGTCAATCGTGTCTAGAAACATCTTCTTAACATCTTCACGAAACTCCGCCTTTTGGCGTTGAAAGATGGCCTCAACCTTGGCCGTGAACTCGGGGTCCTCGCTCGTGCCCCCATTATCGGTGTCGTGTCCGTTTCTCATCTTCATTCTATAAAACGGAAAAGATTAAACAACGAACCCAAAGACATGACATATATATATATATATATATATATATATATATACCATACCACCACATCTCGCTCGACAATCGTCGTACATCGCTTGTTTGACACGATTTGCACCCGTAGTAAGGGTAGCTAGTCATTACTACGCGAGCACATCGCGTTAACTCGTTAGTACAACGTTCATTTCGCTCGATGATTGCTATACAACACAAACAACAACGCATGATTAGTTCATATAAACCTACGCGCTAACCAAGACCCGGTCCGACCCAAAGTCCTACAAGTCCCGCACAATGCACACACAAAAGTCTAAGTCTAGGCGCCTATCTCAAGTCACCTAAATCCCTTAGACCATGCTCTGATACCACTTGTAACTACCCAAACCAATTCCCGACAAACCACGTGGAAAATACAAAATAAAAAAAAGTTTTGCTGGCAGACCATTGGCGCGCCGCGCCAAATGGCCCGCGCGCCGCGCCAAAACGGGCTGTCCCCGGGACCTTTGACCGCGAAAAAGATTGACTAGTTCCCGGCACTTTTAGACGAAACGCTTTTTACCATACAACCAAATATGTAAAAACTAACATGTTTCAAACATAAAACCCAAGTTTTACAAGCGGGGCCCGCACGACCCAAATTACAAGTTTAATACAAATTTAGGAGTTTCGACCACCAAAAAGTTTAAGTTCCAAACTACACAATGAGCATGGCGTTTGGGATTAAACTACCCAATTATCGGTCAAACTCCGAGAGCTACTAAAACCAAAAGCGTCCCCTAGCATCAAGCGGGATCCCTAGTCCAAAACGATGCCCTTACCCTTGTCCAACACCGAACCTATAAAAATGGTAAACAACGAGAGGGTAAGCAAAGCTTAGTGAATGCAATAATTATACATGATCATATATAACCTACTTACTTGCATACACTTACACAATACAACATACGAGCTAGCAATACAATCGAACATGCAATCCATCATGCATAAACTACTAACCACGTTCCACATTAAGCTAGCAACAAATAATAGCATATGGTTCATAATATAATATGCTAAGGACAATTCGCACAACCATGGTCAACCAAGTACGCAAGAGAACGGTACATGAAAGTCCGTTGGAGTTCATAACATCCACTAGTGTTACTTACACACCGCGTAATCACTAGTCCCCCGGGTGATGTCTTAAACACCGCGACTAACTCACCCTTTCAACAATGTGGCATCTTAAACACCGCGACGAATCCACACTTCATTCAATACAATGAGTGGTGTCTTGATCACCGCGACACTCCCACTCCCATGACGTTGTGGTGTCTTAAACACCGCGACAATACCACAAGTCAATTACACAATGAGTAGTGTCTTAAGCACCGCGACAATACTACTCGTTACCTAGAATGTGGTGTCTTGAACACCGCGACACTTCCACATTCATACACACAAATAAATACATTATATACGTTCATGCATAATTATTCCACTCACCTTATGCCGTCGGTGATTATTAAACCAAGCTTGAATTCCGAGGTAACGTACCTATTTCACAAGCATATATTCAATCAATCAACTTGGTCCAATCTCACATTACACACCATCCTAGATCATCTTGACCCATTTGGACACTTAACCCTAATTTGGGTCATTTTCACCAAAAACCCTAACACTTGGCACTCAAGGCCTTCATA
This sequence comes from Rutidosis leptorrhynchoides, assembly GCF_046630445.1. Classification (NCBI taxonomy): domain Eukaryota; kingdom Viridiplantae; phylum Streptophyta; class Magnoliopsida; order Asterales; family Asteraceae; genus Rutidosis; species Rutidosis leptorrhynchoides. The sequence continues at coordinate 55,845,386 of NC_092343.1, forward strand.
CACATTAAATCGCTAGGTTTTAACACAAAACACTAACATTAACCAACATTGGTCCATTTTGACCCATTTGACCTAATAAAAGTCAACACACCCATTTTGGGTCATCTATACCCAAATAGCACCCATTTATACATCAAGCAAGTGTTCTAACCAATTATTAGCCAATTAGGGTTTCTTAACATCAATTAACACTTTTAAAACCCTAGCTAACCCATTATTGAGTCTACATGACCCAATTTACCCAAAACACCCAATTTACCTACAAATGGGTCTTGGTGTTCATCTTCAACACAAACCCTAACCCATACACAAAATCAAAACAAGAAATGGAAGTTAAGGTATACCACAACTATCAAAATGTAGCAATGGATGAGATGAACAACTTTAGAACTTGGACTTTAGCAAGAAACCTTCTTCTTCTTCTTCAAAATGGGATCTCTCTCTCTAGAACTCACTTCTCTCTCTAGAATTGAATTAGGAAGATAAGGTAGGTGAAAAGGGGAGTAAATGAGCTCCCAAACAACTGAACCAAGCCTTAAAGTTGGCCTTGAAGTAAATTTCCCAAAATGCCCCTGATTTAAATTTAAATAAACAAGAGGGGCTGTCTGCACGATTTTGCGCGGCGCGCCATTAGGCTGCGCGGCGTGCCAATGGACAGAAACTGGTTCCTAGCTCCTTTTGAAATATAAAACCAATCCCACAACAAAGTTAACTTCTATACATTATTTACAATAATTACACGGGTCTTACATTAGGGTTATAATAAGCTAATCCGAGTGAAAAGTCGAAGTTGACTTGTTGGAGCTGTGACAAAATTGGCTAATTTGGAAAGGAATTGCAAAGTTATATTGGGTAATAATAACACTAAAGGGATTAACACAGGTCTGTGTTAAATGTTTACTCAGTTTCTGAGAGTTTTTCAGGTATATAACTATATGCATAAATCTTTCTTTCCGTAGATGAAATGCGGTTGGTTTATCCTCTCGATTTAGGAGTTCCCAAGATTCGTGAAAGGTTTGAATGCAGATTGTAATTGCAAGATACAAATGAGGTTTAAGATGAAATCAAGTGGCAAACTTGAAGAATTGTTTAGTTTCATATGTTATAATCAATATTTTAATTCATTTTAATTGTCCAATGTTGGTAGTCCTCAGTTGATAGTCCACAGTTAGCAATTCAATAATTCATATATATAGTATAATTTATAATATTCGGATTAATTTATACATATCGTGACCCATGTACATGTCTCAGACTCGATCACAACTCAAAGTATATATATTATTTGAGAATCAACCTCAATCCTGTATAGAGAACTCGATCATTACTGCATATAGAGTGTCTATGGTGATTCCAAATAATATATATAGATGTGTCAATATGATATGTCAAAACCTTGTATACGTGTCCCGATATTTAAAGTGCGTAAAATAAATACAGAAATTAAATGACGATAAATAAAATTGCGAGAATTAAATTGCGATAAAATAAATTGTGATAATTAAATTGCGATAATTTAAATTGCGACAAATAAAATGTAATCAGTTAGCTAGGAACAATTAGCTAGGAACAGTTAGCGTGGATTCTTAATAAAATTTCTCATAGTTAATTTGTCTGTTTCTAACAAATTTTATTTTGTCATATGTTTTCTTCATTATGCCACTTGTTGGATTCTGATAGGTCAAAATTCAAATATGAAATTGAATAAAAATGGTTATTCTACGATGAACGGATACATATATCGGTGGTTGTAAATAGGATAGTAAATGACTGTTGAATTAGATTTGAAAGAATGTACAGTGTACTTATTAATGTGAAATTTAAATATTCCTCAGGTATTACCTACCCGTTAAAATATTTTCAACATTAATAGTTTGTACGAAAGAATTTTTAATTATAATCTTTATGAAAATATATATACATATATATTTTCTTCAGATGTAATCATGGATTTAAGGAGTCAATATGATATTAAACTCATTTGATTTACCATTAGAACAAGAATATATAATCTCTAAAACATTAGAGATTACATAATCGCCATGTCAAACAAAAATAAATGATGTAAAACGATTCGCAGATTGATGATTATGCTCGAGATATAGAATGAGATGTTGAGGCATGGATCGTTGATGGTACTGTTGCTATTATTGGTGGTACTGTTGGTGCCGATGATGTTGCCGAAGCTGGTATGTTTTGCGCCATATTATCCAAGGCTACAACTCGGGCGCGAAGCTCGTTGACTTCTTCCATTATTCCGGGATGATTGTCAGTATGATCGAGCGAATGAATAAGGTTTTGAATCTGACTTGTGATATAGTCGTGGCGAGATACTCTGGAAATGAGAGAGAAAATGGTGTTACGAACAGGTTCGCCGGTAAGTGCTTCAGGTTCTTCATCAAGAGTGCAGGTTGGTGAGTGGAAAGGATCGCCTTCTTCTCGTCTCCATTGATTTAATCGACTACTAAACCATCAGATGAATTGGGAATGGCTGATTGGTTGATTCATTCCGGTGACACTGCTTTCGGAGCTCGAGTGAAACTCTATGTCGTAATAGCTGTCAGAATAACTATCGGAATAGCTATCGAAATCTGAGGGACTCGAACTGGTTGAGGGATTCATCTCGTATGATCAGATGAAGGATTTTCGATAAGAAATAGATTATATGATGTAGATTAGTACCTTGCAATACATAATTTACATATGCATATATAATACTAAAATCCCATAAGTTACGGAGGAATCTACGGAATCTGTCAGGCAAAGGTAACAATAACAGATACGCTAAGATATGAATTTTGTCTATACACTATTCATGCAATCATTGCAATATGATATGTCTAGACTAAGAATAATGAGCAGGTAATTTTCTAAGGATGATAAGCAGATGATTTCTGACAAAAATGATAAGCAAAACTTTTGACATGTAGACACGGTCGAAGTCCAGACTCACTAATGCATCCTAACGACTATCAGTTAGACATACTAATGCAAGACCTGGTTGCTAAGACCACCGCTCTGATACCAACTGAAGCGACCCGTCCTAATCCATCCGGACGAAGTCCACATCGATTATAAACGATTCACAACAGTTGATTACATCGCGAGGTACTTGACCTCTATATGAAACATTTGACAAACATTGCATTCGTTTTTGAAAAGACAATCTTTCATTTACATCGAAAGTTGACGGCGGGCATACCATTTCATGATATATCTAACTATAATTGACTTAATAATAATCTTGATGAACTCGACGACTCGAATGCAACGTCTTTAGAAATATGTCATGAATGACTCCAAGTAATATCTTTAAAAAGAGCAATTACACAGCGGAAGATTTCTTTAGTACCTGAGAATAAACATGCTTTCAAGTGTCAACCAAAAGGTTGGTGAGTTCATTAGTTTAACATAAATAATCATTTCATAATTTTAATAGACCACAAGATTTCATATTTCTATTTCTCATAAACATACGTCCCATGCATAGAGACAAAAATATCATTCATATGGATTGAACACCTGGTAACCGACATTTACAATATGCATATAAGAATATCCCCATCATTCCGGGATCCTCCTTCGGACATGATATAAATTTCGAAGTACTAAAGCATCCGGTACTTTGGATGGGGCTTGTTGGGCCCGATAGATCTATCTTTAGAGTTCGCGTCAATTAGGGTGTCTGTTCCCTAATTCTTAGATTACCAGACTAAAAAAGGGCATATTCGGTTTAATAATCCAACCATAGAATGTAGTGTTAAGTACTTATGTCTATTTCGTAAAACAGTTATAAAAGCAGCGCATGTATTCTCAGTCCCAAAAATATATATTGCAAAAGCATTTAAAAAGGGAGTAAATGAAACTCACATAACGTATTTTGTAGTAAAAATACATATGACTATATTGAACAACTGAACAATGCAGGGTTGTTCTCAGATTCACGAATTTATATCAATTGTATATCTATTAAAACATATATTCGTAATCGAGCAAATTTATTATTATATCTTAATTTATATATTATATAATTAATTTGTGTATATATTCGAAATGATTTAATATTTACATAGTAATAGTATATTAATATATCCATATTTATTTATATACATTATTGTTTAGTTGTTAATTTAAAATCAATAGTTTGTTATTTGTACTTATTTAAATAAATAATCTTAGTAGGTTTGATATATATATAGTTATATGAAATATTAATATAATTATAATATATGTAATAAGTATCTTTTATATACAAAATAAGTATCTATTTAAAAAATAGTTTTTGGTAAATAAAATGATGTACTAATAATTATAATAATAACTTTATTAATAATAATACTAATAATTAGTAATTTACTTAAATTATAATTTTATCCATAGTTTTTAAATCCATACATTTACATATATTGTTATAATCTAAATGATAATGCTAATAATAATAATGACATTGTTAAGAATGATATTTACATTAATAATAATAATACTAATAATTATAAGTTTACTACTAATAATATCATTAATACTTATAATAATAATAATAATAATAATAATGATTATAATACATATACGTATATTAATATTAATAATTTTTAACACTAATAATAACAATAATAATATTAACAATAATAATAATAACATTGATCATCATAATAATAATAATAATCATAATAATAATAATAATATTAATAATAATAATAATAATATTAATAATAATAATAATAATAATAATAATAATAATAATAATAATAATAATAATAATAATAATAATGAGAATGGTTACTACCTTAAATGCTCCAAAAAGATATAAAACCGCCCAAGCCGGGACTCGAACCCACGACCTCCCGTTCACATGACCACACTCTTAACCATGGAACCGATCTGTTTTTCTATTTTTAATACTCACCCAATTTTATTTAAACTGTATTTATTTTCCCTTTTCTTCTTCACAGAATGGTAAACAAATCAACCCATACCAATCCTAACCGTGCCTTTATAATTTAGTTTAGGATTTATAACCGGTACAGAAACATTTAAAGATTGTTTAAATTACTGAAAGCAAAAATCAAATGAGTACAGAGGTTAAAACCGAAGGATAAACTCGATGATGAACCCAAAACCATAATTTGAAATTTAGACTGTTTTAGCACGAAATTAAAACATGAAATAGGTTTCAAATTACACATATAAACTTTCTGTAATCACAATTTGCAATTACAGACACAAAATAATACAGATTTAGCTGTAACAGTACAAAAATAATCGAATAACAACCCAACACTTGAATTCTAAAATAAGAACGTTTTAGATCAAAGTTTCAATACGAATTTTTTTTTAAATCACTCCTAACATCTATCACGATCATCCATTTAACTGGAGATATCCAATATGAATCGAATTTTGACAATATCAGAAAGTTTGACTTTTAAAGCACAAACTTTGACTCCTAAATTTGTTTTCAATTCAATGAATTGGGAATTAAAACATTCCAGATAGTTTTAGTAGAAGATTTTGAACAACACTACACTAATAGTTTTTGAATTTGATTGAAAATCGAATTTGTTTGGAAAAATCGACCAAGAACAGAGCAGTACCTGCTGTTCTTCAATTATTCTGATTAATTTCAATTTAATAGTAGTTGTTAAAGGGTTCTGTGATTTGTAATGATAGTGTGAATTTGTTTGATATAAATTATCAAGTGGAAAGGTTGATATAAAATTGAATTGAACTCGACAAAGCAGAATCATTCGTACATAAAGAAAATAATTTTTTTTTAAAGAATAACACATATTGTACTGGATTTTGTTGTGTTTTAGAATCTGATAAAGACTTCTAACTAATTGGAGATAGATACAAAAAATGTATACAGTCAATTCGGATATGAACCTGATCTTGATTCCTTATATATGAATTTTTATTAATAATTATATTATTAATATTGATAATTTTATTAATAATAATACAAATACTAATAAAAATAATAGAATTAATAATAATAATAATAATATTATTAATATTTCTAATAATAATTATTATATTAATAATAATAAATATTAATTATACCAATAATCATAATAATGATAATTTTAATAAATTTATCAATAATAGTCATAATAATGATGATAACAATAATATTACTAATATTAACACTAATTATAATAATAATAATGCATAACTATTAATAGTAACTATAATTGTAATATTACTACTAATTATGATATGGATGATGATAACAGTGATACTAATAATAATAATAATAATATTAATAATAATAATAATATTAATAATAATAATAATAATAATAATAATAATACTAATAATAATAATAATAGTTATATAATAATTTAATTATATCAAACATCATATTTATGTATTATAAAAATAATATTGATAACACTGTTATTAATATCAAATATTTATTCTAACAATAGTAATGAAAGTAATAATAATATTAGTAAAGATGATAAATAAAATGCGTTATATTTCATATCTATATATTATCTATAATAGTATAACTAATATTGATATTAATTATTAACATTAATGTTAGTATTAATAATGAAAGTAATAAATATATTAATCTAATAACTATATTGTAACTTGTTTTTACATATATTAATATTACAATTTTATTTGTTATGTATTATCATATAATATATAATAATCTATAATTATTATTTATTTATATATATATATATATATATATATATATATATATATATATATATATATATATATATATATATATATATATATATATATATATATATATATCAGTATACATACAATCAATAATTATATACCTCAATCATTTATATATGTATATATATATCTAGATACTTCAACTACTACATGTTTAATTATGTTTTAATTATTTAGTAAATAAATATATATTAATTATATGTATTGAACACGTAATCTCAGAGTATAACATTATACATTAAATACTTTGTTAACATTGACAAATTATATTCGAAATCATTTTATATTCAATATACTCTATATGTATTTAATATAACAAGTTTTAGTTGTTTTAAGTTATCTTTAATAAAAAAATAGTTCATTAATATATCTAATTTATTATATTTAGTTATTTACATATATAATCATTTATATATATATATATATATATATATATATATATATATATATATATTCATTTGTGTTTACAATTCAAAGGTTCGTGAATCATCGGTAATAGTCAAGGTCACTTGATTTCATAAAACAGTTCAAAAAATTTTGAGACTCAACATTACGGAATTTGCATATCGTGTCGGAAACATATAAAGATTAAGTTTAAATTTGGTCAGAAATTTCTGGGTCGTCACACCTAATATCGATGGATAATGAAGAAGATTCGTTCGTAAAGATTTAGAGTCAGGAGCAAGGTATTCGTTAATGACTTTAGCAGATTCTGAATCATTTGGATTCTTTGAAGGCAGTTTAGTCTTTGTGATTTGTCCACGATTTCCTTCATAGTTTCACATAATCCGCTTTTCAGTACTAAATTTTCTATGGAGCGTTTCCAACACTCCATTCTTTATTATCAAACTTCTAGCCGTTTAGACCATCTACAATTTTGCTGTTTCCTCTGCATTTAATGCTACCATATCTGAATCATCGGTTATCAATCCGAGGTGGTTTCAAGAGAATTATGTTTTTAGATGATTAAACGCTGATGGTAATATGGTGTAATATAAAAGGTTCACTGGTAATAATAAAAGAGCACGCATATTTATCAAGGTTATAATAAGGTTGTTTCGAACGAAAAGTCGAAGTTGACCTGCTAGAGCTGTGACAAAGTTGGCTAATTTGGAAAAAGAATTGCAGTGTTATTTTTGGTAATAACAATGCCAAAGGAGTTAGCACAAATACGTGTTAAACGTTTTACTCAGATTCCGAGTGTTTTCAGGTGCATAACTGTATGCATCAATCTTTTCTTCTGTAGATGATGTGCGGTTGGTTCATCCTCTCGATTGAGGTATTTTCAAGAACAATGAAAGGTTTGAAAGCAGATTATAATTGTCAAGATACAAATGAGGTTTAAGATGAAATCAAGTGGCAAACTTGAAGAAATGTTTAGTTTCATATGTTATAATCAATATTTTGATTCATTTTAATTGTCCAATGTTGGTAGTCCACAGTTAATAGTCCACAGTTAGCAATTCAATAATTCATATATAATTTAGTATATAATATTTGAATTAATTAATACGTATCTTGACCCGTGTACATGTCTCAGACTCGATCACAACTCAAATTATATATATTATTGTAGAATCAACCTCAACCCTATATAGCTAACTCTATCATTACTGCATATAGAGTGTCTATGATTATTCCAAATAATATATATAGATGCGTCGATATGATATGTCAAAACATTGTATACGTGTCCCGATATTTAAAATGCGTAAATAACAGTATTTAAATGACGATAAATAAAGTGCGTAAAATAAATAACAGAAATTAAATGACGATAAATAAAATTGCGATAAATAAATTGCGATAAATAAAATGTAATAATGAATTAACAGTTAGCTAGGAACAGTTAGCTAGGATTTTGTTAGCGTGGATTCTTAACAAAATTTCTCATAGTTAATTTGTTTGTTTCTAACAAATTTTATTTAATTCAATGTTTTCTTCATTATGCCACTTGTTGGATTCTGATAGGTCAAAATCCAAATATGAAATTAAATGAAACTGGTTATTCTGCGGTGAACGGATTCGTATATCTGTGGATGTAAGTAGGATAGTAAATGACTGTTGAATCAGATTGGAAGAATGTACAGTGTAACTTATTAATGTGAAATCTAAATATTCCTCAGGTATTACCTACCCGTTAAAATATTTTCACCATTAACAGTTTATACAAAAGAGTTTTTAATTACAATCTTTATGAAAATATACTTACATATATATTTTCTTCAGATATAATCATGAATTTAATGAGTTAGTATGATATTAAACTCATCTGATTTACGGTTAGAACTAGAGTACATAATCTCTAAAACATTAGAGATTACATAATCACCATGTCCAACAAAGATAAATGATGTAGAACGTCATGTAGAATGATAATTATACTCGAGGTACAGAATGAGATGTTTAGGCATGTGATGTTGAAACTTGGGTTGTTGGTGGTACTGGTATTGATGTTGGTGATGTTGCAGAAGCTGGTACATTTTGCACCATATTTTCCAAGGTTACAACTCGGGCACGAAGCTCGTTGACTTATTACTCCGGGATGATTGTCGGTAGGAACGAGCGAATGAATAAGGTTTAGAATCTAAGTTATGATATAGTCATGGCGAGATACTCTGGAAATGAGTGTGAAAATGGTGTTTCGAATGGGTTCGCCGGTAAGTGCTTCAAGTTCTTTGCCAAGAGTGCAGGTTGGTGGTTGGAAAGGATCGCCTTCCTCTCGCCTCCATCGGTTAAGTCGACTATGAACCCATTCCCAATTCATCCAGAATTGAAGATGACTGGTTGATCCATTTCATTTACACTGCTTTCGGAGCTTAGGTGAATATTCATATTGAAATAGCTGTCGGAATAACTATCAGAATAGCTATCAGAATCTGAGGGACTTGAACTGGTTGAGGGATTCATCTCGTACGATCAGATGAAGAATTTTCGATAAGAAATAGATTATAGGATGTAGATTAGTACCCTACAATACATAATTTACATATGCATATATAATACTAAAATCCCATAAGTTACGGAGGAATCTACGGAAGCTGTCAGACAAAGGTAACAATAACAGATATGCTAAGATATGAATTTATCTATACACTGTCTATGCAATAGAGGCAGTAAGACGTGTATAGACTTTATGGATGATAAGCAAATAATTTTTGACACTAAATAATAAGCAAAAATTTTGACATGCAGACACGGTCGAATTCCAGACCCACTAATGTATCTAAACAACTATCAGTTAGGCACACTAATGCAAGACCTGGTTCGCTAAGACCACCGCTCTGATACTAACTTTAACGACCCGTCCTAATCCATCTGGACGAATACATTACATTTGGTTACATCGCGAGGTACTTGACCTCTATATGATACATTTTACAAATATTGCATTCGTTTTTAAAAGACAGACTTTCATCACATCAAAAGTTGACAGCATGCATACCATTTCATAATATATCCAACTATAAATGACTTAATAATATTCTTGATGAACTCAACGACTCGAATGCAACGTATTTTGAAATATGCCATGAATGACTCCAAGTAATATCTCTAAAATGAGCAAATGCAGAGCGGAAGATTTCTTTCATACCTGAGAATAAACATGCTTTAAAGTGTCAACCAAAAGGTTGGTGAGTTCATTAGTTTATCATAATCGATCATTTCCATCATTTTAATAGACCACAATATTTTCATTTCCATTTCTCATAAATATACGTCCCATACATAGAGACAAAAATCATTCATATGGATTGAACACCTGGTAACCGACATTAACAAAATGCATCTAGAATATCCCCAAACATATAAACATCGAAGTACTAAAGCAGTTCAAATTCTCTGACTGGGCGTGTCAAAGCCCATAGATCTATCTTTAGGATTCGCGTCAACTGGTGGCAATTATAATAAACACCAATTCTTAGGTTACCAAGTTCAACAAGGGCGATATCCTGTATAACAATTCAACCATAGAATGTAGTTTCAAGTACTTGTGTCTATTTTATAAAACAGTTATAAAAGCAGCCATGTATTCTCAGTCCCAAAAATATATATTGCAAAAGCATTTAAAAAGGGAGCAAATGAAAATCACTATACGATATTTTGTAGTAAAAATATGCATACGACGAAACTGAACAATGCAGGGTTGGCCTCGGATTCACGAACCTATATCATTTATATATATTAACACATATAATTAAAGTCAAACAAATTTATATATATTATATCTTAAATTATATATATCTTATATATTTAATTTGTAATAATAATATTGTTAATATGAAAATAATAATAATAATGATAATAATAATACTAATATTGATAATAATAATAATAATAATAATAATAATAATAATAATAATAATAATAATAATAATAATAATCTTGAATGATAATTTTAGTAATAATGATAACTTTAATAAAAATATGATAATCCTTAGTATTAATGATATTTTTAATAAAAATGATAATGATAATAATAATAATAGTAATAATAACTATAATATCTATAAAATCATACTTTTACTAACAATGATAATAAGGATGATATTAATAATAATAATAATATATATTTTGGTAATAATAATAATAATGGTAATAATATTAATTATACTAATAATCTTTTTTCTAATATTGGTAATAATAATAATTACTTAATAATAATCAATAATAATAAATAATAATAATAATAATAATAATAATAATAATAATAATAATAATAATAATAATAATAATAATAATAACAATAATAATAATGAAATAATAATAATAAGAGTATTTGTAATAACTACCTCAAAGGAGTAGCCTTAAAAAAATGTCCAAGTCCGGGTTTGAACCCACAACCTCTCGCTCAATAAACACACCTTTAACCATTCAACCGTTAGACTGTTTTTGAAATAAACCCATACCTAATTAATTTAACCGATGTTAGACGTAAACCTCTCGAATTCCAAGTGAGTGACCACGTAATATTGAAAAATCGCACCTTGGAAGGGTGTAATCCATTTTGGGAAAACGAAGGTAGTTCAATCCACGAAATTGATCCTTTCGAAATCTTGGGGCGTACTGGACCCACTACATACAGTTTAGATCTTCCGACTCAATTAGGTTTCCCGTCAATCCTACATTCCATGTATCAAACTTTGAGAAGTGTCCTGCGGGACATGAACTTGTTATTTCTTTTAGTTGAGCTTACTATCGATGACAAACTCCTCTTCATGGGAGAACCGGTTGAAATTATGGATCGTAAAACCAAACCTTAAGACAACGTAAAATCTCGACTGTCAAAATTCGTGGGGATGCCTAAGGCTGTATTTTCACTTATTCGTAGAATTGACAATGCAAGGTCTCGAGGAAGAGACATCGACTATTACTTCCAACTAAATTTCGGGACAAAATTTCTTTTAAGGTGTGGGTAATATAACATCCCGCATGTTTTCGTTAAATTATTTTAACACCCGTCTTTTTATTTTGTTGATATCTTTCTTACCTAAATTCGTATCCTCCGTTGGTTAACGTTCTTAATATTTTCGTTATTGGATTATAACATCTCCCGTTTACTCTCGTGTATTTCAAAATAATTCATTTTGTTAACTCACGCACCCGCATCCGAACTCGAGGAACTAATTTCGTCAATTGATCAAAGATGTGACTAGTTGGACTAGTCAACATCCACCACCACCATTCATTTCATTCATCGCCTTCCATCTTTCTCTACTACTTCCATTTTTACTCTCAAACACCTATTTCACTAAATCATCATCCATTTTGAATCTAGCAAGCATCAACTAAAACAAACTACATATTTGGAATCCTTGCATCTTCCTCTTCAATTCCATACCAACTTCATCTATTTTGGATAACTTTCTAAAAATACTAGATTTTGTGTTCTTGATAATTTTGACTTATAAAAGTGTTAATTAGTGTCTATGGCTCAAGTCTAACAAGAATATGTGTTTGGTTTGCTCGATTTGTTGTTTTGAGTAACTAGCTTGAATATGAAAAATGGGTGTGCTTAATCTTGAATTTTGTATGATTAAATGTTGTTTAAATGTTAAAGTTCATGTATTAAATATGTTACTTGAATCATTAGCTTCAATTTGATGTGTAGGATGATTTAGAAAAGCTTCATTTACAAAATAGTTGAATTCATGATTTTGGTTAGGGTTTGATGAACTTTAAAATGAACTTTTGATGCATTGAATGCTTGTTAATGTTGTTAGTAAGTGTTTAGTTACAATGTATGTTTAATTACCTTCGAAACGGCATATCGTATGTGTAAATTGGTATCCCGAATCATAAAATATGTTTTACGAACTTGAAACCTTGATAACGAACCTTTAATGATCACTTGACGAGAATTCAGTTATTGTAAATGATATTTTGTGTGATTAAAAGTGTTTAGTTGTATTCCTCGTTAAATTACCTTTCCAACGATGTATGGTATGCGTTTTAAGTGTTTATGGTTCATTTATTGTGTTAAAATGAGTTTTGGCTCGCGACTTGAACACTTGCACCAGCCCAGGTACCAGCTCACGTTGAGTGTCGCGGCGTGGCTATCCTTGGTCGCGGCGTGACATTAGGCGTGTTTGGATTCTGATCAAACTTACACTTTTACGAAAAATTTTTTCTATGCTACGCACCTCCGATTCACATGTAACTTGTTCTAACATGCTTATATATGATTAAAAACCTCAGAAAAATAGTTCGAGACCCGACCCGAACGTGTTGACTTTGACTTGACCAAAGTTGACTTTTTAGTTAAACTTAACCAAATGTTTGCGCAATCGTTCTAACATGCTTTTATACTTATATCTTGCATGAAACTTGACAATTTGATACACATGCTTTATGTAATCGAGTCGTAACGAGCCATAAGACTAATTGAACATCTTTGACCAATCGTGTTTACCGTTATTGATACAACCTACTTGTTTAGGTCAAGACTAGCACTTGTTCTTGCACACATTACTTTGTGAAGTACTTTATTTACTCGTGCACTCAAGGTGAGATCATAGTCCCACCTTTACTCTTTTAAACTTACATTTGGGATGAGAAAACATAAACGTTTCATTTTACAAAGTGAACACAAGTATGAAAACAAACATTCTACATACGAGTTAGAACAAAATCCTCAATTCGATTATCATTAGTTACACTTGCCGGGTGTAAGCGAGAACTTATGTTGTATGGCCATATGGGTTTGACAAACCCTCATTCGAACTTATGTTGTGATGGGGTTCTATGAAAGGAAAGTTAAGCCTTGATAATTGGGTGCTCGTGATAACAATTTTTGGAATGGTTTACTATTATTGAAATGTTATAAATCTTGTTGTTCATTTTACTTACTCACTTACTTACTTAAACCTATGATTTCACCAACGTTTTCGTTGACAGATTTCTATGTTTTTCTCAGGTCTTTGAACGATATGTGATACATGCTTCCGCTCATTATTTTGATACTTGCATTGGATGTCGAGTATATATGCATTCGTGGAGCGTGTTTTGACTTTATTTTAAACTGTGTCGTATAGATTTCATTTGTACTTATAACATTGTAACATAACTTGTGGTTGAACTATTCTTGTAAATTTGAAAAAAAAATTACATTTGAAATGAATGCGACATATTTTTGGTCAAACGTTATTTTAAAGACTTATGACCACGTAACGAGACCTAAGTAGACGGCGCCGTCAATGACGATTTTGTCGGGTCGCTACAGAAAGTTCAATGATCATAACTAGGTTAAACCAAATTAGTTTTAATAAAACATGATAAACCAAACATGTTGTAACCAAACAGGTTTACCCAAACAAATTTCAACCGAACATGTTAAATTAGCCAACTAGGTTAAACCAAATAGGTTTCAATCAACATGTAAACCATACAGATTTTAACTAAACATGTAACCAAACATGTTTAAACCAAACAGTTATACCAAAACATGTTAAAACAAACATGTCTAATCACACTCATGAGATATGTCATATATCAACATAGCTCTCATCATAACCCATCGTGTAATGCATTGTTTCTCCTAACTTGGAGATCTCGACATCCAATATATCATATTGTTTGATTAAGAAACTAAAATGTAGAACGATCAAAGTACGTTCTAACATTTTGCCGTTAAATAGTTAACATACCACATCATTATCAAGTAGTGGGTTGTTTATGTTTCTCATCACTATTACTCATATTAAAAAATATTAACCTTACATTTTCAATACATTTATATTCCAAAACCAAGAATGTAATAGCCATAATTTGAATAAAATATATTCTAAAACCCAAATAAGTCACTAGAACTTATGTTTTGAATAAATTTATTCCAACCCAATATGTTTGATTTCTCTGTTTCAAACATTACGTCGTTATATCCATCATCAAAAATCATTTTAACAACATAGATAATATCAATAATCTTTCCCATATGCAAATATATATTTTGTGTAGAAACACACTTTACAAATCCATATATCCCTAATAAAGGATATAGAACATTATCACAAAAATAGAAACAAAGTTGAAACAAACATGTTTCAAACCAAACAGGTCAAACAAAGAGATTTCAATCCAAAACCGGATAAACCCAAAGTTTTCAACCAAAGCGATTAAACCAATATGTTTCAAAACGGTAAAACCAAACGGTTTTCAATTAAACCGGTTAAACCAACATGTTTCAAACTGGTTAACCAAATGATTCAAATCGGTTAAACTAAACGGTTTTTAACCAAATGGGTTAAACCAACAAGTTTAGTTCTTACTTTGCGCATGGATATGTTTCAAATAACATTATATCCAAACTGTTATGAACTTTTCTCAAAAAAATTTCTTATGTAGAATCAAACTCTACACCAATAATTGTCTGATAGAAAGACTAGACTAGTCTTCAATCTCATATGTAGAATCAAAATATACACACAACACTACATTGATTTAACAAACTAGTTCTTAGTAATAAAAATAATTTCTTTTTCTTTGGTCCAAACTACTAAAGTTTTCAAAATCATGTTTGTTTCACAGTGATACATGATCAACTTAAACAAAGATTTCATTTTATGTCAAACTGTAAAAATATCACATTATATCTAATACATGTAAATAAAAGTTTATTAAAACTTATTTCACATATTAGATATCTATAAACTTTCACACAGTATATATAAAACTTATTTTGTGAATATCACTATTTATGTTAAATAATACGCTTGATGAACTGATAGTATAGTACTCTGTAAATTCCATACTCCGTTCATATCCGCGTATCAATTACCCTGATAACATATTTTTTTTTTCTTTTTTAACTCACCATTTAATACAACCTTATTCATGTTATTATTAAGATTAACAATTAACTAAAAGGGAGTTACACAATGAACAATGATATGAGGACCAATTTGATCCAATATTTGCAATAACAAGATATACGAATAGAAACTTATCGATATCCTAATTTGGTTACTAGTAAATCCACAAATGAAAAATATTCCGCCTATATGGAATGAAGTTTGACATTTTCTATTTTCCGGTTAGTAAACAAAAAGGCATTTGACATAAAACTTCATTGGTTATCCATTATAAAGAACGTTGCCAAATAAAATGATAAAGCAGTTTTGCAAAAACACTTAAGCATCCACTTAAACAATATAGCTCAATGATTTTAGTTGAATACTAATACAACATCAGAGTTTTTCCTCTTATCACGAATACCATTTCTTGCACCAGAATTAATATGTAGAAATACATTCCACATAATCTCATATTCTTTTAGAAGTGTTAAAATACCTTTTTAACATTTCATATTTCACTGTTTATATATCTTAATCAGAAGAAAAACTTTTCAAAGTTCCAATTAACCTTATTCAGGTACTCTTTCGAGAACTGTTTTAAGATTGTAGAAAATAGTACCCCAAAAGATATTTTATATATTCTTTATAATAAGAAATAAAATATATAAAATACACAAACCTTGAAAATGTGTTGTCAAAAGGATATATAAATCATCTCACCAAGAGACGCCGAGGGTGTTTAACACGGTTCCCTTAAAACAGTTCACCAAGAGACGCCGAGGGTGTTTAACAACAGTTATCATTCTAGTATTGAGATGGCACCGTTTGAGGCACTTTATGGTAGAAAGTGCAGGTCTCTGATTTGTTGAAATGAAGTGGGGGATAGACAGATTACGGGTCCGGAGATAATACAAGAAACTACCGAGAAAATCATCCAAATTCAACAACGATTGAAAACCGCCCAGAGTTGACAAAAGAGCTACGCGGATAGTAAAAGAAAAGATATAGAGTTTGAAATTGAAGAAATGGTCATGCTTAAGGTTTCACCTTGGAAAGGCGTTGTTCGATTTGGTAAACGGGGGAACTGAATCCAAGGTACATTAGACCATTCAAGATTATAGATCGTGTCGGACCAGTAGCTTACCAACTGGAGCTACCTCAACAACTCGCGGCTGTACATAACACTTTCCACGTCTCGAATTTGAAGAAATATTTTGCTAAAGAAGATCTCACTATTCCGTTGGACGAAATCCAAATCAATGAAAAACTTCAGTTCATTGAAGAACCCGTCGAAATAATGAATCGTGAGGTTAAGAGACTTAAGCAAAACAAGATACCGATTGTTAAGGTTCGATGGAATGCTCGTAGAGAACCCGAGTTCACCTGGGAGCATGAAGATCAGATGAAGAAGAAATACCTGATGGAATTCAACATTATAACTTGTTCTCAATGTTAAAGTAATCACAAAACCAATTTTATGAAAGTAAAAATAAAAGTAAGCGGAAGCATGATGAAATAGAAAACAAGTTTATGTCTTAAACCATTTTTAAGTGAATTCCATGTATATATATCAAGTCATGAAAATAAGCTTACAAATATAACAAGTAGAGAAGATTCATACCTCCTCAAGCTAGTTGAGGGTTACTTTCAAAGTTGCAAGGTGATGATGAAGATGATGGAATTGGAGCTTCTAACTTGAAGCCTCAAGTAAGTAATACCCCAAGCTTTTAACCCCAACACTCTTGCTTTTGGTTAGGAATTATTTGACACTTGAAACAAGCTTGTAAAATCAAATTAAGGACCTCCTTTAGCCTACAAAAGGCCACGGCCAGCAACCAGTATTTTTACTGGTTTTTGCAGTTTTTTTTACTTGCTTAGAATGTGTAGATCACTTGAAAGATAATGGTCAAGCATGGGTACAAGTAATATGCCATGCTCCTATGTAGTTGTGTATGTTGGAAGTAACAAAAGAGCATGGAATCTTGTCTTGGAGACCAAAATTTTGCACTCTACTTATTTTATAAAACCGTGTCTTAATAAATATATGAACATGTAATCTACATATATATAAAACATGTAATAGTTTTGTTACTTTTATATTTATTAACCTTTTATAAAATATAACACAATATAATTATTTAAACTTATAAACAATTATATATAAATTATCCAAATAATTTATCTCAAGTGATATTATTTTAAAAAACCGATTTTCTAAAATTCAAGTGTCGCGTATTTAATTAACGATCCAACCGTTAAGATTAAATACTTGTAAAGTGTCGGTAAGCTTGTTATTGGGTATGACCCGACTTGGATCATAACTTATCAGCCACATTAATTAAATATGTCTCTCGGGCGTACGAAAAACCTTCAATCTCCCACTTGCACGAGAAACATAAGAAATTAATGCAAGTGATGGATACCACCTAACGACCGTCCATCACCCCAATATGTTATGACTTTTTCCATTCAATAACATCATCCCTTTCGAGTTCCCATCTCGAATATGAATAGGTGAATCTTTCATTATTTCCTTTCGTCCTAGATGTCATGTTAAATCCAAGAGATACAGAGTGATCACTCTCTTCTAGATTTAAATTTATCAGGCCTTAGGCATCTGAATCTCAACGAATAAGAGGGACAAATTCCATCTTGACTACATACGTCCTAAATATATATACCTTGCATTATACCTGAGCTCTTCCTTATGAGCTACCATATTTCAGAATAGCGAAGGAAAGAATCAAGGCACAATACTTGGTAAATATCCGAACCCAATATGTATCTCAGGTCAGAGGATACAATGATATTCGCCTTTACTCAAGATTACATGTGATCAACCACAAAGGCTCCATTTAGTAAATCTTGAGGGCGGGTCTTCCAATATTTGTATCCCACAAATATCCACGAACCTTGGTTGCAACCTTACCCCACATTCATCCTGTGAATGTATACCAATCCAAGTTCCTAATAGTCTAAACCTCACACTTGTTCCCACAAATGTAATTGACTACGGAATTTAGAATAATTACTTATTCACGGATAAAATATGCAAAATAGGAACTTGACTCAAAATAAATTAATACCATATTTATATCAAAGAGTTTGAACAAATTTCGTTCCGTTACAACACTTAAAACAGATCATGACCAATCACTAGAATATCGAAGCCCTAATGCATAAACATGTCCTGTATGTTTTGATCCATGTAAGAGCTTCGTGAGAGGATCCGCTATATTAAGATCTGTGTGAACTTTGCGAATACATATCTTTCCCTTTTCAACTTCATCCCTTATGTACTTGAATCTCCGCTCAATGTGACGGGTCTTTTGGTGAGCACGAAGTTCTTTGATTTGAGCAATCGCACCCTCGTTGTCACAAAAGATCTCAAGAGGGTCCTGAATGGAAGGGACTACTCCTAAGTCATCGATGAATTTCTTCATCCATGCAGCTTCCTGAGCTGCCAATGAGGCGGCAATGTACTCCGACTCTGTAGTGGATAATGCAACAACATCCTGTTTTGAACTCTTCCAAGAGACCGCACCTCCATTTAATGTGAAGACATAACCCGATTGTGATCGAGAATCATCTCGATCAGTTTGGAAACTCGCGTCCACGTAACCCTTTACAGTAAGTTCCTCCTCACCAGACCCGTATATTAGAAACATATCCTTAGTCCTTCTAAGGTATTTCAATATACTTTTAACAGCAATCCAATGACTGTTTCCTGGGTTATTCTGGTATCTACTTGTCAAGATGAGAGCGCATGACACATCCGGTCTAGTACATATCATTGCATACATGATTGACCCAATAGCAGATGCATACGGGACTCTCTTCATTCTCTCTTGTTCATCTTTCGTGGTAGGACACTGAGATGAACTGAGAGGCATTCCTCTTTGAATAGGTACCAAACCACTCTTAGAGTTCTCCATCTTGAACCTTTTCAAGACCTTTTCAATGTATGCACTTTGATTCAAACCTATCAGTTTCTTGGATTTATTCCTGTAGATCCCAATCCCCAAAACGTATTGTGCGTCTCCAAGATCTTTAATGGAGAAGCATTTACTTAGCCAAGCTTTAACTCCTTGCATTGCCAGAATATCATTTCCAAATAACAATATATCATCCACATATAGTACAAGGAACATGATAGTGCACCCACTAGCTTTCTTATATACACAAGCTTCATCACCATTTTTAATGAAGCCAAATTTCTCGACTTCCTCATTAAAACGATGATTCCACATTCTAGATGCTTGTTTCAATCCTTAGATTGACTTCTTTAACTTGCATACCTTTTTAGGATATTTCGGATCAACAAAACCTTCAGGCTGAACCATATAGACATCTTCCACAAGATATCCATTTAGGAAAGCGGTCTTGACATCCATTTGCCATATTTCATAATCATAATGAGCAGCAATGGCAAATAATATCCTACTAGACTTTAGCATTGCCACAGGCGAAAAAGTTTCATCATAGTCAACCCCTTGAGTTTGAGTGAAACCTTTTGCTACAAGTCTAGCATTATATGCATCCAAGTTTCCATGTATGTCAGTTTTCATTTTGAAAAGCCATTTACAATCAACTAGCCTTGAGCCAGTAGGTTATACAACCAGTTCCCAAACTTGGTTGTCATACATGAATTGCATCTCAGCGTTCATGGCTTCCTGCCATTTATCCTTATCAATCCTTAATAAAGCATCTTGGTAGTTTGTTGGTTCATCCAAATCAAGCACATAGCAACCATCCATGAGAAACCCTTATCTCTCAGGAGGATTACTAATCCTACCAGATTTGTGAACGTCTTGTGTATTTTGATCATCCATTTGATCATTCTCAACATTTTCATGTTGAGTGCTAGTGTCAACCAATTATGTATCATCTACTTGATCTTGAACCTTGTCAAGATCTATCTTCCTGTCACTATTTCCTTCCATTAGGAACTTAGTTTCAAGGAATTCAGCCTTTTGAGCAACAAATACATTTTGCTCGGTTGGATCGTAGAAATAGTATCCCATATCATCCTTGGGATATCCTATGAAGATACACTTCGTGGATCGAGCATTCAACTTATTAGGGACGTAACGCTTAGGATAAGCTTCACATCCCCATACCTTTAAGTATGATAGAGATGGAGGTTTTCCAAATCACATCTCATGAGGAGTTCGTTCCACTTTCTTGGTTGGGGCCATATTTAGAATACGAACCGCGGAGCATAGACAATAACCCCAAAATGATAGAGGCAACGAGCTTCTAGCCATCATAGATCGAACCATATCCATTAGGGTTCGGTTCCTCCTTTCGGAAACTCCATTCAGTTGGGGTGTTCCAGGAGGAGTGAGTTGCGAGATAATCCCACAACTTCTAAGATGATCTTGGAAAGCATCGCTTAGGTATTCACCTCCTCGATCGGTACGAAGTACCTTGATTGTCTTATTAAGTTGATTTTGTACTTCCTTTTGATACTCTTTGAATGCTTCAAAAGTTTCGTCCTTATGTCTTAACAAGTAGACATATCCGAAATGACTGAAGTCATCAATGAAAGTAACGAAGTATCTTTCACCATTCCTAGTTATGGGCTTAAAGGGTCCACATACATCCGAATGTATTAATCTCAATAAGTCTTTAGCCCTTTCATAGGTCCCTTTGAAAGGTGCTTTTGTCATTTTGCCTTGTAAACAAGATTCACATACATCAAATGAGTCTAGTTCATTTGATTTCAAAAGTCCATTCTTTTAAAGTGTATGCATTCGATTCTTGTTTATGTGACCAAGGCGACAATGCCATAAGTAGGAATCACTCAAATCCCTTTTGAGTTTCTTGGTGTTTGCACGGTATGTTGAGCTATTGTATGATGTGTCATCATGAACCAATTCATAAATACCATTCACAGGTGAAGCCTTGAAATAGAACACACTATTTAAAGAAACATGGATATCATCATTAATGAAATTAAGATTAAAACCACATTGTTTCAAACGGGATACAGAAATAATGTTTCGCGATAAATCGGGTGCATACAAAACATTTTTCAAAATAAGTTCCAAACCACTTGGAAGCTTTAGAATAAAGTCTCCTTGAGCTACTAAGTGCACCTTAGCTCCATTTCCCATGTAGAGACTTGATGTTCCCGCTTCTTGTTTACTTCTTTTGAACCCCTGCATAGAATTGCAAATGTGAGTTCCACATCCTGTGTCTAATACCCATGTATTAGAAGAAGTAATACTAAGCTCAATGTATACCATATATACATTACCTGAGGTTTACCCTGCATCCCTCTTTTCCTTCAACTCCTTAAGGTAGACCGGGTAGTTGCGTTTCCAGTGACCCATTTCACCGCAACCAAAGCACGGATCTTCCTTGGAGTTATCTTTTTCGGCAACCTTTTGCTTCTTGTTGTTGGTTGGGGTAACCATATTCCCCTTTCCCTTGCCCTTGCCTTGGTAGGCAGGTCCTTTCCTCTTAGCCGCCTTCGGCTTAGAAGTGTTATTGTTTTTGGACCCGCCTTCATTGATCATAAACATGGGTGAAGCCCTTATACCCATGCTCGCTTCAGCCGTCTTAAGCATGGCGTGTAATTCACCAATGCTCTTATCCCATCCATTCATATTGTAATTCATTACAAATGTGTCAAACCTTTTTGACAAGGAGTTAAGGATAAGGTCCGTGGCTAATTCATTAGACACGTTGCAGTTTAGACGGTTCGCTCGATCAATTAGGCTTTTCATCTTAAGGACATAAGATGAAACGGATTGGGAGTCGTCCATCCGACATGCATGAAGCGCTCGGACCGTTTCAAAGCGCTCGACACGAGCTTGTTGAAGGAACATCTCCTTCAACTGTGAGATCATGTCATATGCACTATGATGCTCAAAATCCTTTTGGAGTTCGGGTATCATAGTCCCAAGCATGAGGCAAGAAACTTGCACCGAATCGGTGCAGTATTTCTCCCAATAAGCCATGCCTTCAGTATCATCCTCATCCGATTGATCGGGAATGGGGTCTTCCAACACATACGCCCTATCCTCTAATTTGAGGACAATTCTTAGATTGCGGAACCAATCCATGAAGTTCGTATGGTTGAGTTTTTCCTTTTCGAGGATTGACCTCAATGATAGGTTGTTAAAGTTTATTGGTGTGTTTGGAATGTTGTTGTTATTGGCGGCCATCTACAAAATTTAACAAAGTTGTTTAAGTATCAATTTTAATTTAACAATCAATACCCTTTAAATCCAATTGATATTTATTAAATTTTAGAATCCAATGGTAAACCAAATTTCGGTTAGGTGACCTTTATCCCGTCATTTGATTTAGCTAGGTAGTCATTATATGACAATTGCAATCCTTTTGCAACTTCTAAGTTAAGGGATCATGCAATCTTTTTGCATGGCATATTCATCCCATCAACGCCTATTTGTTCCTCATGCTTCGGTGACCCTAAGTTCATGATTCCCAAATCAAGTCGTCCTACTTGTGTAAACGTGTAAATTTAGCATCCAAGTGGTTAGGTGACCTTTATCCCACAAGTGTGCGAAATTTACCTCAATCATATTAGTTTGCTCATAACGGTTAGGTGACCTTTATCCCATTATGACTTCCCTAATATTTTCAAGTGTCACACAAAAGGATGGCGTTTAACTTGTTTGCCTTGTTAATAAGGGATTTTAAGTTTTCATTATTTCTAGTTTAAGAAAACTTTTATGGCATACACCAACATGCATTTAGTGTATGGTTCATTTGAAATCCATTTTCAAGTCTTGTAATTTTAGCCAATTACTTGATATAAACAATTTTATATATATATGATCCTTATCATGTTCATAATAACCGTTTATTAATGTTCTTTTAGCCATTTTTAATTTAACCATTTAAATTGACATTTTGCACGTTGTTAACTATTTTTAATTTAACCAATTAAATGTAGTTTTGCTTGTTGTTAACTTGTGTGATAACTTGTAGTAACCAAACATACAAACCATAATCAAACAACACAACCATGCATGCAAAACAATTTTGTTCACAATCAAGCCTTTTGGTAAGCATTTTGTTTAGCCGAAAACAAAATGCCACCGGGTAATGGGTCATAACACAAAGTAGGAGATTTTACCACTCCCACTTAATCTTGCATTCAAGTAGTTCTTCTTGTGTTCTTCCTTTTGACTCCATCTTTTCATCTTCATTTTTACAAAATATATCCTAATACATTTTTCTAAAAAAAATGAAAATACAACCTAATCTATTTTACATACCAAATATAAAATAAATTACATAACTAAAATTAATATTACATACCAAATGAATAATTAATTTTACAAACCAAATGAATGAATATAACAACCACATAGAAAGATTAACAAATCAATCAAATAAATATTCATTCAACCACAAGGTCTTGGCTATGATTGTGAACATCAATATATCAACAAATATGAACCAAATGGCAAACCCAAAACCACTTTTGGAACCCTCCCAAATTCGGCCTAAAACATATGCCCACCCAAATCCATTAATTTTGTATTTTACTTTCATGCATGTTAGTAGAATGCAAAGTTGGTGGTTTTTAAAGACCATATATAAGAAGCATATTTCATAGACTTCGGCTCTGGATACCATTGATGGAATTCAACATTATAACTTGTTCTTAATGTTAAAGTAATCACAAAACCAATTTTATGAAAGTAAAAATAAAAGTAAGCGGAAGCATGATGAAATAGAAAACAAGTTTATGTCTTAAACCATTTTTAAGTGAATTCCATGTATATATATCAAGTCATGAAAATAAGCTTACAAATATAACAAGTAGAGAAGATTCATACCTCCTCAAGCTAGTTGAGGGTTACTTTCAAAGTTGCAAGGTGATGATGAAGATGATGGAATTGGAGCTTCTAACTTGAAGCCTCAAGTAAGTAATACCCCAAGCTTTTAACCCAAACACTCTTGCTTTTGGTTAGGAATTATTTGACACTTGAAACAAGCTTGTAAAATCAAATTAAGGACCTCCTTTAGCCTACAAAA
Source organism: Rutidosis leptorrhynchoides (assembly GCF_046630445.1). Classification (NCBI taxonomy): domain Eukaryota; kingdom Viridiplantae; phylum Streptophyta; class Magnoliopsida; order Asterales; family Asteraceae; genus Rutidosis; species Rutidosis leptorrhynchoides. The sequence continues at coordinate 55,870,399 of NC_092343.1, forward strand.
GGCCACGGCCAGCAACCAGTATTTTTACTGGTTTTTGCAGTTTTTTTTACTTGCTTAGAATGTGTAGATCACTTGAAAGATAATGGTCAAGCATGGGTACAAATAATATGCCATGCTCCTATGTAGTTGTGTATGTTGGAAGTAACAAAAGAGCATGGAATCTTGTCTTGGAGACCAAAATTCTGCACTCTACTTATTTTATAAAACCATGTCTTAATAAATATATGAACATGTTATCTACATATATATAAAACATGTAATAGTTTTGTTACTTTTATATTTTATAAACCTTTTATAAAATATAACACAATATAATTATTTAAACTTATAAACAATTATATATAAATTATCCAAATAATTTATCTCAAGTTATATTATTTTAGAAAATCGATTTTCTAAAATCCAAGTGTCGCGTATTTATTTAACGATCCAACCGTTAAGATTAAATACTTGTAAAGTGTCGGTAAGCTTGTTATTGGGTATGACCCGACTTGGATCATAACATATCAGTCACATTAATTAAATATGTCTCTCGGGCATACGAAAAACCTTCAATACCCGCATCTATTTTCAAAAGATTGGTCAACACCTTCAACAGCTTAAAATTTCGGGACGAAATTTATTTAACGGGTAGGTACTGTAGTGACTCGAACTTTTTCATGTTTATATATATTAATTGAGATTGATATTTACATGACTAAATGTTTCCAACGTGTTAAGCAATCAAACTTGTTAAGATTTGATTAAATGAAATAAGTTTCATATAGACAATTGATCACCCAAGTTGACCGGCGATCCACGAACGTTACAAAATTTTAAAAACTACATGTTGTGGTATATATAGACATTTATTTATGGTTGACATGCGATTATGATGAGTAAGTATCTCACTAAGTATATTAACAATGTGTGATATACATAAGAAATGAGATTACTAAGTTAAGAAACTCGAAATGATATATATATAACGATTATCGTTATGATAACGTCTACTAAATATATATGTATCATATTAAGATATTGATACACTATATTTAACATAATAAAATGATATTTAAATATATCATTAAGTGTGTTAACAATGAACTACATATGTAAAAACAAGACTACTAACTCTAGAATTACGAAACGAGACTTATATGTAACGATTATCGTTGTAACGATATTTTAATGTATATATCATATTAAGAGATATTCATACATCATAATATCACGATAATATAATAATTTAACATCTCATTTGATATAATAAACATTGGGTTAACAACATTAATTGAGATCGTTAACTTAAAGGTTTCAAAACAACACTTACATGTAACGACTAACGAAGACTTAACGACTCCATTAGAATGTATATACATGTTGTGTTTTGATATGTATTCTTACACTTTTTAAAGACTTCAAGACAGTTATCAAAATACTTCTACTTAACAAAAATGCTTACAATTACATCCTCGTTCAGTTTCATCAACAATTCTACTCGTATGCACCCGTATTCGTGCTCGTACAATACACAGCTTTTAGATGTATGTACTATTGGTATATACACTCTAATTATCAGCTCTTAGCAGCCCATGTGAGTCACCTAACACATGTGGGAACCATCATTTGGTAACTAGCATGAAATATCTCATAAAATTACAAAAATATGAGTAATCATTCATGACTTATTTACATGAAAACAAAATTACATATTCTTTATATCTAATCCATATACCAACGACCAAAAATACCTACAAACACTGTCCTTCTTCAATTTTCTTCATCTAATTGATCTCTCTCAAGTTCCATCTTCAAGTTCTAAGTGTTCTTCATAAATTCCATAAGTATAGTTTCATAAAAATCAAGAATACTTCCAAGTTTGCAAGTCTACTTCCAAGCTTTCTAATCCATTCCAAGTAATCATCTAAGATCAAGGAACCTTTGTTATTTACAGTAGGTTATCTTTATAATTCAAGGAAATATTCATATTCAAACTTTGATTCAATTTCTACAACTATAATAATCTTATTTCGAGTGAAAATCTTACTTGAACTGTTTTCGTGTCATGATTCTGTTTCAAGAACTTTCAAGCCATCCAAGGATCCTTTGAAGCTAGATCAATTTTTCTCATTTCCAGTAGTTTTATCCAGAAAACTTGAGGTAGTAATGATGTTCATAACATCATTCGATTCATACATATAAAGCTATCTTATTCGAAGGTTTAAACTTGTAATCACTAGAACATAGTTTAGTTAATTCTAAACTTGTTCGCAAACAAAAGTTAATCCTTCTAACTTGAATTTTAAAATCAACTAAACACATGTTTTATATATTTATGATATGCTAACTTAATGATTTAAAACCTGGAAACACGATGAACACCATAAAATCGGATATACGCCGTTGTAGTGAAACCGGGGGCTGTTTTGGTTTGGATAATTAAAAACTATGATGAACTTTGATTTAAAAGTTGTTCTTCTGAGAAAATTATTTTTCATATGAACATGAAACTATATCCAAAAATCAAGGTTAAACTCAAAGTGGAAGTATGTTTTCTAAAATGTTCATCTAGACGTCGTTCTTTCGACTGAATTGACTACCTTTACAAAAACGACTTGTAACTTATATTCCGACTATAAACCTATACTTTTTCTATTTAGATTCATAAAATATAGTTCAATATGAAACCATAGCAATTTTATTCACTCCAAACGGATTTAAAATGAAGAAGTTATGGGTAAAACAAGATTGGATATTTTTGATCTTTTTAGCTACGGGAAATGTTTAACAAATCTATACAAATCATATCCTAGCTAACTTATATTGTATTATACAAGTATTCTAATATATTATGTAATCTTGGGATACTATAGACACGTATGCAAATGTTTTGACATATCATATCGACCCATGTATATATATTATTTGGAATAACCATAGTCACTCTATATGCAGTAATGTTTGAGTTAGCTATACAAGGTTGAGGTTGATTCCAAAAATATATATACTTTGAGTTGTGATCTAGCCTGAGACGTGTATACACTGGGTCGTGGATTGATTCAAGATAATATATATCGATTTATTTCTGTACATCTAACTGTGGACAACTAGTTGTAGGTTACTAACGAGGACAGCTGACTTAATACACTCAAATCTTTAAAACATAATAAAAATGGTTGTAATTATATTTTGATCATACTTTGATATATATATATACATATTTGTATAGGTTCGTGAATCGATCCGTGGCCAAGTCTTATTTTCGAGGAAGGAAATATCTGTGAAAGTGAGTTATAGTCCCACTTTTAAAATCTAATATTTTTGGGATGAGAATACATGCAGGTTTTATAAATGATTTACAAAATAGACACAAGTACGTGAAACTACATTCTATGGTTGAATTATCGAAATCGAATATGCCACTTTTTATTAAGTCTGGTAATCTAAGAATTAGGGAACAGACACCCTAATTGACGCGAATCCTAAAGATAGATCTATTGGGCCTAACAAACCCCATCCAAAGTACCGGATGCTTTAGTACTTCGAAATTTGTATCATATCCGAAGGGTGTCCCGGAATGATGGGGATATTCTTATATATGCATCTTGTTAATGTCGGTTACCAGGTGTTCACCATATGAATGATTTTTATCTCTATGTATGGGATGTGTATTGAAATATGAAATTTTGTGGTCTATTGTTACGATTTGATATATATAGGTTAAACCTATAACTCACCAACATTTTTGTTGATGTTTAAAGCATGTTTATTCTCAGGTGAATACTAAGAGCTTCCACTGTTGCATACTAAAATAAGGACAAGATTTGGAGTCCATGTTTGTATGATATTGTGTAAAAACTGCATTCAAGAAACATATGTCGATGTAATATATTTCTATCGTAAACCATTATGTAATGGTCGTGTGTAAACAGTATATTCTAGATTATCATTATTTGATAATCTACGTAATGTTTTTAAAACCTTTATTGATAAAATAAAGGTTATGGTTGTTTTAAAAATGAATGCAGTCTTTGAAAAACGTCTCATATAGAGGTCAAAACCTCGCAAAGAAATCAATTAATATGGAACGTTTATAATCAATATGAACGGGACATTTCAGTTGGTATCCTAGCATTGGTCTTAGAGAACCAGAAAATTTGCATTAGTGTGTCTTATCGAGTTTGTTAGGATGCATTAGTGAGTCTGGACTTCCACCGTATTTTCTTTAAAAATGTTGCTTAACATTTTTGTTGGAAACTATATATTATTAACATGTAAATATTATGTGATATATTAATCTCTTAACATGTTTAATATTGTGTGATAGATGTCTACCTCTAGCACAAATCCCATTGACTCACCTAATAATAACGAAGAGTCGAATATATATTGGCAAGATTCACAAGTTCCCGAAGAACCGGAAGAAGAGGAAACGGAACCGGAAGAAGAGGAACCGGAAGAAGAGGAACTAGAAGAAGAGGAACCGGAAGAAGAAGAGGTTCCGGAGGGGGGAATAGTAGGAACCACAGAAAACCGGTCAAATAAAAAAAAATCCTCAACCAATGGACCAAAGTTAATAATGGTCAATGGTGTTTCCGCTAAGGAAGCAAAATATTGGGAAAATTACCAATTTTTCGATGAATCGGATCCTGATGAGGATTCCGATGATGTTATAGAAATTACCCCAACCCAATTTAATGAGGCAAAAAAAAATAATAAGGGAAAAGGCATCAAAATAGAGAAATCTGATTCCGACCCCGATGAACTTTATATGTACCGTCAACACCCGTATTTTCAATATCGTGACAATAACCCGGGAACCTCTAAACCACCAGGTTTTTCTAAACCAATGTGAAAAACGATGACTCGTATTAGAGGAACATCATATATCCCTAGAAGATTAGGAAAAAGAACCAAGTCCGAAGAAGAAGAAACCAGTTATTCAGATTAGAGGGGTGTGAGCATGTTGTGTAACAAATGTATTGTAGTGTGCTTGTACTTTTATGTTCTATGTAAAAATTGCTTGTATTGTTTGTTTTTTCGAATCTAATCCTTGTCTATTTTACAGTATAAAAACAAAATGGATGTTAAGGGTAGACAACCGAATATTTTAGAAGACCTACCAGAGGATATGATTGAGGAAATCTTGTCTAGAGTCGGTCAGAATTCATCAGCACATTTAGTTATGGCAAAATTAACTTGTAAAACATTTGAAAGACTTTTCAGAAATGCCTTAGTTTATAAAAGGCTTTCCTTTGATAGGTGGGGTATATCACATTGGCGAGACTTTAAGTTACGCCGTGTTTTTTTTAAAGCGTTAAATGCGGGGAACCCAAATGCAATTTTACGCTACGGGTTAAGGTCCTATTTTGATTCAACATATCCCAACATAGGATTTCGTGAAATAGAAAGAGCTTCTAACATGCAACATAAAGAAGCATGTTATGCTTACGGGTTAGTGATGTTCGCTTCTTACCAAAGAGAGAAAAAGAACATCGGATTGCAGCTTTTAAATAAAACTTTCCCACAAGTGACGGATTCAGTAATTGGGGTGAGAAACAAGGTTTTTAGATTATTACGGGGCTGTTGGACATTATGAAACCCTCGTCCTTTTGACGACATTACAACATGCTGCCCAGCTAATGGTCATAACGGTTATTTTCCACAAGACCAAGGATGGGAAGTCGTCTTAGTAAAACCAGAATGCATGACTTGTTTCTGGACTTATGAATTACGTGTCTTTATTTCCTTTGCTGAACAACTTGCGTATTAACTAGATTTATCTTCAAAACTGTCCTGTATCATAGTGTACTATATTTCATGTTATATGTAATATAGCAAAGTTGTAAGTTTGAAGAATATTTGTATGTGATATATTATTATAATCAGTTTTTCATATGGAATTGTAGTAGTTGAATTGTATATTAGCTACTAAGTATGAACTTAACGGGTAGGTAGTACCCGAATTTAAACTTATAAAATGCTAATATGAAGAAAAAGCTTTTATAAATGAGTTCATATTATGCTACGAGATACTATTGACTACTCTTAATATTCTGTATGATTAAATTGTTTCATTTGACTATTTTGAAGGAAATGGCACCGACTACTCGACACGCCTTGAATATGAGCGAAGAGGAATTTCGTGCCTTTCTTGCTTCAAACATAGCCGCAGTACAGGCCGCGCTACATACCAACAATAACTCTGAATCTAGCAATACAGCTAACGGCGCAAGAAATCGTGTAGGATGCTCCTACAAGGAATTCACTGCCTGCAAACCTTCAGAATTTGATGAGACAGAAGGACCAATGGAATTGAAACGGTGGACCGAGAAAGTTGAATCAGTGTTTGCCATAAGTAAGTGTGCTGAAGGAGACAAAGTGAAGTACGCTACGCATACCTTCACATGTATTGCATTAACATGGTGGAATACCTATCTATAGCAAGTGGGACAAGATGCTGCTTATGCGCTATCGTGGTCAGCATTCAAGCACTTGATGAACGAGAAGTACCGTCCCAGAACCGAGGTCAATAAGCTCAAGTCAGAACTTAGAGGGTTACGAACACAGGGATTCGATATTACTTCGTACGAAAGACGATTCACAGAATTGTGCCTATTGTGTCCGAGAGCGTTCGAAGATGAGGAAGAGAATATCGACGCATTTGTGAAAGGGTTACCGGAGAGAATCCAAGAAGATATAAGTTCACACGAGCCTGCCTCCATACAAAAGGCATGTAGAATGGCTCACAAACTAGTGAACCAGATTGAGGGAAGAATTAAAGAACAGGCGGCCGAAGAGGCCAACGTGCAGCTGGTCAAAAGAAAGTGGGAGGAAAACGGTGATAAGAGTCACCAAAACAACAACAACTATCCCAACAATCGCAACATCAATCTCAACTACAAAAAACGGCACAACAACAACAACAACAACAACAACAACAACAACAACAACAACTACAACAATCATCCCAACAACAATAACAACCGCAACAACAACAACAACAACAACAACAACAACAACAACAACAACAACAACAATCAGAAGCAGCTATGCCAAAGGTCTGAAAAGTATCACTCGGGGTTCTGCACCAAATTTTGCAACAAGTGTAAAAGAAATGGTCATAGCGCGGCAAAGTGTGAGGTCTACGGACCAGGGGTTAACAGAATGAAAGGAACAAATGGTGTCGGAACGAGTAATGGCGGAGCAAGTAGTGTCAGAGCAAGTTATGCCAATGTAGTTTGTTATAAATGTGGAAAACCGGGCCACATTATTAGAAATTGCCCGAACCAGGAGAACAAGAATGGACAAGGCCGCGAAAGAGTTTTCAATATTAATGCGGCAGAGGCACAGGAAGACCCGGAGCTTGTTACGGGTACGTTTCTTATTGACAATAAATCTTCTTACGTTTTATTTGATTCGGGTGCGGATAGAAGCTATATGAGTAGAGATTTTTGTGCTAAATTAAGTTATCCATTGACGCCGTTGGATAGTAAATTTTTACTCGAATTAGCAAACGGTAAATTAATTTCATCAGATTATATATGCCGGAATCGAGAAATTAAACTGGGTAGCAAAATATTTAAGATTGATTTGATACCAGTAGAGTTAGGAAGTTTTGATGTAATAGTTGGCATGGACTGGCTGAAGGAGATGAAAGCAGAGATCGTATGTTACAAAAATGCAATTCGCATTGTACGAGAAGAAGGAGAACCCTTAATGGTGTATGGAGAAAAGGGCAACATGAAGCTACTTCTTATTAGTAATTTGAAGGCACAAAAACTAATAAGAAAAGGTTGCTATGCTGTTCTAGCACACGTCGAGAAAGTACAAACTGAAGAAAAGAGCATCAACGATGTTCCCGTCGCAAAAGAATTTCCCGATGTATTTCCGAAAGAATTACCGGGACTACCTCCACATCGATCTGTTGAATTTCAAATAGATCTTGTACCAGGAGCTGCACCAATAGCTCGTGCTCCTTACAGACTCGCACCCAGCGAGATGAAAGAACTGTAAAGCCAACTGCAAGAACTATTAGAACGTGGTTTCATTCGACCAAGCACATCACCATGGGAAGCTCCTGTTTTGTTTGTCAAGAAGAAGGATGGTACATTTAGGTTGTGTATTGACTATAGAGAGTTGAATAAACTTACCATCAAAAACCGTTATCCACTGCCGAGAATTGACGACTTATTTGATCAACTACAAGGCTCGTCGGTTTATTCGAAAATCGATTTACGTTCTGGATATCATCAAATGCGAGTAAAGGAGGATGATATTCCAAAAACTGCTTTTAAGACGCGTTATGGTCATTACGAGTTTATGGTTATGCCATTTGGATTGACTAACGCACCAGCTGTGTTCATGGACCTTATGAACCGAGTGTGTGGGCCATATCTTGACAAGTTTGTCATTGTGTTCATCGGTGACATACTTATTTACTCAAAGAATGATCAAGAGCACGAAGAACATTTGAGAAAAGTGCTAGAAGTATTGAGGAAAGAAAAACTGTACGCTAAGTTTTCAAAGTGTGCATTTTGGTTGGAAGAAGTTCAATTTCTCGGTCACATAGTGAACAAAGAAGGTATTTAGGTAGACCCGGCAAAGATCAAAACCGTTGAAAAGTGAGAAACCCCAAAAACTCCGAAGCATATACGTCAATTTTTAGGATTGGCTGGTTACTACAGAAGATTTATCCAAGATTTATCCAAAATAGCAAAACCCTTGACTGCATTAACGCATAAAGGGAAGAAATTTAAATGGAATGATGAACAAGAGAAGGCGTTTCAGTTATTGAAGAAAAAGCTAACTACGGCACCTATATTGTCATTGCCTGAAGGGAATGATGATTTTGTGATTTATTGTGACGCATCAAAGCAATGTCTCGGTTGTGTATTAATGCAATGAACGAAGGTGATTGCTTATGCGTCTAGACAATTGAAGATTCACGAGCAAAATTATACAACTCACGATTTGGAATTGGGTGCTGTTGTTTTTGCATTAAAGACTTGGAGGCATTATTTATATGGAGTCAAAAGTATTATATATACCGACCACAAAAGTCTCCAACATATATTTAATCAGAAGCAACTGAATATGAGACAACACAGGTGGATTGAACTGTTGAATGATTATGATTTTGAGATTCGATACCACTCGGGAAATGCGAATGTGGTAGCCGACGCTTTGAGTAGAAAGGACATAGAACCTGTACGGGTAAAGGCTATGAATATAATTATTCGTACTAACCTTACTACTCAAATAAAGGAGGCGCAACAGGGGGTTGTAAAAGAAGGAAAGTTGAAGAATGAGATACCCAAAGGATCAGAGAAACATATTAATATTCGGGAAGACGGAACCCGATATAGGGCTGATAGAATTTGGGTACCAAGGTTTGGAGATGTGAGAGAAATGGTACTTAAAGAAACACATAAAACCAGATATTCAATACATCCCGGAGCGGGGAAGATGTATAAAGATCTCAAGAAACACTTTTGGTGGCCGGGTATGAAAGCCGATATTGCTAAATATGTAGGAGAATGTTTGACTTGTTCTAAGGTCAAAGCTGAACATCAGAAACCATCAGGTCTACTACAACAACCTAAAATCCCGGAATGGAAATGGGAAAACATTACCATGGATTTCATTACCAAATTGCCAAGGACTGCAAGTGGTTATGATACTATTTGGGTAATAGTTGATCGTCTCACCAAGTCAGCACACTTCCTGCCAATGAGAGAAGATGACAAAATGGAGAAGTTGGCGCGATTGTATTTGATGGAGGTTGTCTCCAGACATGGAATACCCGTCTCTATTATCTCTGATAGGGATGGTAGATTTGTTTCAAGGTTCTGGCAGACATTGCAACAAGCATTGGGGACTCGTCTAGACATGAGTACTGCCTATCATCCACAAACTGATGGGCAGAGCGAAAGGACGATACAAACGCTTGAAGACATGCTACGAGCATGTGTTATGGATTTCAGAAATAGTTGGGATCGACACCTACTGTTAGCAGAATTTTCCTACAACTACAGTTATCATTCTAGTATTGAGATGGCGCCGTTTGAGGCACTTTATGGTAGAAAGTGCAGGTCTCCGATTTGTTGGAATGAAGTGGGGGATAGACAGATTACGGGTCCGGAGATAATACAAGAAACTACCGAGAAAATTATCCAAATTCAACAACGATTGAAAACCGCCCAGAGTCGACAAAAGAGCTACGCGAACAGTAAAAGAAAAGATATAGAGTTTGAAATTGGAGAAATGGTCATGCTTAAGGTTTCACCTTGGAAAGGCGTTGTTCGATTTGGTAAACGGGGGAAACTAAATCCAAGGTACATTGGACCATTCAAGATTATAGATCGTGTCGGACCAGTAGCTTACCAACTGGAGCTACCTCAACAACTCGCGACTGTACATAACACTTTCCACGTCTCGAATTTGAAGAAATGTTTTGCTAAAGAAGATCTCACTATTCCGTTGGACGAAATCCAAATCAATGAAAAACTTCAGTTCATTGAAGAACCCGTCGAAATAATGGATCGTGAGGTTAAGAGACTTAAGAAAAACAAGATACCGATTGTTAAGGTTCGATGGAATGCTCGTAGAGGACCCGAGTTCACCTGGGAGCATGAAGATCAGATGAAGAAGAAATACCCGCATCTATTTCCAGAAGATTCGTCAACACCTACAACAGCTTAAAATTTCGGGACGAAATTTATTTAACGGGTAGGTACTGTAGTGACCCGAACTTTTCCATGTTTATATATATTAATTGAGATTGATATTTACATGACTAAATGTTTCCAACGTGTTAAGCAATCAAACTTGTTAAGACTTGATTAAATGAAATAAGTTTCATATAGACAATTGATCACCCAAGTTGACCGGCGATTCACGAACGTTACAAAATTGTAAAAACTTCATGTTGTGGTATATATAGACATATATTTATGGTTGACATGAGATTATTATGAGTAAGTATCTCACTAAGTATATTAACAATGTGTGATATACATAAGAAATGAGATTACTAAGTTAAGAAACTCGAAATGATATATATAACGATTATCGTTATGATAACGTCTACTAAATATATATGTATCATATTAAGATATTGATACACTAAATTTAACATGATAAAATGATATTTAAATATATCATTAAGTGTGTTAACAATGAACTACATATGTAAAAACAAGACTACTAACTCTAGAATTACGAAACGAGACTTATATGTAACGATTATCGTTGTAACGATATTTTAATGTATATATCATATTAAGAGATATTCATACATCATAATATCATGATAATATAATAATTTAACATCTCATTTGATATAATAAACATTGGGTTAACAACATTAATTGAGATCGTTAACTTAAAGGTTTCAAAACAACACTTACATGTAACGACTAACGAAGACTTAACGACTCCATTAGAATGTATATACATGTTTTGTTTTGATATGTATTCTTACACTTTTGAAAGACTTCAAGACACTTATCAAAATACTTCTACTTAACAAAAATGCTTACAATTACATCCTCGTTCAGTTTCATCAACAATTTTACTCGTATGCACCCGTATTCGTACTCGTACAATACACAGCTTTTAGATGTATGTACTATTGGTATATACACTCCAATGATCAGCTCTTAGCAGCCCATGTGAGTCACCTAACACATGTGAGAACCATCATTTGGGAACTAGCATGAAATATCTCATAAAATTACAAAAATATGAGTAATCATTCATGACTTATTTACATGAAAATAAAATTACATATCCTTTATATCTAATCCATATACCAAAAATCAAAAATACCTACAAACACTGTCATTCTTCAATTTTCTTCATCTAATTGATCTCTCTCAAGTTCCATCTTCAAGTTCTAAGTGTTCTTCATAAATTCCATAAGTATAGTTTCATAAAAATCAAGAATACTTCCAAGTTTGCAAGTCTACTTCCAAGCTTTCTAATCCATTCCAAGTAATCATCTAAGATCAAGGAACCTTTGTTATTTACAGTAGGTTATCTTTCTAATTCAAGGAAATATTCATATTCAAACTTTGATTCAATTTCTACAACTATAACAATCTTATTTCGAGTGAAAATCTTACTTGAATTGTTTTCGTGTCATGATTCTGTTTCAAGAACTTTTAAGCCATCCAAAGATCCTTTGAAGCTAGATCCATTTTTCTCATTTCCAGTAGTTTTATCCAGAAAACTTGAGGTAGTAATGATGTTCATAACATCATTCGATTCATACATATAAAGCTATCTTATTCGAAGGTTTAAACTTGTAATCACTAGAACATAGTTTAGTTAATTCTAAACTTGTTCGCAAACAAAAGTTAATCCTTCTAACTTGACTTTTAAAATCAACTAAACACATGTTCTTTATCTTTATGATATGCTAACTTAATGATTTAAAACCTGGAAACACGATGAACACCATAAAATCGGATATACGCCGTTGTAGTGAAACCGGGGGCTGTTTTGGTTTGGATAATTAAAAATTATGATAAACTTTGATTTAAAAGTTGTTCTTCTTTGAAAATGATTTTTCATATGAAGATGAAACTATATCCAAAAATCAAGGTTAAACTCAAAGTGGAAGTATGTTTTCTAAAATAGTCATCTAGACGTCGTTCTTTCGACTGAAATGACTACCTTTACAAAAATGACTTGTAACTTATATTTCCGACTATAAATCTATAATTTTTCTTTTTAGATTCATAAAATAGAGTTCAATATGAAACCATAGCAATTTGATTCACTCAAAACGGATTTAAAATGAAGAAGTTATGGGTAAAACAAGATTGGATATTTTTGATCTTTTTAGCTACGGGAAATGTTTAACAAATCTATACAAATCATATCCTAGCTAACTTATATTGTATTATACATGTATTCTAATATATTATGTAATCTTGGGAAATCACAGACAAGTATGCAAATGTTTTGACATATCATATCGACCCATGTATATATATTATTTGGAACAACCATAGACACTCTATATGCACAAATGTTGGAGTTAGCTATACAGGGTTGAGGTTGATTCCAAAAATATATATACTTTGAATTGTAATCTAGCCTGAGACGTGTATACACTGGGTCGTGGATTGATTCAAGATAATATATATCGATTTATTTCTGTACATCTAACTGTGGACAACTAGTTGTAGGTTACTAACGAGGACAGCTGACTTAATACACTCAAATCTTTAAAACATAATAAAAATGGTTGTAATTATATTTTGATCATACTTTGATATATATGTACATATTTGTATAGGTTCGTGAATCGATCCGTGGCCAAGTCTTATTTCCGAGGAAGGAAATATCTGTGAAAGTGAGTTATAGTCCCACTTTTAAAATCTAATATTTTTGGGATGAGAATACATGCAGGTTTTATAAATGATTTACAAAATAGACACAAGTACTTGAAACTACATTCTATGGTTGAATTATCGAAATCGAATATGCCCTTTTTATTAAGTCTGGTAATCTAAGAATTAGGGAACAGACACCCTAATTGACGCGAATCCTAAAGATAGATCTATTGGGCCTAACAAACCCCATCCAAAGTACCGGATGATTTAGTACTTCGAAATTTATATCATATCTGAAGGGTGTCCCGGAATGATGAGGATATTCTTATATATGCATCTTGTTAATGTCGGTTACCAGGTGTTCACCATATGAATGATTTTTATCTCTATGTATGGGATGTGTATTGAAATATGAAATCTTGTGGTCTATTGTTACGATTTGATATATATAGGTTAAACCTATAATTCACCAACATTTTTGTTGACGTTTAAAGCATGTTTATTCTCAGGTGAATACTAAGAGCTTCCGCTGTTGCATACTAAAATAAGGACAAGATTTGGAGTCCAAGTTTGTATGATATTGTGTAAAAACTGCATTCAAGAAACATATGTCGATGTAATATATTTCTATTGTAAACCATTATGTAATGGTCATGTGTAAACAGTATATTTTAGATTATCATTATTTGATAATCTACGTAATGTTTTTTAAAACCTTTATTGATAAAATAAAGGTTATGGTTGTTTTAAAAATGAATGCAGTCTTTGAAAAACGTCTCATATAGAGGTCAAAACCTCGCAACGAAATCAATTAATATGGAACGTTTATAATCAATATGAACGGAACATTTCAATTTCTTCCCAAAACATTCTTGGAGCCATTAATTCGGGTACTCTTCGAAAAGTTAGCGAAGGAAATCACACTTGTTTATGGCTTGATAACTGGCTTGGGCAGATCAATTTAACTACTCATTACAACAGATTCTTTCGGCCTGAAACGAACAAGGAATGTAAGGTTGTTGATCTACTTAATGGTTCTGGTACCTTTTGGTCTTGGTTTCGTAATCCCCTAGCAGCTTGTAATCTCATTGCTCTTATTGAAAAACTCAAGAATGTGTCCACTAACAGCTATGAAGATGAATGGCTATAGGATTTGGAGGTTCATGGAGTAACTTCGGTCCTTGGCACAAGATCTTCCCTTGACGATTTCTTTCTTTCGAATATTCAACACCTGACTAGATGGAACAAGATCAATACAATAAAAGATAATATTCTCGACTAGTTTCAAACGCGTATCAACCTATTTTTTCGTGGGACTGACATTGCATCTATTTTTTGTCCAACTTTCGGTAATGGGGTTGAGATACGGGAGCACATATTTCTTAATTGTAATACCTCTTCCGACATCTGAGCTTGTGTTTTCAAATGGATTAACTTGATTTCGCCTGCTTTTGATTTGGTGGATGTTGTCTTTGATTGGCTTGGAGATTTACAAGACGACAACGTAAGGAAATTAAAAACTCTCTTGTATTATTTTCGCCATCTTTTGGTGGATTTGGAGGTTTATTCACGATTCTATTTTTTGTTAACGAGTTCTTTCAAAATATTCGCCTCTATGCTTTCTCTTGATTATAAGTTATAAGTAAGATGTCTCATAGTTGGAATTCTTGACTATATAATTCTCCGTAATTTTTTTGTATAGGTCTGGCTCCTTGCTAATCCATTTTAATAAATTTTGTCCTTCTAAAAAAAATGTATGCATGTAAGACTAAAATATTGATAAAAATTATAGGATAAAATTGTGAAATAAATTAAAAATAATAAAATATAATAATAATAATAATAATAATTCGTATTTCTTAAACTACATATTTTTTATTTAGAAATAATTAAATTGGGACAATGGAGGTAAAAGGTAAATGTGTAAAGTTATCACAACTACAGTCGCCAGAATTATCATAGTAAAAAGTAATTTGTTCATGTAAAAAATGAACAAGTGTGCTAGTTCTGTCTCATCAAAGGTATAAAAAGGGAAGATATTTGAAAGGATTTGACATTTAACACGTTAATTGTAATGTCACTTCGCATTTCTTCCTTCCTCACCTTTTTTCAGTAAATACACCATGTACCTAAATACACCATGTACCTATTTTTGTATTTTATAATCCTAAAATAAGTATACCTATAGCTTTGCTATTTAAATATTAAATACTGGGTATGATTAAATATGAGAAATAAATATGAGAATTGCTATTTGTAACAGTTGGTGAATTATAAACATGTAAAATGGACCACACTATCGGTTTTTAAGTAAACTCATTCTGGTTAACTGTTCAAGAATTTCTTATACTGTATCTTCAGTGTTGCAGCGTTTAGTTTAGTTTCTTTATATATTTATTTATATTGTTTAGAAGGTATATTTATAAGTAATATGTCGCGGTATCAATGAGTTGCATTACCTTTGAGGAAATAAGGTATGAGTTTGTGTCCCGTCACAAATAAAAACACGTGTGTGCTTGTTGTCCTAAAAAAAATTTAAGAGATAATTTTCTTATTATACTAGATTTATTAAAGATTATATCTGATTTTCAAACATCACTATCAACACATCCTGAAATGATGAGGGAAAAGTCCAGAAATGGTTACGGGATATAACTCAGTTAAACCGTGTCCACTTTTATTGAAATAACTTGAAAAGAGAAATCTTTATTCGTTACTCGTTTTGTACACTAGCTTAAGACCCGCGAATTCACGAAATTATTTAAGGGATGAATCAAGATTTAAATTTTCAGAATAATTATCTTTTATATAGTATTTATTAGGTTCTTAAGAAATCACAGTTTGAGTAGTAATGCTCAATTACTCACAAATCACAATAAAGCAACCAAGTTACAACCTGAAAAAAAATAAAAAATAAAATAACATGAAGTTGCTAGATTTGATCAAATATTGAATTTTCCCATACGGTGTTATATAGTAAGCTAGTTTTATGACTCCGTACAATTGCACGACAATTTAGATAACAAAGATAAATGAAGCAACTAAATATACTTGTTTGGAAATGAATAACTCACAATAGACATCAAATACTCACAATCCATCATTCATACTCTAGCCTCTTCTTTCACTTCCTTGATCACAACCGCACATAAATCTTCTAAACTGAAAAGTTCATATTTACATCAATGAATATTTAAAGAATCTAAAGGAAGTAGATTAACGATATTAAATATCAGTTGTTTCGAGTGACAATTTGAATCAAGAACCAACTCTTTCAACAATATATCTTAAACCAATAACATAACAAAGAAACCTTAAAAAAAGTATCAGGTTCAAACCCATTGTATTTGAAATAATGTATCTTTCAATGGTTACTTGGTGTCAAAAAACCTACAGTTGCAAGTGATTAACAGCTTCACATCGATTTTATTAATCAAATGGGATAAAAATACAAATTATTCCACCTTAACTTTCAAATGGATTTGTTGAAGGAGAATTGGGTATCACCTGACACCAAGGATTAAAGCCAATTATCGCCTGGTCATCGTTGGTTGAAAACATCCTTTGTAAAATCTTCGTGATCTAGTAAATATGAACAAGGGGGTTATATATATTAAAGAATGCATCCTTCGTACAATCACAATTACAATTGACATTGAATAACAAACAAATAGAAATGATCAGTATGTCATAGAAACATAGTTATCATCTTTCATTAGTAACAACTAATGGTAGTCAATAAATCACTATGAAAATAAACATCAGCTTCCTAAATTTACGCAAGCATATGGACCAATTCTGAGAGACAAATACTACATAAGCGACCATTTAGTGCTGCTGCATCATTCATAATTGATCAGGTAGGGTCGATATGGGTCGGGATATTCACAATTGATCTGTAAAATCCAGGATCATCTCTAATTTTTCCAACCTTTAACAACATTTCATAATCAGAGATAAAACGTTCTACAACTACATCTCCATTAATCGATTAAAACATATATATAGTTAATCCAATATGTTAATTTATACGATTAAAACTGGAATAGAGGAATGTAGTGACCCGAACTTTTCCATGTTTATATATATTAAATGAAATTGATATTTACATGATTAAGTGTTTCCAACATGTTAAGCAATCAAACTTGTTAAGACTTGATTAATTGAAATAGGTTTCATATAAAAAATTGACCACCCAAGTTGACCGGTGATTCACGAACGTTAAAACTTGTAAAAACTATATGATGACATATATATGATTATATATATATAGTTAACATGATATTATGATAAGTAAGTATCTCATTAGGTATTTTAACAATGAGTTATATACATAAAAATGAGACTATTGAATTTAAGAAACTCGAAAACGTTATATATAACGATTATCGTTATATCAACGTCTTACTAAGTACATATGAATCATATTAAGGATATTACTTGGAGTCATTCATGACATATTTCAAAAGATGTTGCATTCGAGTCATTGAAGTTCATTAGAGATTGTTATTAAGTAAATGACGGATTAGGTCATTTATAGTTAGATATTATGAAATGGTATGCATACCTGTCAACTTTCGATGAAATGAAATGTTGTCTTTTAAAAACGAATGCAATGTTTGTAAAATGTATCATATAGAGGTCAAATACCTCGCGATGTAATCATATGTAATGTTCTCGTTCATATGGATTTGGTCGGGGCACTACATTTTGAAAGACTTCAAGATACATATCAAAGTACTTCTAGTTAACAAAAATGCTTACAATTACATCCTCGTTCAGTTTCATCAATAATTCTACTCGTATGCACCCGTATTCGTACTCGTACAATACACAGCTTTTAGATGTATGTACTATTGGTATATACACTCCAATGACCAGCTCTTAGCAGCCCATGTGAGTCACCTAACACATGTGGGAACCATCATTTGGCAACTAGCATGAAATATCTCATAAAATTACAAAAATATGAGTAATCATTCATGACTTATTTACATGAAAATAAAATTACATATCCTTTATATCTAATCCATATACCAACGACCAAAAACACCTACAAACACTTTCATTCTTCAATTTTCTTCATCTAATTGATCTCTCTCAAGTTCCATCTTCAAGTTCTAAGTGTTCTTCATAAATTCCATAAGTATAGTTTCATAAAAATCAAGAATACTACCAAGTTTGCAAGTTTACTTCCAAGCTTTCTAATCAATTCCAAGTAATCATCTAAGATCAAGGAACCTTTGTTATTTATAGTAGGTTATCTTTCTAATTCAAGGTAATATTCATATTTAAACTTTGATTCAATTTCTACAACTATAACAATCTAATTTTGAGTGAAAATCTTACTTGAACTGTTTTCGTGTCATGATTCTGCTTCAAGAACTTTCAAGCCATCCAAGGATCCTTTGAAGCTAGATCCATTTTTCTCATTTCCAGTAGTTTTATCCAGAAAACTTGAGGTAGTAATGATGTTCTTAACATCATTCGATTCATACATATAAAGCTATCTTATTCGAAGGTTTAAACTTGTAATCACTAGAACATAGTTTAGTTAATTCTAAACTTGATCGCAAACAAAAGTTAATCCTTCTAACTTGACTTTTAAAATCAACTAAACACATGTTCTATATCTATATGATATGCTAACTTAATGATTTAAAACCTGAAAACACGATGAACACCATAAAATCGGATATACGCCGTCGTAGTGAAACCGGGGGCTGTTTTGGGTTAGTTAATTAAAAACTATGATAAATTTTGATTTAAAAGTTGTTCTTATAGGAAAATAATTTTTCTTATGAACATGAAACTATATCCAAAAATCATGGTTAAACTCAAAGTGGAAGTATGTTTTTCAAAATGGTCATCTAGACGTCGTTCTTTCGACTGAAATGACTACCTTTACAAAAATGACTTGTAACCTGTAATTCCAACTATAAACTTATACTTTTTCTATATAGATTCATAAACTTAAGTTCAATATGAAACCATAGCAATTGGATTCACTCTAAACGGATTTAAAACGAAGAAGTTATGGGTAAAACAAGATTGGTTATTTTTTGCTTGTTGTAGCTACGTGAAAATTGGTAACAAATCTATATTAATCATATCCTAGCTAACTTATATTGTATTATACATGTATTCTAATATATTATGTAATCTTGGGATACCATAGACACGTATGCAAATGTTTTGACATATCATATCGACCCATATATATATATTATTTGGAACAACTATAGACACTCTATATGCAGTAATGTTGGAGTTAGCTATACAGGGTTGAGGTTGATTTCAAAAATATATATAGTTTGAGTTGTGATCTAGCCTGAGACGTGTATACACTGGGTCGTGGATTGATTCAAGATAATATATATATATATCGATTTATTTCTGTACATCTAATTATGGACAACTAGTTGTAGGTTACTAACGAGGACAGCTGACTTAATACACTCAAATCTTTAAAACATAATAAAAATGGTTGTAATTATATTTTGATTATACTTTGATATATATGTACATATTTGTATAGGTTCGTGAATCGATCCGTGGCCAAGTCTTATTTCCGAGGAAGGAAATATCTGTGAAAGTGAGTTATAGTCCCACTTTTAAAATCTAATATTTTTGGGATGAGAATACATGCAAGTTTTTATAAATGATTTACAAAATAGACACAAGTACGTGAAACTACATTCTATGGTTGTATTATCGAAATCGAATATGCCCCTTTTTATTAAGTCTGGTAATCTAAGAATTAGGGAACAGACACCCTAATTGACGCGAATCCTAAAGATAGATCTATTGGACCTAACAAACCCCATCCAAAGTACCGGATGCTTTAGTACTTCGAAATTTATATCATATCCGAAGGGTGTCCCGGAATGATGGGGATATTCTTATATATGCATCTTGTTAATGTCGGTTACCAGGTGTTCACCATATGAATGATTTTTATCTCTATGTATGGGATGTGTATTGAAATATGAAATCTTGTGGTCTATTGTTACGATTTGATATATATAGGTTAAACCTATAACTCACCAACATTATTGTTGACGTTTAAAGCATGTTTATTCTCAGGTGAATATTAAGAGCTTCCGCTATTGCATACTAAAATAAGGACAAGATTTGGAGTCCATGTTTGATTGATATTGTGTAAAAACTGCATTCAAGAAACATATGTCGATGTAATATATTTCTATTGTAAACCATTATGTAATGGTCGTGTATAAACAGTATATTTTAGATTATCATTATTTGATAATCTACGTAATATTTTTAAAACCTTTATTGATAAAATAAAGTTTATGGTTGTTTTAAAAATGATGCAATCTTTGAAAAACGTCTCATATAGTGGTCAAAAACTCGCAACGAAATCAATTAATATGGAACGTTTATAATCAATATGAACGGGAAATTTCAGTTGGTATCTGAGCGTTGGTCTTAGAGAACCAGAAAATTGCATTAGTGTGTCTTACCGAGTTTGTTAGGATGCATTAGTGAGTCTGGACTTCGACCGTGTTTTTCTTCAAAAACGATTGCTAAAATTTTTTGTTGGAAACTATATATTATTAACATGTAAATATTATGTGATATATTAATCTCTTAACGTGTTTGATATTGTGTGATAGATGTCTACCTCTAGTAAAAATCCCATTGATTCACTTAATAATAATGAAGAGTCGAATATATTTTGGGAAGATTCACAAATTCCCGAAGAGGAACCGGAAGAAGAAGAACCGGAAGAGGAGGAACCGGAAGAGGAGGAACTAGAAGAGGAGGAATTGGAAGAGGAGGAACCAGAAGAAGAGGTTCCAGAGGAAGAAATATTGATACCTATAGTAAATCGATTAAATAAAAGAAAATCCTCAACCAACAGACCAAAGTTAATAATGGTCAATGGTGTTTCCGCCAAGGAAGCAAAATATTGGGAAGATTACCAATTTTCCGATGAATCGGATCCCGATGAGGATTCCGATGATGTTATAGAAATTACCTCGACCCAATTTAATAAAGCGAAAGAAAATAATAAGGGAAAAGGTATAAAAATAGAGAAACCCGATTCCAACCCCAATGAACTTTATATGTATCGACAACATCCATATTTCCTAAAATGTAACAATGACCCGGGAACCTCTAAACCACCAGGTTTTTCTAAACCATTGTGGAAAACGACGGCTCGTATTAGAGGAACACCATATATTCCTAGAAAATTAGGAAAACGAACCAAGTCCGAAGAAGAAGAAACCAGTGATTCAGATTAGAAGGTTGTAATCATGTTGTGGATTATATGTATTATAGTGTGCTTGTACTTTTATGTTCTATGTAAAAATTGCTTGTATTGTTTGTTAATTATCTTTTACGAATCTAATCATTGTCTATTTTACAGTATAAAAACAAAATGGATGTTAAGGGTAGACAACCGAATATTTTAGAAGACCTACCAGAGGATATGATTGAGGAAATCTTGTCTAGAGTCGGTCAGAATTCATCAGCACATTTAGTTATGGCGAAATTAACTTGTCAAATATTTGAAAGACTTTCCAGAAATGCCTTAGTTTATAAAAGGCTTTCCTTTGATAGGTGGGGTATATCACATTGGGGAGAGCGTAAGTTACGCCGTGTTTTCTTTAAAGCATTAAATGCGGGGAACCCAAATGCAATTTTACGCTACGGGTTAAGAACCTATTTTGACTCAACATATCCCAACATAGGATTTCGTGAATTAGAAAGAGCTTCTAACATGCAACATAAAGAAGCATGTTATGCTTACGGGTTAGTGATGTTCGCTTCTTACCAAAGTGAGAAAAAGAACATTGGATTGCAACTTTTAAATAAAACCTTCCCACAAGTGACGGATTCAGTATTTGGGGTGAGAAACAAGGTTTTTAGATTATTACGGGGCTGTTGGACATTACGAAACCCTCGTCCTTTTGACGACATTACAACATGCTGCCTAGCCAATGGTCATAACGGTTATTTTCCACAAGACCAAGGATGGGAAGTCGTCTTAGTAAAACCAGAATGCATGACTTGTTTCTGGACTTATGAATTACGTGTCTTTATTTTCTTTGCTGAACAACTTGCGTATTAACTAGATTTATCTTCAAAACTGTCCTGTATCATAGTGTACTATATTTCATGTTATATGTAATATAGCGAAGTTGTAAGTTTGAAGAATATTTGTATGTGATATATTATTATAATCAGTTTTTCATATGAAATTGTAGCAGTTAAATTGTATATTAGCTACTAAGTATGAACTTAACGGGTAGGTAGTACCCGAATTTAAACTTATAAAACGCTAATATGAAGAAAAAACTTTTATAAATGAGTTCATATTATGCTACGAGATACTATTGACTACTTTTAATATTCTGTATGATTAAATTGTTTCATTTGACTATTTTGAAGGAAATGGCACCGATTACTAGACACACCTTGAATATGAGCGAAGAGGAATTTCGTGCCTTTCTTGCTTCAAACATAGCCGCAGTACAGGCCGCGCTACATACCAACAATAACTCTGAATCTAGCAATACAGCTAACGGTGCAAGAAATCGTGTAGGATGCTCCTACAAGGAATTCACTGCCTGCAAACCTTCAGAATTTGATGGGACCGAAGGACCAATCGGATTGAAACGGTGGACCGAGAAAGTTGAATCGGTGTTTGCCATAAGTAAGTGTGCTGAAGAAGACAAAGTGAAGTACGCTATGCATACCTTCACAGGTATTGCGTTAACATGGTGGAATACCTATCTAGAGCAAGTGGGACAAGATGCTGCTTACGCGCTACCGTAGTCAGCATTCAAGCACTTGATGAACGAGAAGTACCGTCCCAGAACCGAGGTCAATAAGCTCAAGTCAGAACTTAGAGGGTTACGAACACAGGGATTCGATATTACTTCGTACGAAAGACGATTCACAGAATTGTGCCTATTGTGTCCGAGAGCGTTCGAAGATGAGGAAGAGAAGATCGACGCGTTTGTGAAAGGGTTACCGGAGAGAATCCAAGAAGATATAAGTTCACACGAGCCTGCCTCCATACAAAAGGCATGTAGAATGGCTCACAAACTAGTGAACCAGATTGAGGGAAGAATTAAAGAACAGGCGGCCGAAGCGGCCAACGTGAAGCTAGTCAAAAGAAAGTGGGAGGAAAACGGTGATAAGAGTCACCAAAACAACAACAACTATCCCAACAATCTCAACATCAATCGCAACATCAACAAACGGCATAACAACAACAACAACTACAACAATCATCCCAACAACAATAACAACTACAACAACAACAACAACAACAACAATCAGAAGCAGCTATGCCAAAGGTGTGAAAAGTATCACTCGGGGTTCTGCACCAAATTTTGCAACAAGTGTAAAATAAATGGTCATAGCACGGCGAAATTTGAGGTCTACGGACCAGGGGTTAACAGAACGAAAGGAACAAATGGTGTCGGAACGAGTAATGGCGGAGCAAGTAGTGTCGGAGCAAGTTATGCCAATGTAGTTTGTTATAAATGTGAAAAACCGGGCCACATTATTAGAAATTTCTCAAACCAGGAGAACACGAATGGACAAGGCCACGGAAGAGTTTTCAATATTAATACGGCAGAGGCACAGGAAGACCCGGAGCTTGTTACGGGTACGTTTCTTATTGACAATAAATCTGTTTACGTTTTATTTGATTTGGGTGCGGATAGAAGCTATATGAGTAGAGATTTTTGTGCTAAATTAAGTTGTCCATTGACACCGTTGGACAGTAAATTTTTACTCGAATTAGCAAACGGTAAATTAATTTCAGCAGATTATATATGCCGGAATCGAGAAATTAAAATGGGTAGCGAAATATTTAAGATTGATTTGATACCAGTAGAGTTAGGGAGTTTTGATGTAATAGTTGGCATGGACTGGCTGAAGGAGATGAAAGCAGAGATCGTATGTTACAAAAATGCAATTCGCTTTGTACGAGAAGAAGGAGAACCCTTAATGGTGTATGGAGAAAAGGGCAACATGAAGCTACATCTTATTAGTAATTTGAAGGCACAAAAATTAATAAGAAAAGGTTGGTATGCTGTTCTAGCACACGTCGAGAAAGTACAAACTGAAGAAAAGAGCATCAATGATGTTTCCGTCGCAAAAGAATTTCCCGATGTATTTCCGAAAGAATTACCGGGACTACCTCCACATCGATCTGTTGAATTTCAAATAGATCTTGTACCAGGAGCTGCACCAATAGCTCGTGCTCCTTACAGACTCGCACCCAGCGAGATGAAAGAACTGCAAAGCCAACTGCAAGAACAGCCAAATCTGTTAACAATCGTTTTCACTTTTTATTGTACCTGTTGTCTGCAAAAGGTGTACCCGATGGAAATTAAATTCTCAATGCAAACAAACCAGTTAAATCACTTGTACTAACATCCATTATTCGATTACTAGATATTACAGGCTGTCCTGAATTGCAATTGCGAAAATTAAAAATAGAAGAGGGAAAGGATAAAAACCACCATCTATCTTATACTATATTAACATATGCATATACACTTGAATATAGATTACATACACTTACACATACATAAATATAAAGAACCCGGCTTCATCTTCAACCTTGGTGATTTTTGATCGACAACCAACAACCACCTTCACCATAAACCTCTACCACTTTTCGCAAACCATCATCAAACCCACTTCATCTATGTTTCTGTTTATGATCGATAATAGCAGCTTGTATCATTGATATTCATTATTGAATATGTTACGGTTCCAATTACAAACCTAAACGTCACCCATCCTCCACTCTGCATCACCTTCGACTAACCATTATATTTTTATTTCCTGCTTTCATTCGACAACCACAACAAACCATAACTTAGCTACTTCTTTTCTTGTTTTGATCAAACCCTAAAAATATATACGTACACTTATATTCTTGTTTCTTTTCAAACCAACCATCACCGTAACCCCAGCTACTACTGCCTTTGCTCACCTTATACGATCACCCAACCCATATTGTCATTATTCGAATTGCTGCTTCTGTTATTTTTTTCTGTGATAACCGAAACAAACATCAACCAAAACCCATGAAACCCACTATTATTTTCTTTCTCTTTCTTCTTCTTCCCCTCGATAACCTATTTTTCACACTTCTGTTTACTCAAAGAATACAGCTCTAATGTTGCTGTTGTTATTTACGTTTCTATTTTTTTAGTAGAGAACAACTTAAATACCACAACTTTTGCGGCTATTTTTTTTTAGCCGACAAAACATAAACCACGGTTCCACTTGAAATTATTTAGGATTTGTTTATGATGAGCAGTAAAGTTGTTAAGCCAGACAAGTGATTAACGAAATTGATGAAGAAAACGTTTTGTTGTTGACAGCTAAATAAAAGATAATGATGAAAATAAATAGATAATGGATGCTGCACAAATTCCCTTTTTCTCTGATCTAATCCTAATCACACCACCGACATGTCCTTTCCTTTGTTTTCTTTCTTTTCGTTTTTCAATTCCAGCCGACATAAGGAATAACATGTTAGTGGACTTGTTATTGGATTAAATAATCTTTTATTGGACTTACATTTAATTGGGCCGAATGAATCACTACTAGATCGAGACGTTTTGGACCAAGAACTGTTGGGATACCATGTTTTTCAGTTGGGCCGAAATCAACTCTTGTTGTTGGGCCGAAATCCACTCTTGTTGTTGGGCCGAATTAAAACAGAAACGGGTTATAATAATTTCAGAGGAATATAAAATAGAAAATGGGCGATGGCCCAATGGTTAGGAGTGTTAAGGAGTTTGCAAGAGGTCTCGGGTTCGATCCTCACATGGTGCAACTATTTTTTTTAAGGCTTCTAAGGTAGTTTTTAAATACCAAAATTATTATTATTATCATATTTATCATTTCCATAATTATTATTATTATTGTTATTATTATTATTATTAATGATGTTATTATTATCATTGTTGTTGTTATTATTATTATTATTATTATTATTATTATTATTATTATTATTATTATTATTATTATTATTATTATTATTATTATTAATGATGTTAATGTTAATATTATCATTGTTATTACTAGTACTACTAGTATTATAATTGATAAAAGTGTCATAGTTAGTATTGTTAACCTAATTATAAGTATGATAATAATTATTATTAGTATCATCATAAGTCTTAAAACAATTATCATTATTATTAGTAGTATCATTAGTATTATTATTGTTACTATTATTATTAGTGTTACTATTATTATTATTATTATTATTATTATTGATATTAAAATGATTAACAAAATTATTGTTATTACTAATGTTAGAATATGGTTATTAGTATAATTAGTATTATCATTATCACTATTATCATTAGTAGGAAAATTATTAAGGTTATTATTATTATCAGTATTAGAATTATTATTATTATTATCATTATTACTAAAGTAATTTTATTTTCAAACCTGTCGTTTTTGTTAAAACTAATATTATCATTAAAAGTATCATCTTTACTATCTATATTATTAATAGAAGTATGATCAATATCATTATTATTAAAAGTATTATGATTATGACAATAAACGTTTTAAAGATATTATTAAGATTGTAAGTATGTTTTTAATCAAATTAACAAAGTTTATATAAATATTCATATATAACATGTTAGGTATTTTTATTAAAATACTAATTAAATATATATCAATATAATTATATAAATATTGAATATTTTGAATATATACACAAACTAAATAAGTATAATACATAATTTAACATATAATATATATAAATTTGTTCGATTACGATTATATATTTTAATATATATATAAATGATATAGGTTCGTGAATCCGAGGCCAACCCTACATTGTTCAGTTGTTAAATGTCATCATATGTATTTTTACTACAAAATACATTAGGTGAGTTCATTTGCTCCCTTTTACTCTTTACATTTTTGGGGCTGAGAATACATACGCAACTTTTATAAATGTTTGACACAATAGATACAAGTACTTTAACTGCATTCTATGATAGAATTATCTGGGATTGGGGTTGATATGAATGATTTTTACCTCTAGTATGATGCGAAATGCCTGCTATGAGATGGTTGGTTGATATGAATGGTTTATTATTTATGACATTTTGGCACCGGTTGGCCTATATTTTATATACATATATTCAGCTGTGGGGTGAAAGACCGGCACAGAGGTTCTATATTTTGAAGGCACATGTATTCAGCCGTGGGGTGAAAGACCAGCACAGAGGTTCTATATTTTAAAGGTACATGTATTCAGCCGTGGGGTGAAAGACCGGCACAGATGGTTACTATTATATTTTGAATCCTCACCAGGTGTTCTTCATATGAATGATATTTTTGTGCAGTTGGAATGGGACCTCTGCACGTTTTATAATAAATGAAATCTTGTGGCCTATTAAAATGATGAAAATGAAATGATTACTATAAACTGATGAACTCACCAACCTTTTGGTTGACACTTGAAAGCATGTTTATTCTCAGGTTTGAAAGAAATCTTCCGCTGTGCCATTAGCTCATTTTAAGGATATTACTTGGAGTCATTCATGATATATTTCAAAAGATGTTGCATTCGAGTCATTGAAGTTCATTAGAGATTGTTATTAAGTAAATGACGGATTAGGTCATTTATAGTTAGATATTATGAAATGGTATGCATACCTGTCAACTTTCAATGAAATGAAAGGTTGTCTTTTAAAAATGAATGCAATGTTTGTAAAATGTATCATATAGAGGTCAAATACCTCGCGATGTAATCATATGTAATGTTCTCGTCCATATGGATTTGGTCGGGGCACTACATTTTGAAAGACTTCAAGAAACATATCAAAGTACTTCTAGTTAATAAAAATGCTTACAATTACATCCTCATTTAGTTTCATCAACAATTCTACTCGTATGCACCCGTATTCGTACTCGTACAATACACAACTTTTAGATGTATGTACTATTGGTATATACACTCCAATGATCAGCTCTTAGCAGCCCATGTGAGTCACCTAACACATGTGGGAACCATCATTTGGCAACTAGCATGAAATATCTCATAAAATTACAAAAATATGAGTAATCATTCATGACTTATTTACATGAAAACAAAATTACATATCCTTTATATCTAATCCATATACCAACGACCAAAAACACCTACAAACACTTTCATTCTTCAATTTTCTTCATCTAATTGATCTCTCTCAAGTTCCATCTTCAAGTTCTAAGTGTTCTTCATAAATTCCATAAGTATAGTTTCATAAAAATCAAGAATACTACCAAGTTTGCAAGTTTACTTCCAAGCTTTCTAATCCATTCCAAGTAATCATCTAAGATCAAGGAACCTTTGTTATTTACAATAGATTATCTTTCTAATTCAAGGTAATATTCATATTTAAACTTTGATTCAATTTCTACAACTATAACAATCTAATTTTGAGTGAAAATCTTACTTGAACTGTTTTCGTGTCATGATTTTGCTTCAAGAACTTTCAAGCCATCCAAGGATCCTTTGAAGCTAGATCCATTTTTCTCATTTCCAGTAGTTTTATCCAGAACTGAAGTAGTAATGATGTTCTTAACATCATTCAATTCATACATATAAAGCTATCTTATTCGAAGGTTTAAACTTGTAATCACTAGAACATAGTTTAGTTAATTCTAAACTTGTTCGCAAACAAAAGTTAATCCTTCTAACTTGACTTTTAAAATCAACTAAACACATGTTCTATATCTATATGATATGCTAACTTAATGATTTAAAACCTGAAAACAGGATGAACACCATAAAATCGGATATACGCCGTCGTAGTGAAACCGGGGGCTGTTTTGGGTTAGTTAATTAAAAACTATGATAAATTTTGATTTAAAAGTTGTTCTTCTAGGAAAATGATTTTTCTTATGAATATGAAACTATATCCAAAAATCATGGTTAAACTCAAAGTGGAAGTATGTTTTCCAAAATGGTCATCTAGACGTCGTTCTTTCGACTGAAATGACTACCTTTACAAAAATTACTTGTAACCTGTAATTACAACTATAAACTTATACTTTTTATATATAGATTCATAAACTTAAGTTCAATATGAAACCATAGCAATTGGATTCACTCAAAACGAATTTAAAACGAAGAAGTTATGGGTAAAACAAGATTGGTTATTTTTTGCTTGTTGTAGCTACGTGAAAATTGGTAACAAATCTATATTAATCATATCCTAGCTAACTTATATAGTATTATACATGTATTCTAATATATTATGTAATCTTGGGATACCATAGACACGTATGCAAATGTTTTGACATATCATATCGACCCATCTATATATATTATTTGGAACAACCATAGACACTCTATATGCAGTTATGTTGGAGTTAGCTATACAGGGTTGAGGTTGATTCCAAAAATATATATAGTTTGAGTTGTGATCTAGCCTGAGACGTGTATACACTGGGTCGTGGATTGATTCAAGATAATATATATATCGATTTATTTCTGTACATCTAGTTATGGACAACTAGTTGTAGGTTACTAACGAGGACAGCTGACTTAGTACACTCACATCTTTAAAACATAATAAAAATGGTTGTAATTATATTTTGATCATACTTTGATATATATGTACATATTTGTATAGGTTCGTGAATCGATCCGTGGCTAAGTCTTATTTCCGAGGAAGGAAATATCTGTGAAAGTGAGTTATAGTCCCACTTTTAAAATCTAATATTTTTGGGATGAGAATACATGCAAGTTTTTATAAATGATTTAAAAAAATAGACACAAGTACGTGAAACTACATTCTATGGTTGAATTATCGAAATCGAATATGCCCCTTTTTATTAAGTCTGGTAATCTAAGAATTAAGGAACAGACACCCTAATTGACGCGAATCCTAAAGATAGATCTATTGGGCCTGACAAACCCCATCCAAAGTATCGGATGCTTTAGTACTTCGAAATTTATATCATATCCGAAGGGTGTCCCGGAATGATGGGGATATTCTTATATATGCATCTTGTTAATGTCGGTTACCAGGTGTTCACCATATGAATGATTTTTATCTCTATGTATGAGATGTGTATTGAAATATGAAATCTTGTAGTCTATTGTTACGATTTGATATATATAGGTTAAACCTATAACTCACCAACATTTTTGTTGACGTTTAAAGCATGTTTATTCTCAGGTGAATATTAAGAGCTTCCGTTGTTGCATACTAAAATAAGGACAAGATTTGGAGTCCACGTTTGTATGATATTGTGTAAAAACTGCATTCAAGAAACATATGTCGATGTAATATATTTCTATTGTAAACCATTATGTAATGGTCGTGTGTAAACAGTATATTTTAGATTATCATTATTTGATAATCTACGTAATGTTTTTAAAACCTTTATTGATAAAATAAAGGTTATGGTTGTTTTAAAAATGAATGCAGTCTTTGAAAAACGTCTCATATAGAGGTCAAAACCTCGCAACGAAATCAATTAATATGGAACGTTTATAATCAATATGAGCGGGACATTTCAAGGAACCCATGAAACCCACTTCTATTACAGAAACTAAATGATATACTACATAATAAACCCATTAAACCTATCTGAACACAAAGACCACTCTGAAAAATGCTGAAAACAAAAAGATCAAACAATACTTTAAACCAGTTTAACCCTAACTACATGCACTCACATATTTTATCCATCATGAACTCTCAAATCTATACCCAGCAAACTTGACACTACTCACTGAATAATCTTAGCCCTGATCAACCCATTAAAACAAATAACTAAAATTCAAGCCACTACTACCACATGACCAATGACTCGCTGAATTAGACCTACCTCAGTTTTCAACCCATTATTATCAAACCTACTATTCAACCTCACTCTTATGTTTTCAACCAAATTAAGTAGACCAACAACTTTTTCATTACCAAAACACGCATGAAACCAATCACATGGGCATTTATATATATTAACTACAGTCTAAAAATGAGATTTTAGAATAGAAACATACATTGGTCACTAATCTGATCTGTTCTAGCAAACTTCGTTTCGAACGAATCATCGTAACAAACATGATCACTTCAAAGATCAATCGTTACCTCTACAAAGACAACGGTTCAACAGTTCAGACCACTGATTACACATCACAGTTATTTTTGGAACATCAACTAAATCTTAGGTAACGTAATACATAGTAAGAGCTTTAACGTATGTGACTGAATCATAAGAAAGATGAACATGATAGTGTAAATGCCTTTAATCATTTGAATAATTAAAGGCAATCTATACCATTAATTCACCCGAAGAAGAACGATTATCTTTTATACATAATTTACATTTAGATGCAATTGCCCTGAAATCAACAGGTCTTCCAGTTCGTGTATATCAACTTAACTTAAAGGCATCTGCATATTAGGTATCATAATACAGAGTATCAAGTGGATAGTATCAAGGGGAGCATGTCTGACATAATTCAAGTAAACATAATAACTTATTAAACATCAAATATCAATATCAATAAAAAAAGTTAAATAGTCGAGGCACCATGTCCAAACATTGTATGAATCATGCTTAAGCACCTTTCTGATTAACAGACCAGTAGCCAACGACAACAACGACATTATCAATCCTCCTTTTGACAACAGCAAAATCTGAACTAACTAAAACACAAAGATAAAAAAAAAATACCTGGCCTTAAAACGAAATTGAAGTAAGAACCCCACCAAGAGCACTTTGCAGACCTGTTGTAACTGATACAATATAATCTGCTCGGTCATAAATATCTCTAACCTACAAAATGTCATGTTAACACTATAAAAACTTATATAGTTGTCATATAATAAACCAGGTCAACCCTTTTAGCATGAAAAAACGCTACGTAGGATTAAGGTTAACAAAATCACCCTTACCCACAACCATATAATAAAAAAAAAACTATGTACTAATTTTAAGCATAAAAAAGTTACAGAAGAAATACCAGCAACTAATGGAGCCGGTAGCAATAACGGGAATGTTTATCGCATAAAAACCTAATATTTGGCCCAAATTCAATCGATTTGAACAACCGGGAAGAAGGAATACTCCTGCAACACGGTTGACGGTTGAAAAGAGCAAAAAAAATCACTTAAATGTCGCATAGATCGCTTGAAAATCAATCGAGTTTAACCATATTTCCTTTTTCCAATTTAGAAAGCACGATGAACAAAACCCTAAGGCGCAATCACCACCGCCTCAAAAATATCAATTATTGAACAACGGTTGCTGGAACAAATAAATCTTCCTCACCAGATTTTTATGGATGATGCCGTTCAATTGATTTGATACTGGCAGATTTATAAAAGCGACTGTAGAGGACCGATTATAAGAGAGTAATTTTCCGGGTGCGATTACTTGCGAATGTACCAATGAATGTCACTAATAGTTGTATAACCAAAAGCTAGATCACCACATGTGATCTCCAAGTTCTAAGTCTTTCTAAATTCTTACATCATTTAATCTCCAAGTTCCAACTATTTCTAAATTCTTACATCATCAATCACCTTCATCAATAACAATTACAGTGACAAACCAACATCGAAAAGTGTTACAGATTCATTTTTTACACATGCAGGACTGAAAATATGAACAAGGCTTAGAACTAAAGTAGCAACATGTACTTGAACTGCAAAAAAGTATAGAACTTTAAATTGAGTAACAAACCTTGCGATAATATATAAAGATGCTCTAGGTTGAAATGACAATATTCTAAAATCAATCCACCATAACGAATCAGCCCAACATATGCTCCCACATATCTACATGAAAAGTAAATATAAATAACCAAGTTGAAATTTAAAATTTTAATATTGAAAACATCCATATAGAAATCTTAAGTTACAAACTTACCAGAGAAGCACAAAATAAAATAAACAAAAATAGAAAATAATTGTCTTGCTGTCATTGTAAAACAAAAAACTCATATGGAAATTGAGTTGTTCAATCATCAATGTCAACCCAAGTACTGTTATATGTCAACTCAAGTACTTTTAACATGGTTCCAGTACCTTTTAATTTTTCTCATTGACGATTCGCAGTCGGTTGTAAAATTCCCAGACTTCGAAGATAACATCAAGAATCGTCATCTTAAATCACTCGATAAACCATAATTTTTGGAATCGCATACTTGATTACACCGTGATTTATTCCAGTAATCAATTCCAAGATAACATTGAGAATTATCATCATTTAGAAAATCATCGTTGAGAATCATCAACTTAAAGATAACATTTTAATTTGATGTAGTCGACTATTTTGGGAGAGAAAGCTAGGGTTTTTTTAGTAGGGAAGTAGCAAATGAATGATATGTTATGAAACCCTATTTTATGTCTTTCATCTCGTGTTTTTTCTAATCTTAAGGGTATTTTAGTCTAATTATTAATAATTTTGAAGATTATGAGGTCATAATCATGATGTGGAGATTTCAATGATCTGAATCTAAGAATTAATTAGTTATGGAAGGTTAAGATTAATTGTTATTATATAAGATGACCTATTTTTTGTTTGTTATTATATATGGTAGAGATTAGAGGTATTATTTCAATTCACTAAAGCACAGTTGTGTGATTGTGATTTACTTACCAAAGATTTCATCTTCATTTAACACCTTCTGGTTCACGTCATCAAAATCAACAAAGCAAAAAATGTCATTACTCACAACAAAGTCTAGACACTTTTGAACTTTTGTAGATCATGATCTTGCAATCATTAGCTACAAATGGAATCTTGTCATCAGAATCACAAATCTTGAACTTAGTGAGAAAGAAGAAACGATCTTCTTTAAAAGTGGCTTCAAAGTAGGGAATAATATCTTTTGGAATTGTAGCTCGGAGTTTGTTCCCCCGCAAAAACAATCAAGGTGTTGTTGTTTGTTATTGAATATAGTCTTCAACATCGTATATATTGAAATGAATGACAGGTTACATATGATTTGTTATTGTTAACTACAATATATAAATATCAAAAAATATTTACCTCTTGATCCAACAACACTATTTCCAGTGAAGATGCAACGTTCGGATTCTTGAAAAAGTATTTTTTCCAAAGAGTATGGACCTTCTCCTTGATCTTCGCATTCATCATTTCTTTGGTTAGTAGGTTAAGAGGAATGTATTCTTGATTTGCAGCCATTGTTTCGAAGGATTGATTAGAGTGAATATTGTTACTGAAAGAATGATGATTTTGAGAATTCTGGCTCCAAATTTTATATAGGCAGATGATTAACGGTATTTATAGAAAAAATTGCCCTATTCAATGCATATTGAAGCAAAACATGTACAATATTTACCATAAATATATGATTTGGGTTGACTTTTAAAATTAGCATAAATCTTGGTACAAAACACGGTATCATTTAACCACAATGGTTGTCACAGCAATAATTAAGCGGATTTAGTGTCAATTCCAACTATAAAACGATAATGTTTCTGTTTAGCAATTTAAACTTGTACACATTTGTACATATAATGAAAATATATGTCCCAGCGTCCAACAGGACATGTAAGTGAAACATAATATGACCATATTTGTTATGTTCCTAAACTCACATGCATCTAATTTAATAAAACAAATATGACTTTAGGATCAAGACCTATTACTGAATTAATTCGGATAAAAAAAATACATGACATGTAACTGGAACATACTATGACAATATATGTTATGTTCCTAAACTCACAAAAATCTAACTTAATAAAACAAAAAATGACTGTAGGATTAAGATCTATCACTGAATTATTTCGGATAAAAAAAAACATACATTACATGTAACTGGAACATACTATGACAATATGATCATATTGTTAATCTGTAACACCCTGTTTTTCTAAACACGACGCTCGGGGCGTCATTTGAAGTCCAAGAATGATTATTTAATAGTTTGGATGTAATGCATTGACCACGATTGACTTTGGGATGTTTTAAAAGTGAAATTGGAGTACATCAGGCAAACTGTCGAGTTTGAGTGCAGTTTGTCGCGTTCTGGTGCGTCGTGTTCCGTGACAAACACGCTTGAAACGAGACAACTTCTGATGGTGATTTCTGTCCACTTTGTCGCGTTTGAGTGTTGTGTGTCGCGTATTGGTGTCGCGAAACGCGACAAATGTCGCTGTAATGACATTATTAACCCATTTTAATGGAATCTTTTGAGGGTGTTTTGGTAAATTCACTTAGGGCCGGTTCTAGAGCCATAAGACTGATTCAAGGCTCATATTATCCTCATTTTCACTCACCAACACTCTCATCTTCAAACCCTAGAGAGAGAGGAGAGTTTTAGAGAGAGAGAGAGAACTCCATTTGGAGAAGAAGAAGTGTGTTTCAGGTCAAACCTCAAGTATTAAAGTTGTTCTACTCGTCAAAGGCATCACTTTGGCGGTATTGGTAAGTTCTAACTCCGAATTTCATCTTGGTGATTTGATATTCAAGTTTAGGGTTTTGAGCTAGTTAGTTATAAAACCCATTTAGGAGGTGAAATGGGTAATTGTAACTAGTTATTGTTGATGTTGGTAGGTTTTGGGTTGGTTAATGATTTAACCATGTTTAGGACTTGTATGTTGTGTGTAATCACTAGTATTAGTGATTATAGAAGTGTTGGAACCACTTTGGGTGTATTTTGGTTAACTAATTTTGAAATGGGTCAAAATTAGGGTTAAGGTGTCATATTGGGCAAGATTGGGTTTTAACGCTTATGCTTGGGTTTAATTGGCATATTAGGACCATTTTCACTTGTGTTAGTGATTGTTGGTTAGTTTTGGCATGCTTTGAGCTTGGAAGTGCAATTTGGGTCGAATTTGCACTAGTTGTCAATTTGGGTCGATTTGTAAATCCACCCTAATTATGTTGTTGTATTTGTGTTAATGGAATAGGTACTTTCCATTGACGAGTTGCGGATTACTTGGAAGCATTCATCAAGGCGTTTAAGGTGAGTGTTAATATCCTATGTGCATATGTATGTGTAGGATGGGTGCGGGTCGGGTGAAGAGGTTCTCGGTTATAGAGCTCACTTCACATATAGGTGAAATTGATGGACTTGTGTATAGGTCCAATTGGCACGGTTGTGCGTTTTGGTTGACCACCTTTGGCGAAGTACACGTTTTGTGTGTACATTATCACACATGGTTGTGATGTGGATGATATAACCCCAATGGCGAAGGGTTTTGATGTTAAGAAGTGAGTCGCGTGTGGTTTCAGATTCACGATGACGCGTGTAGTTTCGGTCATCTTATTGTATCATGAAAGTGAATCTCATGTAGTTCGGATTCACAATGACGCGTGTAGTTCGGTCATCTTATTGAGGTAGTGATCTCGTGTAGTTCGGATTCACTAAGGCTCGTGTAGTTCGGCCAACCTTGATGTTGTGTTGTTGAAGATAGTAGTCTCGTGTGCATGCGGATTTACTAAGGCTCGTGTAGTTCGGCCAATCTTCATTGTGGTATTGGTTTTTGGTATTGGGTTAAGGGGTTAACCTTGGACGTTTATATATTGTTATATATATATATATATATATATATATATATATATATATATATATATATATATATATATATATATAGTGTTATATTGTCGTGATGTAGCTAACCCTCCAGGTGTAGCTTCTTGGCGTTGTTCACATTGTCGTGGGTGAACTTATATTTGTTGATATTATTAACTTGTTGCTTAGTGATCGTATGGTATGCCTAGCTTAGCTTGCCTTTACACTTGGATGCTCCGGTATGCGGTATTTGATTATTTGTGTGGCGTGTCCATTTTATACATATATATGTATGTAATATATTCTCACTCACTAAGCATTAGCTTACCCTCTCGTTGTTGATATTTTTATAGGTTCGCGTGATGGTCGCTCGGGTAAGCATGGGGATTAGAGATCTTGGCTAGGTTGCTTTAGAAGATCTTGCTTTTGAACTCGATTAGGATTTGGGTAGCGTAGTCCCAAATCACCATGCTCGGTTTTGTGTAAACGTAACTAGTCGGGTCATAATGATTATAACCGGTTTACGATTTAATTAATGAACCATTGTATTAGGGAGTTTAAATTATTAATGTATGTTTTAAGTTCGTTGAACTTACTTTGGTAACAAATATGTTTTGGAAATTGTGTAATGGGACCTAAAGTATTATTTAACGCGTATTAAAAGGAAAAAAATTTATGGGACGGTCTTATTACGGGTTGGGTTGATACAAGTGGTATCAGAGCATGGTCTAAGGAATTTAGGTGACTTGAGATTGGTGCCTAGACTTAGACTTTTGTGTGTGCTTATTTGTTGCGGGACTTGTAGGTGAACGGGTCGGAACGGGTTATAGTTAGTGCCTTGTTTGTAAGTGGACTAACTAGGATTTTTGGCTTGTGTTGTGATGCTATTCCCTTGCGTGTGTTTATATCGCGTGGAATTGTCATTGTGTTGGTTATATCATCGAGCGAGGCGGTCGTTGTACTAACGAGTTGAGACGACGTGTGTGCTTAATAAGGACTTGCAAACCTTATTACGGGTGCAAATTGAAATGTCCCGTTCTTATTGATTAAAAACGTTCCATATTAATTGATTTCGTTGCGAGGTTTTGACCTCTATATGAGACGTTTTTCAAAGACTGCATTCATTTTAAAACAAACCATAACCTTTATTTCATCAATAAAGGTTTAAAAAGCTTTACGTAGATTATCAAATAATGATAATCTAAAATATCCTGTTTACACACGACCATTACATAATGGTTTACAATACAAATATGTTACAACAAAATATGTTTCTTGAATGCAGTTTTTACACAATATCATACAAGCATGGACTCTAAATCTCGTCCTTATTTAAGTATGTGCCAGCGGAAGCTCTTAATAATCACCTGAGAATAAACATGCTTAAAACGTCAACGAAAATGTTGGTGAGTTATAGGTTTAACCTATATATATCAAATCATAATAATACACCACAAGATTTCATATTTCAATACACATCCCATACATAGAGATAAAAGTCATTCATATGGTGAACACCTGGTAACCGACATTAACAAGATGCATATATAAAAATATCCCCATCATTCCGAGACACCCTTCGGATATGATATAAATTTCGAAGTACTAAAGCATCCGGTACTTTGGATGGGGTTTGTTAGGCCCAATAGATCTATCTTTAGGATTCGCGTCAATTAGGGTGTCTGTTCCCTAATTCTTAGATTACCAGACTTAATAAAAAAGGGGCATATTCGATTTCGATAATTCAACCATAGAATGTAGTTTTACATACTTGTGTCTATTTTGTAAATCATTTATAAAACATGCATGTATTCTCATCCCAAAAATATTAGATTTTAAAAGTGGGACTATAACTCACTTTCACAGATTTTTACTTCGTCAGGAAGTAAGACTTGGCCACTGGTTGATTCACGAACCTATAACAATATATACATATATATCAAAGTATGTTCAAAATATATTTACAACACTTTTAATATATTTTGATGTTTTAAGTTTATTAAGTCAGTTGTACTCGTTAGTAACCTACAACTAGTTGTCCACAGTTAGATGTACAGAAATAAATCTATAAATATTATCTTGAATCAATCCATGACCCAGTGTATACGTATCTCAGTATTGATCACAACTCAAACTATATATATTTTGGAATCAACCTCAACCCTGTATAGCTAACTCCAACATTCACATATAGAGTGTCTATGGTTGTTCCGAAATATATATAGATGTGTCGACATGATAGGTCGAAACATTGTATACGTGTCTATGGTATCTCAAGATTACATAATATACAATACAAGTTGATTAAGTTATGGTTGGAATAGATTTGTTACCAATTTTCACGTAGCTAAAATGAGAAAAATTATCCAATCTTGTTTTACCCATAACTTCTTCATTTTAAATCCGTTTTGAGTGAATCAAATTGCTATGGTTTCATATTGAACTCTATTTTATGAATCTAAACAGAAAAAGTATAGGTTTATAGTCGGAAAAATAAGTTACAAGTCGTTTTTGTAAAGGTAGTCATTTCAGTCGAAAGAACGACGTCTAGATGACCATTTTGGAAAACATACTTCCACTTTGAGTTTAACCATAATTTTTGGATATAGTTTCATGTTCATAATAAAAATCATTTTCTCAGAATAACAACTTTTAAATCAAAGTTTATCATAGTTTTTAATTAACTAACCCAAAACAGCCCGCGGTGTTACTACGACGGCGTAAATCCGGTTTTACGGTGTTTTTCGTGTTTCCAGGTTTTAAATCATTAAGTTAGAATATCATATAGATATATAACATATGTTTAGTTGATTTTAAAAGTCAATTTATAAGGATTAACTTTTGTTTGCGAACAAGTTTAGAATTAACTAAACTATGTTCTAGTGATTACAAGTTTAAACCTTCGAATAAGATAGCTTTATATGTATGAATTGAATGATGTTATGAACATCATTACTACCTTAAGTTCCTTGGATAAACCTACTGGAAAAGATAAAAATGGATCTAGCTTCAATGGATCCTTGGATGGCTCGAAGTTCTTGAAGCAGAATCATGACACGAAAACAAGTTCAAGTAAGATCATCACTTGAAATAAGATTGTTATAGTTATAGAAATTGAACCAAAGTTTGAATATGATTATTACCTTGTATTAGAATGATAACCTACTGTAAGAAACAAAGATTTCTTGAGGTTGGATGATCACCTTACAAGATTGGAAGTGAGCTAGCAAACTTGAAAGTATTCTTGATTTTATGTAACTAGAACTTGTAGAATTTATGAAGAACACTTAGAACTTGAAGATAGAACTTGAGAGAGATCAATTAGATGAAGAAAATTGATGAATGAAAGTGTTTGTAGGTGTTTTTGGTCGTTGGTGTATGGATTAGATATAAAGGATATGTAATTTTGTTTTCATGTAAATAAGTCATGAATGATTACTCATATTTTTGTAATTTTATGAGATATTTCATGCTAGTTTCCAAATGATGGTTCCCACATGTGTTAAGTGACTCACATGGGCTGCTAAGAGCTGATCATTGGAGTGTATATACCAATAGTACATACATCTAAAAGCTGTGTATTGTACGAGTACGAATACGGGTGCATACGAGTAGAATTGTTGATGAAACTGAACGAGGATGTAATTGTAAGCATTTTTATTAAGTAGAAGTATTTTGATAAGTGTATTGAAGTCTTTAAAAAGTGTATAAATACATATTAAAACACTACATGTATATACATTTTAACTGAGTCGTTAAGTCATCGTTAGTCGTTACATGTAAGTGTTGTTTTGAAACCTTTAGGTTAACGATCTTGTTAAATGTTGTTAACCCAATGTTTATAATATCAAATGAGATTTTAAATTATTATATTATCATGATATTATCATGTATGAATATCTCTTAATATGATATATATATACATTAAATGTCTTTACAACAATAATCGTTACATATATGTCTCGTTTAAAAATCATTAAGTTAGTAGTCTTGTTTTTTACATATGTAGTTCATTGTTAATATACTTAATGATATGTTTACTTATCATAGTATCATGTTAACTATATATATATATCCATATATATGTCATCATATAGTTTTTACAAGTTTTAACGTTCGTGAATCACCGGTCAACTTGGGTGGTCAATTGTCTATATGAAACATATTTCAATTAATCAAGTCTTAAAAAGTTTGATTGCTTAACATGTTGGAAACATTTAATCATGTAAATATCAATCTCAATTAATATATATAAACATGGAAAAGTTTGGGTCACTACAGTACCTACCCGTTAAATAAATTTCGTCCCGAAATTTTAAGCTGTTGAAGGTGTTGATGAATCTTCTGGAAATAGATGCGGGTATTTCTTCTTCATCTGATCTTCACGCTCCCAGGTGAACTCGGGTCCTCTACGAGCATTCCATCGAACCTTAACAATTGGTATCTTGTTTTGCTTAAGTCTTTTAACCTCACGATCCATTATTTCGACGGGTTCTTCGATGAATTGAAGTTTTTCGTTGATTTGGATTTCATCTAACGGAATAGTGAGATCTTCTTTAGCAAAACATTTCTTCAAATTCGAGATGTGGAAAGTGTTATGTACAGCCGCGAGTTATTGAGGTAACTCAAGTCGGTAAGCTACTGGTCCGACACGATCAATAATCTTGAATGGTCCAATATACCTTGGATTTAATTTCCCTCGTTTACCAAATCGAACAACGCCTTTCCAAGGTGCAACTTTAAGCATGACCATCTCTCCAATTTCAAATTCTATATCTTTTCTTTTAATGTCAGCGTAGCTCTTTTGTCGACTTTGGGCGGTTTTCAACCGTTGTTGAATTTGGATGATCTTCTCGGTAGTTTCTTGTATAATCTCCGGACCCGTAATCTGTCTATCCCCCACTTCACTCCAACAAATCGGAGACCTGCACTTTCTACCATAAAGTGCTTCAAACGGCACCATCTCAATGCTTGAATGGTAGCTGTTGTTGTAGGAAAATTCTGCTAACGGTAGATGTCGATCCCAACTGTTTCCGAAATCAATAACACATGCTCGTAGCATGTCTTCAAGCGTTTGTATCGTCCTTTCGCTCTGCCCATCAGTTTGTGGATGATAGGCAGTACTCATGTCTAGACGAGTTCCTAATGCTTGCTGTAATGTCTGCCAGAATCTTGAAATAAATCTGCCATCCCTATCAGAGATAATAGAGATTGGTATTCCATGTCTGGAGATGACTTCCTTCAAATACAGTCATGCTAACTTCTCCATCTTGTCATCTTCTCTTATTGGCAGGAAGTGTGCTGATTTGGTGAGACGATCAA
Source organism: Rutidosis leptorrhynchoides (assembly GCF_046630445.1). Lineage (NCBI taxonomy): Eukaryota > Viridiplantae > Streptophyta > Magnoliopsida > Asterales > Asteraceae > Rutidosis > Rutidosis leptorrhynchoides. The sequence continues at coordinate 55,912,579 of NC_092343.1, forward strand.
CTATTACCCAAATAGTATCAAAACCACTTGCAGTCCTTGGCAATTTAGTGATGAAATCTATGGTAATGTTTTCCCATTTCCATTCCGAGATTTCGGGTTGTTGAAGTAGACCTGATGGTTTCTGATGCTCAGCTTTGACCTTAGAACACGTCAAACATTCTCCTACATATTTAGCAACATCGACTTTCATACCCGGCCACCAAAAATGTTTCTTGAGATCCTTGTACATCTTCCCCGTTCCAGGATGTATTGAGTATCTGATTTTATGATCTTCTCTAAGTACCATTTCTCTCATATCTCCAAATTTTGGTACCCAAATCCTTTCAGCCCTATACCGGGTTCCGAGATGCTTCTCCGATCCTTTGGGTATTTCATCCTTTAAATTTCCCTCTTTTAAAACTCCTTGTTGCGCCCCCTTTATTTGAGTAGTAAGGTTATTATGAATCATTATATTCATAGATTTTACTCGAATGAGTTCTCTGTCCTTCCTGCTCAAGGCATCGGCTACCACATTTGCCTTCCCCGGGTGGTAACGAATCTCAAAGTCGTAATCATTCAATAATTCAATCCACCTACGCTGCCTCATATTCAGTTGTTTCTGATTAAATATGTGTTGAAGACTTTTGTGGTCGGTATATATAATACTTTTGACCCCATATAAGTAGTGCCTCCAAGTCTTTAATGCAAAAATAACCGCTCCTAATTCCAAATCATGCGTCGTATAATTTTGTTCGTGAATCTTCAATTGTCTAGACGCATAAGCAATCACCTTCGTTCGTTGCATTAATACATAACCGAGACCTTGCTTTGATGCGTCACAATAAATCACAAAATCATCATTCCCTTCAGGCAATGACAATATAGGTGCCGTAGTTAGCTTTTTCTTCAATAACTGAAACGCTTTCTCTTGTTCATCATTCCATTCAAATTTCTTCCCTTTATGCGTTAATGCAGTTAAGGGTTTTGCTATTCTGGAAAAGTCTTGGATGAACCTTCTGTAGTAACCAGCTAGTCCTAAAAACTGGCGTATGTGTTTCGGAGTTTTCGGGGTTTCCCACTTTTCAACAGTTTCTATCTTTGCCGGATCCACCTTAATACCTTCTTTGTTCACTATGTGACCGAGGAATTGAACTTCTTCCAACCAAAATGCACACTTTGAAAACTTAGCGTACAATTCTTCCTTCCTCAATACTTCTAACACCTTTCTCAAATGTTCACCATGTTCTTGGTCATTCTTTGAGTAAATAAGTATGTCATTAATGAAAACAATGACAAACTTGTCAAGGTATGGTCCACACACTCGGTTCATAAGGTCCATGAACACAGCTGGTGCATTAGTTAAACCAAACGGCATGACCATAAACTCATAATGACCGTAACGTGTTCTGAAATAAGTCTTTGGAATATCATCTTCTTTCACCCGCATTTGATGATACCCGGAACGTAAATCAATCTTTGAATAAATAGACGAGCCTTGTAGTTGATCAAATAAGTCGTCGATTCTCGGTAGTGGGTAGCGGTTCTTGATGGTAAGTTTGTTCAACTCTCGGTAGTCGATACACAACCTGAATGTACCATCTTTCTTCTTGACAAACAAAACAGGAGCTCCCCACGGTGATGTGCTTGGTCGAATGAAACCACGCTCTAAAAGTTCTTGTAATTGGCTTTGCAGTTCTTTCATCTCTCTGGGTGCGAGTCTGTAAGGAGCACGAGCTATTGGTGCAGCTCCTGGTACAAGATCTATTTGAAATTCAACGGATCGATGTGGGGGTAATCCCGGTAATTCTTTCGGAAATACATCGGGAAATTCTTTTGCAATGGGAACATCATTGATGCTCTTTTCTTCAGTTTGTACTTTCTCTACGTGTGCTAGAACAGCATAGCAATCTTTTCTTATTAGTTTTTGTGCCTTCAAATTACTAATAAGATGTAGCTTCGTGTTGCCCTTTTCTCCGTACACCATTAAGGGTTTTCCTTTTTCTCGTATAATACGAATTGCATTTTTGTAACAAACGATCTCTGCTTTCACTTCTTTCAACCAGTCCATACCGATTATCACATCAAAACTCCCTAACTCTACTGGTATCAAATCAATCTTAAATGTTTCGCTAACCAGTTTAATTTCTCGATTCCGACATATATTATCTGCCGAAATTAATTTACCATTTGCTAATTCGAGTAAAAATTTACTATCCAAAGGAGTCAATGGACAACTTAATTTAGCACAAAAATCTCTACTCATATAGCTTCTATCCGCACCCGAATCAAATAAAACGTAAGCAGATTTATTGTCAATAAGAAACGTACCCGTAACAAGCTCCGGGTCTTCCTGTGCCTCTGCCGCATTAATATTGAAAACTCTTCCGCGGCCTTGTCCATTCGTGTTCTCCTGGTTCGGGCAATTTCTAATAATGTGGCCCGGTTTTCCACATTTATAACAAACTACATTGGCATAACTTGTTCCGACACTACTTGCTCCACCAATACTCGTTCTGACACCATTTGTTCCTTTCGTTCTATTAACCCCTGGTCCGTAGACCTCACACTTCGCCGCGCTATGACCATTTCTTTTACACTTGTTGCAAAATTTGGTGCAGAACCCCGAGTGATACTTTTCACACCTTTGGCATAGCTGCTTCTGATTGTTGTTGTTGTTGCGGTTATTATTGTTGTTGGGATGATTGTTGTAGTTGCTGTTGTTGTTGCTGCTGCTGTTGTTGTTGTTGTTGTTGTTGTTGTTGTTGTTGGGCCGTTTGTTGTAGTTGCGATTGATGTTGCGATTGTTGGGATAATTGTTGCGATTATTGTTGTAATTGCTGTTATTGTTGTATTGGTGATTCTTATCACCGTTTTCCTCCCACTTTCTTTTGACTTGCTTCACATTAGCCTCTTCAGCAGTCTGTTCTTTAATTCTTTCTTCAATCTGGTTCACTAGTTTGTGAGCCATTCTACATGCCTGTTGTATGGAGGCGGGCTCGTGTGAACTTATATCTTCTTGGATTCTTTCCGGTAATCCTTTCACAAACGCGTCGATCTTCTCTTCCTCATCTTCGAATGCACCCGGACACAATAGGCACAATTCTGTGAATCGTCTTTCGTGCGTGGTAATATCAAATCCTTGGGTTCGTAACCCTCTAAGTTCTGTCTTGAGCTTATTGACCTCGGTTCTGGGACGGTACTTCTCGTTCATCAAGTGCTTGAATGCTGACCACGGTAGTGCGTACGCATCGTCTTGTCCCACTTGCTCTAGATAGGTATTCCACCATGTTAACGCAAAACCTGTGAAGGTATGCGTAGCGTACTTCACTTTGTCCTCTTCAGTATACTTACTTATGGCAAACACCGATTCGACCTACTCGGTCCACCGTTTCAATCCGATCGGTCCTTCGGTTCCATCAAATTCCAAAGGTTTGCAGGCAGTGAATTCTTTGTAGGTGCATCCTACACGATTTCCTGTACTGCTAGATCCAAGGTTATTGTTGGTATGTAGCGCAGCCTGTACTGCGGCTATGTTTGAAGCTAGAAAAGTACGGAATTCCTCTTCATTCATATTCACGGTGTGTCGAGTAGTCGGTGCCATTTCCTTCAAAATAATCAAATGGAACAAGTTAATCATACAGAATATTAAGAGTAGTTAATAGTATTTCGTAGCATAATATGAACTCATTTATAAAAGCTTTTTCTTCATATTAGCGTTTTATAAGTTTAAATTCGGGTAGTACCTACCCGTTAAGTTCATACTTAGTAGCTAATATACAATTCAACTACTACAATTCTATATGAAAAACTGATTATAATAATATTTCGCATTCAAACTTTTACACGATATTTTACAAACTTACAATACCGCTTATTTTACATATAGCATGAAATATAGCACACAATAAATTTGATACAAGATGGTTGTGAAGATAATTCTAGCTAGTACACAAGTCGTTCAGCAAAGACAATAAAGACACGTAATTCATACGTCCAGAAACAAGTCATGCATTCTGGTTTTACTAGGATTACTTCCCATCCTTGGTCTTGTGGAACATAACCGTTATGGCCGTTGATAAGACAGCGTGTTGTAACGTCGTCAAAGGGACGAGGGTTACGTAATGTCCAACAGTCCCGTAACAATCTAAAAACCTCATTTCTTACCCCAATTACCGACTCCGTCACTTGTGGGAACGTTTTGTTTAATAGTTGTAGCCCGATGTTCTTGTTCTCACTTTGGTGAGAAGCGAACATTACTAATCCGTAAGCATAACATGCTTCTTTATGTTGCATGTTAGCCGCTTTTTCTAAATCACGAAGTCCAATATTCGGATATATTGAGTCAAAATAATTTCTTAACCCATTGCGTAAAATAGCATTTGGGTTCCCCGCAACATATGCGTCAAAGTAAACACATCGTAACTTATGGATTTCCCAATGTGATATCCCCCATCTTTCGAACGAAAGCCTTTTATAAACCAAGGCATTCTTAGAACGTTCTTCGAATGTCTTACAAACTGATCTCGCCTTAAATAGTTGTGCCGAAGAATTCTGGCCGACTCTAGACAAGATTTCATCAATCATGTCTCTGGGTAGGTCTCTTAAAATATTGGGTTGTCTATCCATTTTGTGTTTTTATACTGTAAAATAGACAAGAGTTAGATTCATAAAAAAAAATACTTATTAATACAAGCAATTTTTACATATATCATAAAGCATAAGCACACTATATTACATATATTACACCACACGAATACAACTATCTTATTCCGACTCGCTTGTTTCTTCTTCTTCGGTTTTGGTTCGTTTTGCCAAGTTTCTAGGGATATATGATGTTCCCCTAATACGAGCCGTCGTTTTCCACATTGGTTTAGAAAAACCTGGTGGTTTAGAGGTTCCCGGGTCATTGTTACAACTTAAGGACTTCGGGGGTTGATGATACATATAAAGTTCATCAGGGTTGGAATTAGATTTCTCTATTTTTATGCCCTTTCCCTTATTATTTTCTTTTGCCTTTTTAAATTCAGTTGGGGTAATTTCTATAACATCATCGGAATTCTCGTCGGAATCCGATTCATCGGAGAATTGGTAATCCTCCCAATATTTTGCTTCCTTGGCGGAAACACCATTGACCATAATTCACCTTGGTCGGTTGGTTGAGGATTTTCTTTTACTTAACCGTTTTATTATTTCCCCCACCGGTTCTATTTCTTCATCCGGTTCCGATTCTTCTTCCGGTTCCGATTCTTCTTCCGGTTCCGACTCTTCTTCCGGTTCCTCTTCGGGAACTTGTGAATCAATCCACGAATCATTCCAATTTACATTTGACTCTTCATTATTATTAGGTGAGTCAATGGGACTTGTTCTAGAGGTAGACATCTATCACATAATATCAAACGCGTTAAGAGATTACTATATCACATAATATTCACATGTTAAAAATATATAGTTTCCAACAAAATTTGTTAAGCAATCATTTTTCAAGTAAACACGGTCGAAGTCCAAACTCACTAATGCATCCTAACAAACTCGATAAGACACACTAATGGAAAATTCTGGTTCTCTAAGACCAACGCTCGGATTCCAACTGAAATGTCCCGTTCTTATTGATTAAAAACGTTCCATATTAATTGATTTCGTTGCGAGGTTTTGACCTCTATATGAGACGTTTTTCAAAGACTGCATTCATTTTAAAACAAACCATAACCTTTATTTCATCAATAAAGGTTTAAAAAGCTTTACGTAGATTATCAAATAATGATAATCTAAAATATCCTGTTTACACACGACCATTACATAATGGTTTACAATACAAATATGTTACAACAAAATAAGTTTCTTGAATGCAGTTTTTACACAATATCATACAAGCATAGACTCCAAATCTCGTCCTTATTTAAGTATGCGACAGCGGAAGCTCTTAATAATCACCTGAGAATAAACATGCTTAAAACGTCAACAAAAATGTTGGTGAGTTATAGGTTTAACCTATATATATCAAATCATAATAATAGAACACACAAGATTTCATATTTCAATACACATCCCATACATAGAGATAAAAGTCATTCATATGGTGAACACCTGGTAACCGACATTAACAAGATGCATATATAAGAATATCCCCATCATTCCGGGACACCCTTCGGATATGATATAAATTTCGAAGTACTAAAGCATCCGGTACTTTGGATGGGGTTTGTTAGGCCCAATAGATCTATCTTTAGGATTCGCGTCAATTAGGGTGTCTGTTCCCTAATTCTTAGATTACCAGACTTAATAAAAAGGGGCATATTCGATTTCGATAATTCAACCATAGAATGTAGTTTCACGTACTTGTGTCTATTTTGTAAATCATTTATAAAACCTGCATGTATTCTCATCCCAAAAATATTAGATTTTAAAAGTGGGACTATAACTCACTTTCACAGATTTTTACTTCGTCGGGAAGTAAGACTTGGCCACTGGTTGATTCACGAACCTATAATAATATATACATATATATCAAAGTATGTTCAAAATATATTTACAACACTTTTAATATATTTTGATGTTTTAAGTTTATTAAGTCAGCTGTCCTCGTTAGTAACCTACAACTAGTTGTCCACAGTTAGATGTACAGAAATAAATCTATAAATATTATCTTGAATCAATCCACGATCCAGTGTATACGTATCTCAGTATTGATCAAAACTCAAACTATATATATTTTGGAATCAACCTCAACCCTGTATAGCTAACTCCAACATTCACATATAGAGTGTCTATGGTTGTTCCGAAATATATATAGATATGTCGACATGATAGGTCGAAACATTGTATACGTGTCTATGGTATCTCAAGATTACATAATATACAATACAAGTTGATTAAGTTATGGTTGGAATAGATTTATTACCAATTTTCACGTAGCTAAAATGAGAAAAATTATCCAATCTTGTTTTACCCATAACTTCTTCATTTTAAATCCGTTTTTAGTGAATCAAATTGCTATGGTTTCATATTGAACTCTATTTTATGAATCTAAACAGAAAAAGTATAGGTTTATAGTCGGAAAAATAAGTTACAAGTCATTTTTGTAAAGGTAGTCATTTCAGTCGAAAGAACGACGTCTAGATGACCATTTTAGAAAACATACTTCCACTTTGAGTTTAACCATAATTTTTGGATATAGTTTCATGTTCATAATAAAAATCATTTTCTCAGAATAACAACTTTTAAATCAAAGTTTATCATAGTTTTTAATTAACTAACCCAAAACAGCCCGCGGTGTTACTACGATGGAGTAAATCCGGTTTTACGGTGTTTTTCGTGTTTCCAGGTTTTAAATCATTAAGTTAGCATATCATATAGATATAGAACATGTGTTTAGTTGATTTTAAAAGTCAAGTTAGAAGGATTAACTTTTGTTTGCGAACAAGTTTAGAATTAACTAAACTATGTTCTAGTGATTACAAGTTTAAACCTTCGAATAAGATAGCTTTATATGTATGAATCGAATGATGTTATGAACATCATTACTACCTTAAGTTCCTTGGATAAACCTACTGGAAAAGAGAAAAATGGATCTAGCTTCAACGGATCCTTGGATGGCTCGAAGTTCTTGAAGCAGAATCATGCCACGAAAACAAGTTCAAGTAAGATCATCACTTGAAATAAGATTGTTATAGTTATAGAAATTGAACCAAAGTTTGAATATGATTATTACCTTGTATTAGAATGATAACCTACTGTAAGAAACAAAGATTTCTTGAGGTTGGATGATCACCTTACAAGATTGGAAGTGAGCTAGCAAACTTGAAAGTATTCTTGATTTTATGTAACTAGAACTTGTAGAATTTATGAAGAACACTTAGAACTTGAAGATAGAACTTGAGAGAGATCAATTAGATGAAGAAAATTGAAGAATGAAAGTGTTTGTAGGTGTTTTTGTTCGTTGGTATATGGATTAGATATAAAAGATATGTAATTTTGTTTTCATGTAAATAAGTCATGAATGATTACTCATATTTTTGTAATTTTATGAGATATTTCATGCTAGTTGCCAAATGATGGTTCCCACATGTGTTAGGTGACTCACATGGGCTTCTAAGAGCTGATCATTGGAGTGTATATACCAATAGTACATACATCTAAAAGCTGTGTATTGTACGAGTACGAATACGGGTGCATACGAGTAGAATTGTTGATGAAACTGAATGAGGATGTAATTGTAAGCATTTTTATTAAGTAGAAGTATTTTGATAAGTGTATTGAAGTCTTTCAAAAGTGTATAAATACATATTAAAACACTACATGTATATACATTTTAACTGAGTCGTTAAGTCATCGTTAGTCGTTACATGTAAGTGTTGTTTTGAAACCTTTAGGTTAACGATCTTGTTAAATGTTGTTAACCCAATGTTTATAATATCAAATGAGATTTTAAATTATTATATTATCATGATATTATCATGTATGAATATCTCTTAATATGATATATATACATTAAATGTCTTTACAACGATAATCGTTACATATATGTCTCGTTTAAAAATCATTAAGTTAGTAGTCTTGTTTTTTACATATGTAGTTCATTGTTAATATACTTAATGATATGTTTACTTATCATAGTATCATGTTAACTATATATATATCCATATATATGTCATCATATAGTTTTTACAAGTTTTAACGTTCGTGAATCACCGGTCAACTTGGGTGGTCAATTGTCTATATGAAACATATTTCAATTAATCAAGTCTTAACAAGTTTGATTGTTTAACATGTTGGAAACATTTAATCATGTAAATATCAATCTCAATTAATATATATAAACATGGAAAAGTTCGGGTCACTACACAAATCGTGTCTAACAAGTGATGTACGACGAGTGTTGAGCAAGATGGGGCGGTGTTATGCGTGTTGTTTTATACGTTCGTGGACTAATCATTTTGCATTCTTTAGAATGATGACGCGAAACGAGATCGAGACGAATGACGAGGAGTTTAACTCTAGAGTTGCGGCCGCCGTTGCGGAGCAAATGATTGCGTTTCGAGAAGAAATGGATAGGAAGTATTCCGAATTTCGGGGTAGTAGTGAAATGGAGCGTTGTCTTAAGAGCTTCATGAGGACTAAACTCCCGATGTATGATGGGAAACCGGATCCTTTGGTAAGCACCACATGGATCTCGAATGTCGAAGGGTGTTTTCGTACTATTGAATGCCCTCCCGAGAAAAAGACAAGGCTCGCTACGAGCTTGTTGCGGGGTAGAGCAAAGGATTGGTTGGATGGTAAGATTGATCTTGTCGGTGGTGAACCGTTTATGGCGTTATCATGGGACGAGTTTAAGAAGGAATTCTTCGAGGAGTTCCGAACTTCAGCCGATTTGTCGGAAATGCGTAATGAGTTGCGAAATTTGCAACAGGGTTCTATGGATTTGAATACTCTCAAGACGACCTTTATGGCGAAGGCTCGTTTTTTCCAGGAGTATTTGGGGAATGATCGGTTGTTGATGGGGGATTTTTATCGGACCTTGAATGACGACTTGAAGAGTAAAATTAGCCGGGGTCAAGCGAATTGCGGAATTATTTGACTTGGCTAGAGGTTTCGAGTCGTATTCACAATCGAAGAGGTGTGAACCTTCAAGTGAGAGAAGGGTTGTTTCGTATGGTGCTCCAAGTAAGAGGACTAAGGGTCCGAGCGTGAGCAAGGGTGGTACGCGGACGAGTATATTGGATTCTAGTGCGCCTAGATGTTACAATTGTAGCGTGAGGGGTCACAAGTCTTGGGAATGTTCGGTACCAAAGAGTGATGGCATGGTGTGTTTCAATTGCCAATGAGAAGGACATCGTAAGTCGGAATGTCCCAAGTTAGCGGGGACGTGTGCGGAAAGGAGACGTTAAGGTACGTTTCATTTTAATAAATATGTCCTTTGATTAATTATTAAGTGCCGTTTGAGTATAAATTGTTAAATGCCTTGTGTTGTGCATATTGTTGTTATGGGTGACATTCCTAATGGAAGTACCCTATGGTGACATTTGATTGTCGGGCGAAGGGCGTAAGACTTGGTGCAACCAAGCATTCCTTAGTATTTGGGAAATATTTCTACCAAACCATGGAAATGGGTTTTGGTGTTCGAATGTTAAGCGCGTGTTCGCTTTCGTGTTGAAGTTGATGAACCATGAGGTTTGTCGGGTGAATTGGAAACCGAAAAAGATCGAGTGTTTGATCTCGATGTATGTTGGTAAAGGAGTCTACGTGACGCGACATTAGGTGCCTCTTTTATACCTTCTAGCATGGTGTTCGACTCCGATTGTGTTGCGGTTACATTGTACTTAGGGTACCGAAGTGAAACCCTTAGGTACATGAGTGATCGGGTGAAATTTGACAAACTAAAGCAATTGGATGATTGCGAGGGTATAGTTTGTGTAATTGTGGTACACTTTTCGTTCGAAGTGTTTAAGGATAGGTTAAGATCCTTAGTATGCTCACGGTTGGAGCAAGATATGGTGATGGGTCGTGTGAACCCAATTGTTGGTAAAGTCTACCTTTGGTAGCACTGTACGGTAGTACGAGTTGTGGATATGGAACGTAGTTCCAAGTGGGGGAGTTACACTCTCGCACGAGGAGGCCTTAGGGTGAGATTTCGGATGACGTTTTTAGTAGATCCGAAAATTATGTTGGGACCTAGTTTTTGGGTCGATTTGTGGTAGAGTACAATTTCGGTCAAATTGTACTTATGATTTTGGATTTGAATTATCACCAAGGTGGAAATGTGGTAAATCTCGTTGAGAGATAATGGACGTGTTGGCGAGCAAGGTGAAATCCCTCAATTTAGGGGATGTGCGTATCAGGTTCTCTTCTAGAGAATTATTGTTTTGTGCCTGTGTTTGATATAGGTGGTTCTTGCTCGATTGTGTTGGCGTTGTGTATGCAAACGTATGGTGAATGGTTAGTGGTATCCGTTAGGATTCACTATGGCGTAGCAGAGCGCAATGTTCCGCTACTCGTTGTTCGAGGCCAAAAGGGCGTTGATTGGTGAAGCATGACCTTCGGGGTCCGCTGACTTCATCATGGTATTGTTGATTGGTGAAGCATGACCTTCGGGGTCCGCTGACTTCATCATGGGCGTAGTGTTATATAGGTGAAGCATGACTTTCGGGGTCCGCTGACTTCATCCGGTGTTGAGATTGGTGGAGCATTGCCTTCGGGGTCCGCTGACTTCATCATGGTGGTGGATCGCGTGTGGTTTCGGATTCACGATGATGCGTGTGGTTTCGGTCATTTTATTGTGGAAGTGAATCTCGTGTAGTTCGGATTCACAAATGACTCGTGTGGTTTCGGTCATGGTATTGAGGAGTGAGTCTCGTGTAGTTCGGATTCACAAATGACTCGTGTAGTTCGGTCATTCCTCTGGGATAGTGACTCTCGTGTAGTTCGGATTCACTAAGGCGCGTGTAGTTCGGCCAATCCCGATTGTTGTTGAGGTGAAGGTAGTGAGTCGCGTGTGGTTTCGGATTCACTAAGGCGCGTGTAGTTTTCGGCCAGCCTTCGTGTTGTGTAATCTATCGGTTGTTTTATACACCGATGGTGGGGTCGTAAGGACCATGATGTTGATCTATTGGTCGTTTGATACGCCAATGGTGGGGTCGCGAGGGCCATGTTGTATGTTTAGTGATGCGATAGCCGTGTTTCGCTCACATGTTGTTACGGGTGTGACAATAGTTGATTTTGTACACCTTGGGATCTAGCATTGCCATAATCGTTTTGGGCGCTATCGGTTTTAACCGTCGGATTACGATGTTACGGTAGTTGCGTATTGGTCGTATTGTGCACTACAAGGGATGTTATGTGGTAAGCGTATCCGTGAGGATTCATTTTTGTTCGGTCTTCATCGTTTCGGGTTGTTGACCTTAGGTTGAGACTTGGTTGCTTTTAGCATTGTACTCGGTAAGGGTACGCTAAGGGATTGATATCACGGTAAGAGATTGATTGAGTTTTTCCCGATGTGAGGGATTGAGCAAGTTTTAATGCTCGGATTTGAGAATTTGTTAAATCACGGATGACGATTTAGTGTTAAGGGCGGTCCATTGGGGAGGATTGCCTAGAGAAATTGGAAGGAAACATGATGTTTCCGCGAATGTTAAGCGATTGTAGTAGTTTTCGGATGCGTGTATTGCACGGCTCAGAATGCGTGCAAGTGTGTGTCTTAGTTAATGGATTAGTCCTTGGGTTAATGAGTAATGTGATGAAAGTCAGATTGAAACGTTTGTTGAGAACCGTAGTGTGTCGTTTTGGATTGATTAAGTGATTAGGATCACGAGGACGTGATCGAATCTAAGTGGGGGAGAGTTGTAACACCCCGTTTTTCTAAACATGACGCTCGGGGTGTCATTTGAAGTCCAAGAATGATTATTTAATAGTTTAGATGTAATGCATTGACCACGATTGACTTTGGGATGTTTTAAAAGTGAAATTGGAGTACATCAGGTAAACTGTCGAGTTTGAGTGCAGTTTGTCGCGTTCTGGTGCGTCGCATTCCGTGACAAACATGCTTGAAACGAGACAACTTCTGATGGTGATTTCTGTCCACTTTGTCGCGTTTGAGTGTTGTGTGTCGCGTATTGGTGTCGCGAAACGCGACAAATGTCGCTGTAATGACATTATTAACCCATTTTAATGGAATCTTTTGAGGGTGTTTTGGTAAATTCACTTAGGGCCGGTTCTAGAGCCATAAGACTGATTCAAGGCTCATATTATCCTCATTTTCACTCACCAACACTCTCATCTTCAAACCCTAGAGAGAGAGAGGAGAGTTTTAGAGAGAGAGAACTCCATTTGGAGAAGAAGAAGTGTGTTTCAGGTCAAACCTCAAGTATTAAAGTTGTTCTACTCGTCAACGGCATCACTTTGGCGGTATTGGTAAGTTCTAACTCCGAATTTCATCTTGGTGATTTGATATTCAAGTTTAGGGTTTTGAGCTAGTTAGTTGTAAAACCCATTTAGGAGGTGAAATGGGTAATTGTAACTAGTTATTGTTGATGTTGGTAGGTTTTGGGTTGATTAATGATTTAACCATGTTTAGGACTTGTATGTTGTGTGTAATCACTATTATTAGTGATTATAGAAGTGTTGGAACCACTTTGGGTGTATTTTGGTTAATTAATTTTGAAATGGGTCAAAATTAGGGTTAAGGTGTCATATTGGGCAAGATTGGGTTTTAACGCTTATGCTTGGGTTTAATTGGCATATTAGGACCATTTTCACTTGTGTTAGTGATTGTTGGTTAGTTTTGGCGTGCTTTGAGCTTGGAAGTGCAATTTGGGTCGAATTTGCACTAGTTGTCAATTTGGGTCGATTTGTAAATCCACCCTAATTATGTTGTTGTATTTGTGTTAATGGAATAGGTACTTTCCATTGACGAGTTGCGGATTACTTGGAAGCATTCATCAAGGCGTTTAAGGTGAGTGTTAATATCCTATGTGCATATGTATGTGTAGGATGGGTGCGGGTCGGTTGACCACCTTTGGCGAAGTACACGTTTTGTGTGTACATTATCACACGTGGTTGTGATGTGGATGATATAACCCCAATTGCGAAGGGTTTTGATGTTAAGAAGTGAGTCGCGTGTGGTTTCAGATTCACGATGACGCGTGTAGTTTCGGTCATCTTATTGTATCATGAAAGTGAATCTCTTGTAGTTCGGATTCACGATGACGCGTGTAGTTCGGTCATCTTATTGAGGTAGTGATCTCGTGTAGTTCGGATTCACTAAGGCTCGTGTAGTTCGGCCAACCTCGATGTTGTGTTGTTGAAGATAGTAGTCTCGTGTGCATGCGGATTTACTAAGGCTCGTGTAGTTCGGCCAATCTTCATTGTGGTATTGGTTTTCGGTATTGGGTTAAGGGGTTAACCTTGGACGTTTATATATTGTTATATATATATATATATATATATATATATATATATATATATATATATATATATATATATATATATATATATATATATATATATATATATATATATATATATATATATATATATATATTGTTGTATTGTCGTGATGTAGCTAACCCTCCGGGTGTAGCTTCTTGGCGTTGTTCACATTGTCGTGGGTGAACTTATATTTGTTGATATTATTAACTTGTTGCTTAGTGATCGTATGGTATGCCTAGCTTAGCTTGCCTTTACACTTGGATGCTCCGGTATGCGGTATTTGATTATTTGGGTGGCGTGTCCATTTTATACATATATATGTATGTAGTATATTCTCACTCACTAAGCATTAGCTTACCCTCTCGTTGTTGATATTTTTATAGGTTCGCGTGATGGCGGCTCGGGTAAGCATGGGGATTAGAGATCTTGGCTAGGTTGCTTTAGAAGATCTTGCTTTTGGACTCGATTAGGATTTGGGTAGCGTAGTCCCAAATCACCATGCTCGGTTTTGTGTAAACGTAACTAGTCGGGTCATAATGATTATAACCGGTTTACGATTTAATTAATGAACCATTGTATTAGGGAGTTTAAATTATTAATGTATGTTTTAAGTTCGTTGAACTTACTTTGGTAACAAATATGTTTTGGAAATTGTGTAATGGGACCTAAAGTATTATTTAACGCGTATTAAAAGGAAAAAATTTTATGGGCCGGTCTTATTACGGGTTGGGTTGTTACATAATCGCTTTTAGCAATGCACAATAATGAATATGCACAGGACAATCATAGAATATGGCAGTTTTAAAAAAGTTGTAGGGCAAGCAGTATGTTGCAGATCAACTGGTGGATGTTAATGATACTTTGCATTGAACATATAAGCGTTTAACAATGCAAAATAAATCTTTCAAAAACGGTTAAAACATGAGTAATGTAACAAAACTGTATAGCATAACACAATCAGCAGTTAACAATATCAGATACCGTCTATGGATCAAAAAAACATACCATCTCAACAACATCAACTTAATTTTTTCATTTATACCATTAAATCATCAAAAAACATTTTATGTATATGGTTCTGACATTAATGGCTAATTGAATTTTAAAACAAACAGATACGAACATGATTTAATTAGACAGGCGATAAAATAAGGGCAAAATTGGTCTATGTAAATGCATACGTACTACGATTTCATTAGGGCTAAGTGGTTTTTGTGAACCTGGCGTCATAAATTATATTGATGTTGCGGCGACAGATATGTGCGAAGATGCATAAACGATTAGGGCTAAAATCTAATTTACTATCATAGTAACGATACATAGGGTTAATAGATCATGTCCTGTGTAATTTGATCCGAATTTCAATTGATTTTGGATGAGCATAGCAGAGCATCGATCAATTGTATGTGTGGCGTCCCAATTTTTTTTAGGTTATTTGATGGAAGCTCAACGGACCCCTATTCTTTGAATTATCCCCCGCCCCTTTTTCTAAGTTTAAGGGTAATAAGGTCCAAAACATGTAATTTTATTTCTAATGAGTTCTTTAAGTTTTGATAAGTTAATCTAACGGTGTAGGTTTCATCATTAATAACTAATGTATGCCTAAGATTTTGTTTTAAAACTTGTGATGACTATATTTTGTGTTTCTTATTATGTAGAGTGGAGAGTAGAGATTGTACAGTTAACTATATAGATGAGTCTAAGCTAATTTGTGCACTTACTTAGGAACAAAATCTGGTAAAATAAAAATGAAAGTTAGACAATTCAATTGATAGATCAATTCAACTTTAGGTCTACCTAAAGGAATAAAGAATCATATTTTGTCTGCCAAATAAAATCACGCTCTTCTTTTGATTCATATTGAAACGACAACACTAAATAATGACTCATATTCCACCAAATGTCTAACGTACAATCCCTAATGATCCAAGAACTCATAACTCACTTTTTTGTAATATTTGTTTTCGTTATTTCTTGCGTCGTTAAAAGATTGTTGCGACAGTTATAAGTAGTATTGGCCCCAAAGAGAATACTTTGTGGCCAATTAACTTAAGTCGATTAACTAACAAAATTTACAGAAATTATTTGAGGTAAATAAAAAAGGTGGGGAACTAATTAACTTGTATATTATTCCCACTCCAACTTGACAAAAAAGGAAGATTTAATTGAACTCATGTTTAAGTTAAAAAGGATATGTGTAATAAAGCAATCAAATGATTTAACATGTTTTTGACACCAAAATTTTGACACTTAAAAACGTTCAAAAAAGAAAACTCATTTATATTTATAAAAAAAGTTAATAACATTAAAAGCTTTTAACACCATATTTTTTCACACTTCATGTTTTTGATACCATATTTACTCACACCTTCAATTTTGTGAAATTTATAGGTCTGAAAAACATGTCAATTTATTATACTTATGTTAAAACATTAAAAATAATAGAAGTGTCATAAAATAACCTTTATATATATATATATATATATATATATATATATATATATATATATATATATATATGCTTTTTTCTATTTTCATCTTTCTATTAATGGAAATCTTATGCTTTTCAAAAACAAATATATATATATATATATATATATATATATATATATATATATATATATATATATATATATATATATATATATATATATATATTATTTATTTATTTATTTATTTATTTATTTATTTATTTATTCTGGAATAAAATAAAAATATGTAATATTACATTAGTATAAACTTTTGAAAATATGACCAAATAATTTCTGAATTTTACCTAGTCAAAGAGTGTAGGAGAGACACAATAACTGTCAGTTAGCTAAATACTTGATCAGTCTTTCAGTTCAAATCAGATTCAAGAGCAAATATGAACACTTCCTTTTGTTTCATATACTTTTAATTTATATATATATATATATATATATATATATATATATATATATATATATATATATATATATATATATATATATATTTTGATAAATACTCCACAAGTAAAGCTAAAAGTACATTTACTGCTACTTATAAACTGCTGCAACTACTCAAAGTCAATAATTACTACTTGTAGTAGTAGTCATATTTCTGCTGCTGGTTCAATTCATGTAAGCATTTAGATAAAATAAAGCACTTACATATAAAACAAGTACACATTAACACATTCAACATATTAAGTTTGACTCGTGCTACAATTCACCTCTAAATTACACAAAAGGGTAAAACTAAAATAAAACTAAATCACTAATACATACTAAAACTAAAAACCATCCCTAGAGCAACAACAAGACCAGGTAGTCTTGATAAACTAATTAATCCCACTTGAGAGAACGTAAAATCTAAGAAATTTATAATAATAAATAGTAATTCAAATACCAAGATCCAACAAAATACTTGTGTGATTTTCATTTTGATTTAGGTATGATCACTTGGTGGAAGAGAGAGATGTTGGAATGTTGTAAAGCTTGGATTGAATTGTTGATGTTGTTCTTGTATTGGACCTCTCTTTCTTTTCTTTTTTTCATAGCTAATTCCTCTTGCTTTAGATTGCAAATCACGAACTTCGCGAAGGTAAAGCCTTACAGCACGAGCCCCAAAAGGGTTCGTTTCTGTTGGCCATCCGTTTTCTTCATAGGCGGCTCTAAGTCGGCCTATTAAGGCATCCAGACTGCCCCATGCTTGTCTGAGTGGACAAGGACATGGGGCAGGTGGATTTGGATGCCCATAAAACGGACAGATTGGTGTATGGACTTTAGTCTTTCCAAATTGGTCAAGGTACCGGAGAAATTCAAGAACATGTGCGCCGCTACACCGTGATAGTGCTAGCGGCGGACGGTGGTTCTTTAGGTATTGACTGAAAGTGTTCCAGTCTCTTCTTTTTTGGTTTTCGTAGCGGCTAGGGGTAGATGTGATTGATGATGAAGTGGATGCAGAGATTGTGGTTCCATTGACTAAACCATTGATGGTACTGTTTTCAGAGTTGTTACAGCTGTCCATTTCAGGGTAAAGATCCATTTTGGTAAAATAACAAAATTTGGGTTAAAGCTCCTGAATTTGATATGATCTAGGGTTTTCTTGATATGGGTTACTAGCAAGATCTAATAAAGCATGATTTTTAGGGTATCTTTTTGTTACTTCTTGGAATTTTTAGGGTTTCCTTCTTAATCATAAAACTAAGGATACATAAAAGGCAAGAAAGAAAGGGATGATTAGAACTTTAGAAGGACATTTAAAGGTAACTTTCTTTGGAGAATTAAGAAGAAAATAGAAGATAGAGTGATGTGCAGCTGTAGTTGTACTAGTAGTACATATAAGATGTTTTGATTGACGTTTCTATATATGTGATTAAAGAGATATTGATAAGAGAATTAGGGTTTGTTTAAAGTGTGATGTTTGATGAAAAATGGATGTTGCAAGAAAATCTCGGGAGGATAAAAAGGTGAGTTTGTTTGTGTATTGGTGAAAAATGGTGAAACCTTCATCTTGGGTTTCCTAAAATATGGCAAGCAAACCACCATGAGTGTCAGTTCATATATGGTAAGTAAACTTCATTATTTATTTGACCTTCTATTTATTTAAAGTTAATATATCAATTCACACCTCATGACATAAAATCAATCAATAAACTTTAAATTTATAACATTAAAGTTGACAGTTATCTTAAACTCGCAAAATATTTCACTACAGGAAATGAATTTTAGTGACGAGTGATATTTGTCACTAATAACATTAAATTAAATTAAATTAAATTATTATACTACATATCTAATTGACATAGTTCAAATGAATAGTACTATTTGGACTATCTCAATCTCACACTAAGAACCTCAAACTTTAATCAACGTACGAATCAGCCCCCTCCCCAATTTTACTAAAAAACCCCACACCCTCGAGAAAATACAAAACACCCCCCAACCCTACCCCCTTACCCCGACCCGACCCAACTCGCCTCCCCGTTATTATAACTATAATAATATTATATAATATATTTCGTCCTTTCACATTTTTTCAGTTTTTTTTCCCTTTTTCGAAAAAAAAACCCCAAACTTTGTTCAAAAATAAAAACGGCCCCCAAACAGAGGGTAAAGTGTCAAATAATCATTTTTATAAAAAATCTTAACTAAACTCCACCCAAATATTCAACGGGTCATATCTTCTCGCTCGCAACGAGTTAAATTTTTCCGACACCATCGTTAAACTCGAAAGAATTTTAGGAACACAATGTCACTAACTATACGCAAAATGGACTCTTTTTAAAAAGCGCTAAATATTTGAGGTACTTTTCATACACGTTGATTTTGCGTTAAATTTTTAAAAGTCGACAATTCCATAGCGAAACGCGGAGATGCACATATATTGTTAATTTAAAATAACATTTAAATCTTTCGCGGGTTATACCTTTTAGTTCGACTCGAGTTGCGCTTCAACGACATCATCGTTAGCCACGAAATAATTTTACAAACTAAACGCACTAAAATACATTGAAAACCGAACCCCGGCACGAAGTGAGGGTTCGTAAACTAGTTTGTCTCTAATTCGAATGTTAATGATCAAAATAGGTTGGTCATTTTTCGTCATTGTAAATCCATCACAAAACATTATTAGAGACCAAAAATTAAAAATTGCTCAATGTAATGACTATTTGTTTGATCACTAATATCGTATACTGACCAATTAGTAACGATATTTTTAATGGTAATTATTATTATTATTATTATTATTATTATTATTATTATTATTATTATTATTATTATTATTATTATTATTATTATTATTATCCTACATACTAAAACACACCCACAATTTCGTCGTTTCAGTGGTTTCGGATTTTCGTTTTGAGTTTGCGTTCACACTGCAATCGGTCCCTCAACTTTGGCTCAATTTACACAACGACCCCTCAAGTTTACATTTTCTCAGGGGTTGAAAGTGTAAATATATAATTTTATTAAAATAAAGAAACTAATTCCACCCGAATTTTTAACGAGCCCTATCTTCTCGCTTGGTGCTAGTTAAATTTTTCCGAGACCACCGTTCAACTCGAAATAATTTTACGAACACAACGGAACTAACTATACGTGAAATGGACATCATTAAAAAAACACTAAATATTTCGGGCTATATTTCATACATATACATACACGTACAACAAACAACCCAACCTATTAGATATATTAGGTACCAAACAACGTATATCCAAATTCGACCGCGCGTTGAATACAATCGCAGCAACGCGCGGTCGAATTTTTTTCTAGTTAAATAATATTAATAGTGACCAAATAATAAGTCCTGAAAATCGTTATAAATAAATATTTTATTTGTAGTGTTTAATATATCAATCGGTTTAAAGATATTGTGTCCCACTTAAAATTTAAGGAAGTAACATGGAATAAACATGTTAAACTTTGTTGGATAATAGTGCATATATACCGACTATCAAATTTGAATTAACTTATAAAATTTTGTTATTCAAAACATCTAAAATTTTTACAACGTTATAACTTGATGCCCTACGGGCACATAGTAAACACATTTAAGGAAGCGAAAATTTTACATTTTTTTTATAAATCAAAATTAATAACTTTAATAGCAAGGTGCACATAAAACGCAATTCACATGATATCAGGTCTCGCAATAGTTTGATTATCCAAAATTTTACCCTATATGATAAAGTCAATGTGCTTGTTCATACGAGTTTCATTGCTTACTCAAAAAAAAAAAAAAAAAAAAAAAAGAAATGAAAGAATATAATAATGAATTTTAATTTATGAAATGAAATGCGAAATCTAGTGAAAAGAATTGGGGCTTTTAACTATTGACACTATTGGATAGTGCAAAATTTTTTAAGTGACACCATTTGATAGTATACTTTTTTTTAAACTTTTAACTAGTGACACCTGTGACTACGATTCTTAGATCTGCCACTATCCTTAGACCACTCGAAAAGGGGCATGTTGGGCCGGAATTCGTTGAGCACGCCACCAAGCACGCCATAGTGCGGCGTGTTGGTGGCCAGTTTGGTTGATGTGTTGCTATGAAGCATGAAGTAAATGGTTTGCGTGTTAAATATCTTATTACTTTTTTATACCATTCTATATCTTTTCACACTTTTTAACACCCAACTTTCAATTTTAGTTTGACAAATCAACTTATCACGCCATTCAATACTCACCTTCATCTCATCTCATTTGCCACGCCACTGCCAGCTGCCCCTTCTTCACCTTTCATAACGCTAAAAAACACTTGCCACCACTCTTAGTGGTCTTAGAAGATAAGTTAGCCAAACAATTCTAACAATACTTCACTCCAACTAATAATATTCTCTCAACTAGGGATGGTAATGACCACCCAATTTAATGGATATTCAGTCAATTCATGCGCTTCGTAATAGATATAGATGAACTTAAATGTATATGAATATGGACATATGAAAAATTTCATTCACGGATATATCCATTAACACTTAAAATACATATATACAAATGCATAAATATAAATAAATACTTTTATATTTACTATTACATATGCAATTTTTGCAAGATTTGCATTTTACTTTCAAGTTTATACTGAAATAATTATGATATATTATGATAAAGCACGTATATTTAACATAATAAACATATAAATTAAGTATTAATTTTTAAAAAACTATGTTTAATAGATAAATTCAATAAATTGTGTTTTATATTCGATAGAAATTACACATTCTTGTAGATATGTTTTAATTATATCATGCTATACTACATTTTTGTTTTTGGCGTGTATTAGAAAATATTATTATATTTAAAAAAATATATACATTAACCTCTTAATTAACTGAATATGAATATGAATAGATGAACTGTAATTAAATGAATATTGATATAGTAAACAAGAACTAAACGGATATGAATGTGAATTGACTTCATTAGATCCATATCCAATCTATTACCATCCATACTGTTTTGATTAGAAATAGGATTGAATTCGTGTTCTAGGTTATATGTGAAAGATCAGAGTGTATATGTATCGATATATATGTATATATGCACTGTATATGAATATGAATATAGAAAGATGATGTACACAAGATGAATCTAAATCTGTTTTAATCAATATATTGTGCTAAGATTACAAAGTTAGGATTACACGAGGTTTGAGAGCATTTGTGAGGTATGTGTGACAATAAGTGAAGGACTAGGTGTAAAGTGAGAGGAAAAGCTTAAAGTTTAAGCTAAGTTCGGGGTATTTATACTAGATCATTACAACAAATCATATCTATAATTTTGGACTTAACACGTACTCTCAACAAGTCATTCATGAATTTTTATATCACAAGATTCTTTGAATTTAGAGAGTATAACATTACGTAATTCTACCCACGTTGAATCCATAATTATATTAAATTGATGAATATTACGTGCTAATTTAATTGGTTTGAATTTCCAAGTCAGAATTTAAAGATATGAGTGACGACTTACAAGCTAGTTAAATATTAATAATAGTAACACATACGCATTATACTATAATACTTGGACATAATATAAAATTGAATAGCCTATTATATTATATTATATTATATTATATTATATTATATTATACCTACATACCAAAACGCATGGCGAAGTTCGTCGTTTAAGCTTTATCGGATTGCCGTTTTGAGTTTGCGCTCGCACTACAAACGGTTCCTCAACTTTGGCTCAACTTACACAACAACCCCTCAAATTTACACTTTCTCAAGGATAGAAAGCGTAAATATATAATTTTATTAAAATAATTACACCCGAATTTTTAACGGGCCCTATCTTTTTACTCAGTGCGAGTTAAATTTTTCCGAGACAACCGTTCAAGTCGAAAAAATCAGAAGAACCCAACGGGACTAACTATACGCAAAACGGACATCGTTAAAAAAACACTAGATAACGGGCCCTATATACTCGCTTGGTGCGAGTTAAATTTTTCCGAGACCACCGTTTAACTCGAAATAATTTTACGAACACAACGCGACTAACTATACATGAAACGAACATCGTTAAAATAACACTAAATATTTCGGGCTATATTACATACATATACATACACGTCCAACAAACAACCCAACCTACAAGATATATTAGGTACCAAACAACGTATATCCAAATTCGACCGCGCGTCGAATACAACTGCAACAACGCGCGGTCGAATTTTTTTCTAGTTAATATTATTAATATAACATTGTGTTGTAGTTCATGTAGTAATGACATGTTTTTCTTAGCGAGAGGTCAAGAGTTCAACTTCCGTAAGATGCAGCATTGCATACAAGGTTACCCCTTAACCCTGGAATTTCACCTGAAGGTAAATTCCGCACATAGCGTTGCGGGGGCAGTGGGGGATGAGGAGTTTTACAGCACATGTCCTCGAATTGAGCCGGATTTTCTCTTTGTCAGCAGTTGGGGGGCGGGTCATGCAACTGTGGGAGAAGAACGTATGGGTGGCTTAGTCCTCTTTGATGATCTCGAACTGTTGTAAAAAAATATAATAATGTTATTAATATTGAGATAGTTAATATTAACATTAATTGGGAAATGAGCTTACTAAAAATTCATGGCAGATCATGATGAGCCACTTAAAGGTGTTCGAGCATCCCTAACTCTACTAGCTCCGCCACAATCATAATGTATTAGGCGAGTTTTGTGTGACAATACAACATATCGATAGAGATTAACAAATAATGATGGAGTTGTAAGTAGAAATATCAAAAATTTAACAAGATTTTCACTTTATCTTTTTTGGAAAGGCAAATGAAATTTATTAACTCGAATATGTACATAGCCATAGGGATCCTTACAATGACATGGATCACCCAGGGAGAAACACAAAAGTATTACATGCTAAGATAAACATCAGGATTAGACAACCAAGTGCGCCAATCGAACTTTCTTCCCTTTGATCTAGACGAAATTCACTCGAACGATTTGATTTGAATTTCAGAGCTACCAGAGTGTTCCAACTATTGTTTTAAAATACCTTGTTTCGATTTTTCCAGATCATATACATACACACCCATTTGAAAGATTGCCACACCGCTTTCTCGAAACATGAAGATGAATTGAACCCGTTCGTGCTTAAGAGTGCACCCGTATAATACATGTGAAGTTACCTAAATTCCACCATCTATATACCCGCTCCCAAATATCACGAGTGTTTGCAAAAGATAACGGAATGGTTTACCGTTTCTACGTCGTCATCTCACAAGGGACATCGAACACTATACATATCTACTCCTCTTTTGTCGAGCTCGATTCGCGCAAGTAGTCTTTTTTTTAGCGCTCTCCAAACAAAAATCTCAATCTTATTTGGAGTGAGATTGTTTCAAAGAGTACCATGGATCGAACTGTGCGGACCGAGTAATTTATCATCAATTATTGAGGATAGATTTTGCAAAGTGAATATGTTACTTGAAGATAATGTCCAGTTTCAAAGGTCCCTGTTTGTTTGCTTAGAGTTAATTATTAAACTCTATAAACTTTATATTAAACTATAGTAAATTATTTTCACTTTAACATGTCTAAAGTTTTCGGATAGAGTTTAATAATTAACTCTAAGCAAGCAAACAGGGACCTTTGGAGTTGGACATTATCTTCAAGTAACATATTCACTGTGCGAAATCTATCCTCAATAATTGATGAACAGATAGAATGGAAAACAGTCGAATCGATGATCTGATGAAAGTGTTGTGATAATATTTGGTTTTGTCAGAATAATCAGGGTTATTAAACGAGTAGGACCTAAAATATGAAAATTTATACGGTACTAATTTATATTTCTATTTTAATATATTAGCAACATAGTTACACGTTCAAGATATAAATGTATATATTATGTTTATTTAAGTGTAAATAGTTTTTTGTCTCCTTATTATTTTATCAAAATTAAATAATTATATCTATATATCTATACTATATAATAAAACGAAGTTTGAGCTTATGTCAAGATATGCTTCATTTAGTTGTACCATGTACTTATAAATGTTGTAAATGAGAGTTTGATGATTTAATATTTATAAATTGATATATAAATAAAATATTCTTTAAATTTAATGCTTTAACTTTTTGATTAATATTATTATATTCTTACCTCCTTATCATTTCAAATATTAATTCTTCTTTTAAAGTTTATTTGCAAATTTTATTATTATTGTTTATTTGTGTTTAAGAATTCAAATTAAAAATTTATTCTATCATATAAAATGGAGTTAAAAATGATGAAATAATGTTGTCATGTCATCATCTAAGACAATATAAATCTTATCCCATGTAAAATTAAAATAAAATTAGACAAAGATAGTGTAATGGTAATAGTATTTGATTTTAATTTTTCTTTTGCTTTTGTACATCATAAGTTCACTTGATGTAGTTAGTGCATATATGGATGATGAGATGTGAATATTGATCGGTGTCGAAGGGCCGGTCAAAAATGAACCTAATTACTCTACTTTAGATAGGGTAAGCAGGATTCGTTCCTCGAAAAATAATGGTTGAGCAAACAATTTTCAGGATTTTGGTTGTTTGTTTAACTACTAAGTAACTAAGATTAACCGACTAATTTGAATCTTGAATACTTAAACTAAGAGCACAATTGAAAGATTAAAATGTTAACAACTTCACAATCCCAATCTAGCATGCATTCATTCAAACAAGTATTATGTTCATCAAGTATTGATCAAATCTCATAGACAAGATTTCTTAGGTCTATCAATTCTAACTATTTTGAGATTGAACTATGCAACCTAGACACTATGTCTTTATCCTTAATCTAAGTAACACTAAGTTGGATCAAAAATACAATGTTAAATCACTATAACTCAACTTGCAATAATCAAAATCAATAATACTTGCATTGATCAATAAACAATCGGTTTATAACATCATAATCCAAAAGACATAAGTTTCATAACATTACAAACCACATAAACTTGAATGAAAAACACATGCATCAATTGTTCATGGAAGGAAAAAAGATAAAGAAACTAGCCACTTGATAATGCTAAAAAAGAACACATATTTCATAGCATTATTCCTCAAGAAAGACAAGCTTTTAGTTGCAATTGTTCTATTTACAAGTGATATTCGTTTAAATAATAAAAGGTGAAGACAAAAGACAGATTCGACGAATTGAAGACGCAAACGACCAAAAAGCTCAAAAGTACAAAATACAATCAAAAAGGTTCCAATTATTGATAAGAAACGTCTCAGAATTACAAGAGTACAAGATTCAAAACGCAAAGTACAAGATATTAAATTGTACGCAAGGACGTTCGAAAATCCGGAACCGGGACCAGAGTCAACTCTCAACGCTCGACGCAACGGACTAAAAATTACAAGTTAACTATGTATATAAATATAATATAATATATAATTAATTATATAAATTATATATATATTATATTTATATAATAAACCGTAGGCAAGAAAGGATCCAAAATGGAGTGAGCTGTAAAATCAAACTCCGCGACTCGCGGAGTTTGAAGGGGAAAAATGCCGCGAGTCGCGGAGCCCCAAATTCTGAAACTGCCTATAAAGCTCGCGCATTCTGATCGTAAAAAATATCATATATCCATCCTCTCTATCTATATACGTAATATATATATATTTTAATTTTAATTTTAATTTTAATTCTAATAATAAGGGTATATTAGCGAATGTTGTAAGGGTGTAAGTCGAAATTCTGTCCGTGTAACGCTACGCTATTTTTAATCATTGTAAGTTATGTTCAACCTTTTTACATTAATGTCTCGTAGCTAAATTATTATTATGCTTATTTAATACCGAAGTAATCATGATGTTGGGCTAAAAATATTAAAATTGGGTAACTGGGCTTTGTACCATAATTGGGGTTTGGATAAAAGAACGACACTTGTGAAAATTAGACTATGAGCTATTAATGGGTTTTATATTAACTAAACAATACCTTGTTAATTTAATATACAAACTTATAATTTGACGTATTTATATATAACCACATACGCTTGACTGGGTACGGTGGGCGGGATATCTATAAATACCAATAATTATTCATTTTACCGGACACGGAACTGGATTAATAGTTAATAGACTTGTTGAAACAGGGGTGAATTACATTCAAGGGTAATTGGTGTAATTGTTAACAAAGTAGTAAAACTTTGGTTTACACACAGTCAATAACCTGGTGTATTCATTAAACAAATTATTAAAACCTTGTTACAATTCGAATCCCCAATTAGTTAGAATATTTGACTTCGGGAATAAGAATAATTTGACGAAGGCTTTCGCTCTTTATATTTATGACTGATGGACTATTATGAACAAATCCGTATAGACATATTAAATAATCCAGGACAAAGAACAATTAATCCATGGGAATAAACTAAAATCAACACGTCAAACATCATGATTACGGAAGTTTAAATAAGCATAATTCCTTTATTTTCATATTTAATTGCACTTCTAATTATCGCACTTTTATTTATTGTTATTGTATTTAATTACACTTTTATTTATTGTCTTTGTATTTAATTGCACTTTTAATTTTAGTACTCTTTAATTATCGTAATTTTATTTTATCGCACTTTTATTTATCGCAATTTCATTATCGTTATTTACTTTACGCTTTAAATTTAGTCGTTTATTTATTTTTAATATTTTACATTAGGTTTTAACTGCGACTAAAGTTTTAAAAATCGACAAACCGGTCATTAAACGGTAAAAACCCCCCTTTATAATAATAATATTACTTATATATATATTTGTATTTTTATAAATTAAAACTAATATAACGTTAAGCTTTGTTTAAAAGATTCCCTGTGGAACGAACCGGACTTACTAAAAACTACACTACTGTACGATTAGGTACACTGCCTATAAGTGTTGTAGCAAGGTTTAAGTATATCCATAAATAAATAAATATCTTGTGTAAAATTGTATCGCATTTAATAGTTTTTCCTAGTAAAATTTAATAGTATTTTATACCCCTTAGCTTTAACTATCAAGTATTTTTGGCGCCGCTGCCGGGGAAATCGATTTCTTGCTTAAAAGCCGGAAGTGCAACGCTAATATAATATATAAAAAAAAGATTTTTATTTTTAGTTTACTTTTATAAAAAATACGCTTTTGTAAAAATACGTTTTAAAAAATTCAAAAATATAAAAAGAAAAACAAAAATATAAATATTTTTAAGAGTTTGTTAAATATTTAAGTTTTATAAAGTTTCTTTATTTTTTATTTTATAAAAATATAAGTCTTATTTAAATATTTTGTTTTTATTTAAAAAAAAACCGAAAAAAAAATTATATATATAATTTTTTTTTTTAGATTTCTATTTATAAAATTATAAAGTATTTCTATTTTTATTTTAGTTTTTAAAAAACATAAGTTTTTATTTAATTTATATAAATATTTTATTTAATTATTAAAACAGAAAAATATAAAAAACAAATAAATAAAAAAAACTGACCTGTCGAATTTGACCTGCACCTCTTTTGGACCTACAACCTCTGCGACTTGCGGAGGTATTGAACTGGGTTCACCGCGACTCCCGGAGCCGCCTAGACAGGCCACAGTCAGCCCTAATTTCGCATTAATTACGGGATAATTATTATTATTATTAATTTTAAACCCTAATTAGGGTATTATTATTATAATATTTAGTTTTAATTTTATTATTTTGTTTTATTTAGTTTTAATTAGTTTAATCAAATTTTAAAATTAATAGTTTTATAAAATAAATAATATAAAAATAATATTTTTATAAAAATTGTAATTTTTACAACTTTTAGTATATTTTTATATTTTGTCCCTTTTTAATTGTTTTAGCGTAATTTTTTGTATTTTTCGCTCGTACTTAGTTTTAAACTTAGTTTTTGCCATAGTTATTTTTATTTCTAGATTTTTAGGCTTTGCCGTAAAATCCCTTAAGTGTTTTTTCTTTAGACTAAGATTTAGGTGCTTTAGAATTTTGCGACGCATTTTTAAGTTTTAGTACCTTTTTAAGTTATTGCCATTTGGGATATAGTTTTTCTTTTAAGCTAAAATATTTTTAGACGCAACTTTTAATGTCTAGTTTTTAGTTCCTTTTTAAGTTTTGACGCACTACTTTCTTATTTTTATTTTTCGACGCCTTTTACCTATGTATCAATTATCACTCCAATTAGTAATCTCAATTTGCAATTTTAATTTTAAGTTAGTAATAGTAATAAGGTTGGGTTAGTCGAGTGTTTTAAAGTTTCATAAGTCAATTTTTTTTTCTTTCTTATTTTTCGACGCCTTTTATTTTTTAACCCTTTTCTTTTTCGACCTTTTTCGACGCGCTCTTTTTCTTTCTTATTTCTCGCAATTCTAGTTTTAGGACATAGATTTTTATTCTACTTCTTATCTAAATTTCTTAAAATTACGAAAATTTATTTTAAGTGATTAAATTGATAGACATCAAAATTTTCTGGTTCGTAGTAATAGTTGGATTTGTACGTGGACCGGGTTATTGGAGCCAAATAGTACTCAATTATATTGACACCAAACTAATCCTGCCCCTCTGCTGCATCTTTTGGCTATTCGAAACGTGGGCAAAATCAGAAAAGTCTATTAATTGGATAACTTATATAATTTTTCTTTCCTTTTAAAAATTAATAGGATATTCAGTGAATGCACCGAGCAAAACGTTCACCACCTTTTGTACGTTCACCACCTGTAACCAGATCAAGACGTTCACCACCTTTTGTACGTTCACCACCTGTAACTTGATCAAGACATCTAGCTAATATTACCGCCGTTGATTTTTCTTTAGAATCGTCATCCAGTCGACCAAGTAGTCCAATTCAAATTTCCGATAATCCGTTTTTTGAACCCGACCTCACAATTGAGAATCCGGAGAATATTCAGGGACAATTCATAGATCCTGAACCATTAATTTTTCCTCCGGAACCACCAATCATTCAAACAGAGATTGTTGAGAAACGAACCATTAAATCAGAATCCTCTAGTGACTCAGATTCAACAAATTCAATTATGGAGAATCTGGAACCTTTAAGTATGGAAGACCGAATGAGAGCTAAACGCACTGGCCAAGGTCACGCAATTACTCATCCAGACATTAATGTGCCAGATTATAAAATCAAAGGACAAATTCTACACATGGTGACTAATCAATGCCAATTTAGTGGTGCGCCGAAGGAAGATCCAAATGAACATCTTCGTACCTTTAATAGGATCTGCACACTATTTAAAATAAGAGAAGTGAAGGATGAACAGATATATCTCATGTTATTTCCCTGGACTTTAAAGGGAGAAGCCAAAGATTGGTTGGAATCGTTACCTGAAGGGGCGATTAATACATGGGACGTTTTAGTTGAAAATTTTCTTAAACAATTCTTTCCGGCATCTAAAGCCGTAAGACTTCAAGGAGAAATTGTTACGTTCACACAGAAACCGAATGAAACTCTATATGAGGCGTGGACAAGATTTGGAAAGTTATTAAGAGGATGTCCGCAACATGGTTTAGACACTTGTCAAATAGTACAAATATTCTACCATGGATGCGACATCACTACAAGAAAAGACATAGATATAGCAGCTGGTGGTTCTATTATGAAGAAAACCAAAACTGATGCTTACAAAATTATTGATAACACTGCTTCCCACTCACATGAGTGGCACCAAGAAAAAGATATCGTTAGATCATCTAAAGCAGCTAGAGCCGATTCTAGCCATGACTTAGATTCCATTTCAGCAAAGATAGATGCTGTCGAGAGACGAATGGAAAAGATGACTAAGGATATTCACTCAATACGAATTAGTTGTGAGCAGTGTAGAGGACCACATTTAACAAAAGATTGTCTCAGTATTGAACTAACAATGGAACAAAGAGAGAATGTTTCATATCTGAACCAAAGGCCTGGAAATAATTATCAGGATAATTATCAACCGCCAAGACCAATTTACAATCAAAACCAGAATTATAACCGAAATATTCCATACAACAACCAACAAGGTCCTAGCAATCAACAAATATCCAATAATACTTACAATCAGCAAAGACCTAATTTTCAAAATAAACCACCACAAACCGATGATAAAAAACCGAATTTAGAAGATATGATGACGAAGCTAGTTGAAACTCAAACGCAGTTTTTCACATCTCAGAAATAAACCAATGAACAAAATGCTCAAGCATTTAGAAATCAACAAGCTTCTATTCAAAACTTGGAACAAGAAGTAAGTAACCTAGCAAGGTTAATAGGTGAAAGAAAACCGGGAAGTTTACCTAGTGATACAAATGCTAACCCCCGGAATGAAACAGCTAAAGCCATTACCACAAGAAGTGGTATTACACTTAAACCAACTGAAGTACCTGTAATTTCTAATGAAGCTATTCCTACTCCACAAGAACCACAACCTGAGCAAGATAAGGAAACAGAACAGGTAGTTGAAAAGGTTAATGAAGATAACACAGTTAAAGCTAAACCTTATGTTAAACCATACCAACCACCACTTCCTTACCCGAGTAAAATGAAAAAAGAAAGACTTGAAGCCGAGCAATCCAAATTTTTGGATATGTTTAAACAGATAAATGTAAATCTTCCTTTCATTGATGTAATTTTAGGAATGCCTAGATATGCTAAATTCTTGAAAGATCTAATATCGAATAGAAATAAAATGGAAGAACTCTCGGCTGTTACTATGAATGCTAATTGTTCAGCAGTGCTGTTGAATAAGATACCAGAAAAACTATCTGATCCAGGAAGTTTCACAATTCCATATTTTCTGGGTAGTCTTAGTTCAATAGAAGCATTGGCAGACTTAGGTGCTAGTATAAATTTAATGCCGTATTCACTATGCGCTAAACTAGACCTTGGAGAATTGAAACCAACAAGAATAAGCATACAACTAGCCGATCGATCAATAAAATATCCTAGAGGGATAATGGAGAACATGCTAGTTAAAGTTGGTACTTTAGTATTTCCAGTAGATTTTGTTGTTCTGGACATGGAAGAAGATTCTCAAGTTCCTCTCATATTAGTAAGACCATTCTTAAACACGGCTAAAGCAATGATAGACGTGTTTGGTAAGAAACTGACCCTAAGAAGGGTGGCATGACTGTTATCCATTGCAAAATCACTTACCGAAGTTTTATAAAAGATTTTTTTAAAATTGCCACTCCTATGAATAAACTCCTAGAAAAAGATGCTCCATTCATCTTTTCAGATGAATGTATCAAATCTTTTAATATTCTTAAAGAGAAACTCACTAATGCGCCGATCATGATAACACCAAATTGGAATCTACGGTTTGAACTTATGTGCGATGCAAGTGATTTTGCAATGGGAGCCGTTTTAGGACAAAGGATTGAAAAACGATTTCAACCTATATATTATGCTAGTAAAACATTACAAGGAGCACAAATGAATTACACAACTACTGAAAAAGAACTCCTTGCTATTGTCTTTACTTTTGACAAATTTCGATCATATCTCGTTCTAGCTAAAACGGTGGTCTATACCGACCATTCTACTCTTAGATACCTATTTTTGAAACAAGATGCCAAACCAAGATTAATCCGTTGGATCTTACTATTACAAGAGTTTGATATTGAAATCCGAGATAAAGTAGGAGCAGAAAATCTCGCCACTGATCATCTTTCTCGTCTTGAAAATCCCGAATTAGAAGTTCTAAATGAATCGGCCATACAAGACAACTTTCCTGATGAATATCTATTGAAGATAGATTATAATGAAATTCCATGGTTTGCAGACTATGCAAACTACTTAGTATGTGGATTCCTTGAGAAAGGATTATCGTACCAAAAATGAAAGAAATTCTTCAGTGATATAAAACACTATTTCTGGGAAGATCCACATTTGTTTAAAAGTTGTCCCGATAGAATAATACGCCGATGTGTATTCGGAGATGAAGCCAATAAAATCTTAAACCATTGTCACACAGGACCAACAGGAGGGCATTATGGGCCTCAACTTACAGCAAGAAAAGTTTATGATGCTGGATTCTATTGGCCTACAATTTACAAAGACGCACACCTTCTTTGCAAATCCTGTGATGCATGTCAAAGGGCCGGAAAAATAAGTCAACGTGATGAAATACCACAAAATGTCATTCAAGTATGTGAAGTATTTGACATTTGGGGTATTGACTTTATGGGTCCATTTCCAAAATCTCATAATAATCTATACATTCTCGTAGCCATTTATTATGTATCTAAATGGGCGGAAGCACAAGCTCTCCCAACTAACGATGCACGAGTTGTAGTCAACTTTTTAAAACGTCTTTTTGCAAGGTTTAGAACACCGAAAGCTTTAATAAGTGATCGGGGAACTCATTTCTGTAATAATCAACTTGAGAAAGTTCTCAAAAGATATGGAGTAACTCATAAAATCTCCACCGCATATCATCCACAAACAAGTGGACAAGTTGAAAATAAAAACCGAGCTTTAAAACGTATTCTAGAGAAAACCGTAGGATCAAATCCGAAGGAATGGTCCATTAAATTGGAGGATGCACTCTGGGCTTTTAGAACAGCCTACAAAACTCCAATTGGAACCACACCTTTCAGACTCGTTTACGGAAAAGCATGTCATCTTCCAGTAGAAATTGAACACAAAGCATTTTGGGCTTTGAAAACATGTAATCTTGATTTACATGAAGCTGGACGTCTACGGTTAAGTCAATTAAACGAATTAGAAGAATTAAGACATGAAGCATACGAAAATTCGTTGATCTATAAGGAAAGAACGAAGAAATGGCATGATAAAAGAATCAGAAGTTCAAAAGAATTTAAAGAAGGAGAAAGAGTTCTTCTTTTCAATTCACGATTCAAGCTATTTCCTGGAAAATTGAAATCAAGATGGTCTGGACCATTCATAGTCAAAAGAGTTTTCCCATACAGAACAGTAGAATTAATAAATTCAAATGGGATTGAATTTAAAGTTAATGGTCACAGAGTTAAACATTACATACATGGTCCGATGGAAGTTGACAATGAAGTTAATCATAATTTCACCACCCAAGAAAACCTTCAAAATGAAAACATAAATATGTTATCAACAACATATAAAAAATCAAAATTGGAATATAGGGAGGAGTCAAATTTGAGTGATGAAGAAGAATTCTTATACAAACCTCCCATTCCAAGAAACGAAGAAAAATGTGAACAAGAAGTTCAAAAAGAAGTGAAAGAACCAAGAAAAGAACACCCGAAAAAGGTTTACAAACCAACTCGACTTACTAAAGCAGGAGACCCGGGTGAATTTATCATTTCTTGCTTGCTTAATGATGGTGCTGTATATAATGGACTCGCAGATTTAGGAGCAAGTGCAAATATTATGTCTCTTTCCTTATACAAAAGATTAGGCATGGGTATATTAAAACCAACCAAAATAAGTGTTCAATCATTTGACCAAACCATTAAACACCCGGTTGGAATAGCAAATAATTTACTTGTTAACGTGGGAAGTTTGACCTTTGTTGCAAACTTCATAGTGATTAATATGGAGGAAAACCTTGATATTCCTCTAATTCTAGGTTGCCCATTTTTAGCAACCACCGAGGCATTCATTGATGTAAGAGAAGGTAGAATGACACTTAGGGATGGTGATACATCGATCACCTTTGTGAACCGAAAGTTTAGATCTCCACCAACCAAAACTGTTAGACCAATAAAAATGCATAAGTGTGGGGAAGATGAAGAAACACTTAATGATGATCCAATCACAAAGAATACCGTTGATGATACGAAATTAGATGAACCCATTTTTAACAGTTCAATGAAGAAACTTTATAAACGGATTCACGATGCTAAGATTAAAGGAAACTTTAAGTTATGTAACCGATTAGTATCCAATTTATCGCCAAAATAAAAGGCGATGTTAGTTGAATTTGTGAAAGTTACGGAGGAAATCAACAAATGGATTGAAGTAAAAGTCAAAGATATACAAGTTGTTGATGATTCAATTGAAAATAATGTTAATCACAATTTCAACTAAGTGTAGGGAGGTTTATGTATTTCTGTTAGAGTTAGATTTTTTGTTTTCGTGTAATTCTCGAAATTGGAACCCGAATGGTCTTTCCCTAGCAGACCCTAAAGAACTAGTCTTCTCCCCCCATTCTGAATTTTTATTTTTTTTAGGTTTTTACGAAATGAAGACTTCCTGTGAATTAAACCATGGTCTAATGCTACACGCTTTGATCACTAAACGTAATAATGACACACTTCCAAGTGAAACAGTATCATTAATCAGAGGTAAATTGAACGGAGTAAGAAAAGAATCCAGATGCGAAGATAATAAGTTACAATTTGGTAAAGGAAAATCAAAATCCGCAGCGAAAAGAAGAGCACGACATCTTGAAAAATGTCACAAATGCGAAAAATGGTCACACGAAGGTAAATGTTCAAATAATCAAACCTATTCAAACACCGAATTTGTTACTTTATGCAGAGATGGACCGTTCATATGTTTAGAAGAAAAAACATTAAATGCTCGAGGTTACTGATAATGCTAAAAACGAACATATATTTCATAGCATTATTCCTCAAGAAAGACAAGCTTTTAGTTGCAATTGTTCTATTTACAAGTGATATTCGTTTAAATAATAAAAGGTGAAGACAAAAGACAGATTCAACGAATTGAAGACGCAAACGACCAAAAAGCTCAAAAGTACAAAAGACAATCAAAAAGGTTCCAATTATTGATAAGAAACGTCTCGAAATTACAAGAGTACAAGATTCAAAACGCAAAGTACAAGATATTAAATTGTACGCAAGGACGTTCGAAAATCCGGAACCGGGACCAGAGTCAACTCTTAACGCTCGACGCAACGGACTAAAAATTACAAGTTAACTATGTATATAAATATAATATAATATATAATTAATTATATTAATTATATATATATTATATTTATAAATAAAAACCGTCGGCAGAGAAAGACTCCAAGGGACTGAGCTGTAATTTCATTCTCCGCGACTCGCGGAGTTTGAAGGCCAAAATGGCCGCGAGTCGCGGAGCCCCCAGTTTTGAAACTCCCTATAAAGCAAACCGAATTCTGATCATTTTCATCATCTTTTTCTTCTTCTTCTCATACGTAAATTATATATATATATTTATAATTTATATTTTAATTTTAATTATAATTCTAATAATAAGGGTATGTTAGCGAATATTGTAAGGGTGTAAGTCGAAATTCTGTCCGTGTAACGCTACGCTATTTTTAATCATTGTAAGTTATGTTCAACCTTTTTACATTAATGTCTCGTAGCTAAGTTATTATTATGCTTATTTAAAACAAAGTAATCATGATGTTGGGCTAATTACTAAAATTGGGTAATTGGGCTTTGTACCATAATTGGAGTTTGGACAAAAGAACGACACTTGTGGAAATTAGACTATGGGCTATTAATGGGCTTTATATTTGTTTAACTAAATGATAGTTTGTTAATGTTAATATAAAGATTTACAATTGGGCGTCCCTATAAATTACCATATACACTCAATCGGACACGATGGGCGGGGTATTTATATGTACGAATAATCGTTCATTTAACCGGACACGGAAATGGATTAATAGTTAATAAACTTGTTGAAACAGGGGTGAATTACATTCAAGGGTAATTGGTGTAATTGTTAACAAAGTAGTAAAACCTTGGTTTACACGCAGTCGATAACCTGGTGTATTCATTAAACAAAGTATTAAAACCTTGTTACAATTCGAATCCCCAAATAGTTGGAATATTTAACTTCGGGTATAAGAATAATTTGACGAGGACACTCGCATTTTATATTTATGACTGATGGACTGTTATGGACAAAAACCAGACAGACATATTAAATAATCCAGGACAAAGGACAATTAACCCATGGGCATAAAACTAAAATCAACACGTCAAACATCATGATTACGGAAGTTTAAATAAGCATAATTCTTTTATTTCATATTTAATTTCCTTTATTTTATATTTAATTGCACTTCTAATTATCGCACTTTTATTTATTGTTATTTAATTGCACTTTTAATTATCGTCCTTTTTAATTATCGCAAGTTTATTTTATCGCACTTTTATTATTCGCAATTTCATTATCGTTATTTACTTTACGCTTTAATTTAAGTCTTGTATTTATTTTTAATATTTTACATTTGGTTTTAACTGCGACTAAAGTTTTAAAATCGACAAACCGGTCATTAAACGGTAAAAACCCCCCTTTATAATAATAATATTACTTATATATATATATTTGTATTTTTATAAAAGTAAACTAATATAGCGTTAAGCTTTGTTTAAAGATTTCCCTGTAGAACGAACCGGACTTACTAAAAACTACACTACTTTACGATTAGGTACACTGCCTATAAGTGTTGTAGCAAGGTTTAAGTATATCCATTCTATAAATAAATAAATATCTTGTGTAAAATTGTATCGTATTTAATAGTATTTCCTGCTAAAATTAATAACTATTTTATATACACCCCGCTGCACATCAAGTATTTTTGGCGCCGCTGCCGGGGAGATCTCTTAAAAGCCGGAAGCGCAACACTAATATAAAAAAAAAAAAAAAAAATTAGTTAACTTTTATTAAAATTCGTTTTTGTAAAAATACGTTTTAATTATTCAAAAATATAAAAAGAAAAACAAAAATATAAGTATTTTTAAGATTTTGTTAAATATTTAAGTTTTATAAGTTTCTTTATTTTTATTTTAGTGTATAAAAATATAAGTTTTATTTAAATATCTTTTATTTATATAAAAACAGAAAACAGAAAATAAAAAAAAATAAATAAAGAAAAACGCGTCGAATTTAAATAAGCTGTCATCTGAATTTCTGAACCCCGCGAGTCGCGGGGTTTGATGCATTAAATACCGCAAGTCGCGGAGTAATTCTGACACCGACAGAAACCCTAATCCTGCATTTATTACGGATTATTATTAATTATTATTATTATTAACCCTAATTATTATTATTATTATAATTAGTTTTAGTTTAATTTAAGTTTTATTTAATTTATATTTTAGTTTATTAAGTTTAATTAAATTGTAAAATTAATAGTTTAATAAAATAAATAATATAAAAATAATATTTTTATAAAAATTGTACTTTTTACAACTTTTTGTATATTTTTATATTTTGTCCCTTTTTAATCGTTGTAGCGTAATATTTGTATTTTTTTTCGCTCATATTTAATTTTAAACTTAGTTTTTGCCATAGTCATTTTTACTCCTAGATTTTTAGGCTTTGCCGTAGAATTCCTTAAGTGCTTTTTCTTTAGACTAAGATTTAGGTACTTTAGAATTTTGCGACGTTTTTTTTTTTTTAGTTTTAGTTTCTTTTTAAGTTATTTCCATTTGGGATTTAGTTTTTCCTGTAAGCTTTAATATTTTTAGACGACTTTTACCTATGTATCAATTATCATTTCAATTAGTAATTTCAATTTGCGATTATAATTTTAAGTTAGTTGTAGTAATAAGGTTAGGTTAGTCAAGTATTTTTAAGTTTTTATAAGTTTCTTTTATTTTTCCGTCACCTTTTATTTTTCAACCATTTTTCTTTTTCGACCTTTTTCGACGAACTCTTTTTCTTTCTTATTTCTCGCTATTCTAGTTTTAGGACATAGATTTTTATTCTACTTCTTATCTAAATTTCTTAAAATTACGAAAATTTATTTTGAGTGGTTAAATTGATAGACATCAAAATTTTCTGGTTCGTAGTAATAGTTGGATTTGTACGTGGACCGGGTTATTGGAGCCAAACAGTCCTCAATTATATTGAGACCAAACGAATCCTGCCCCTCTGCTGCATCTTTTGGCTATTCGAAACGTGGGCAAAATCAGAAAAGTCTATTGATTGGATAACTTATTATAATTTTTCTTTCCTTTTAAAAACTAATAGGATATTCAGTGAATGCACCGAGCAAGACGTTCATCACCTTTTGTACGTTCACCACCTGTAACTAGATCAAGACATTTAGCAAATATAACCGCCGTTGATTTTTCTTTAGAATCGTCATCCAGTCGACCAAGTACTTCAGTTCAAATTTCTGATAATCCATTTTTTGAACCCGACCTCACAATTGAGAATCCGGAGAATATTCAGGAACGGTTCGTAGATCCTGAACCATTAAACTTTCCTCCGGAGCCACAAATCATTCAAACAGAGATTGTTGAGGAACGAACCATTAAATCAGAATCATCTAGTGATACCGATTCAACAAATTCAATTATGGAGAATCTGGAACCTTTAAGTATGGAAGACCGAATGAGAGCTAAACGCACTGGCCAAGGTCACGCAATTACTCATCCAGACATTAATGCGCCAGATTATGAAATCAAAGGACAAATTCTACACATGGTGACTAATCAATGCCAATTTAGTGGTGCGCCGAAGGAAGATCCAAATGAACATCTACGTACCTTTAATAGGATCTGCACACTATTTAAAATCCGAGAAGTGGAGGACGAACAGATATATCTCATGTTATTTCCCTGGACTTTAAAGGGAGAAGCCAAAGATTGGTTGGAATCGTTACCTGAAGGGGCGATCGATACATGGGATGTTTTAGTTGACAAATTTCTTAAACAATTCTTTCCTGCATCTAAAGCCGTAAGACTTCAAGCAGAAATTGTTACGTTCACACAGAAACCAAATGAAACTCTATATGAGGCTTGGACTAGATATGGAAAATTGTTAAGAGGATGTCCGCAACATGGTTTAGACACCTGTCAAATAGTACAAATATTCTACCAAGGATGATCACTACAAGAAAAGACATAGATATAGCAGCTGGTGGTTCTATTATGAAGAAAACCGAAACTGATGCTTACAAAATTATTGAAAACACTGCTTCCCACTCACATGAGTGGCACCAAGAAAAAGACATCGTTAGATCATCTAAAGCAGCTAGAGCCGATTCTAGCCATGACTTAGATTCCATTTCCGCAAAGATAGATGCTGTGGAAAGACGAATGGAAAAGATGGCTAAGGATATTCACTCAATACGAATTAGTTGTGAGCAGTGTGGAGGACCACATTTGACAAAAGATTGTCTCAGTATTGAATTAACAATGGAACAAAGAGAGAATATTTCATACATAAACCAAAGGCCTGGAAATAATTATCAGAATAATTATCAACCGCCAAGACCGATTTACAATCAAAACCAGAATTATAACAGAAATATTCCATACAACAACCAACAAGGTCCTACCAATCAACAAGTATCCAATAATACTTATAATCAGCAAAGACCTAATTTTCAAAACAAACCACCACAACAAACCGATGATAAAAAGCCAAATTTAGAAGATATGATGACGAAGCTAGTTGAAACTCAAACGCAATTTTTCACATCTCAAAAACAAACCAATGAACAAAATGCTCAAGCATTTAGAAATCAACAAGCTTCTATTCAAAATCTGGAACAAGAAGTAAGTAACCTAGCAAGGTTAATAGGTGAAAGAAAACCGGGAAGTCTACCTAGTGATACAAATGCTAACCCCAGAAATGAAACAGCTAAAGCTATTACCACAAGAAGTGGTACAACACTTAAACCACCTGAAATACCTGTAACTTCTGATAAAGCTATTCCTACTCCACAAGAACCACAACCTGATCAAGATAAGGAAAAAGAACCGGTAGTTGAAAAGGTTAATGAAGATAACACAGTTAAGGATAAACCTTATGTTAAACCATACCAACCACCACTTCCTTACCCGAGTAAAATGAAGAAAGAGAAACTTGAAGCCGAGCAATCCAAATTCTTGGATATGTTTAAACAGATAAATGTAAATCTTCCTTTCATTGATGTGATTTCAGGAATGCCTAGATATGCTAAATTCTTGAAAGATCTAATTTCAAATAGAAAGAAAATGGAAGAACTCTCGGCTGTTACTATGAATGCTAATTGTTCAGCAGTGCTGTTGAATAAGATACCAGAAAAACTATCTGATCCAGGAAGTTTCACAATTCCATGTTTTCTGGGTAGTCTTAGTTCAATAGAAGCATTGGCAGACTTAGGTGCTAGTATAAATCTAATGCCGTATTCACTATACGCTAAACTAGACCTTGGAGAATTAAAACCAACCAGAATAAGCATACAACTAGCCAATAGATCAATAAAATATCCTAGAGGGATAATGGAGAACATGCTAGTTAAAGTTGGTACTTTAGTATTTCCAGTAGATTTTGTTGTTCTGGACATGGAAGAAGATTCTCAAGTTCCTCTCATATTAGGAAGACCATTCTTAAACACGGCTAAAGCAATGATAGACGTGTTCGGTAAGAAACTGACCATAAGTATAGAGGATGAGAGTGTTACCTTTTCAGTTGATAGAGCAATGCAACAACCACAATTTGCAGATGATACATGTTATTATATTCAAACTATAGATGCACATGCAGAATTATTAGAAGAATTTCCAGAATTACAAGGAACAGGAGAATGTTCTTTAGGAGAAGGTAATGAACCAATTGATGAAGCTGAAATGTTAGCTACACTTATAGCTAATGGATATGAACCAACAACAGAAGAAATTCAAATGCTAAAAGAAGAAGACAGATATCGATACAAATCATCGATAGAAGAACCTCCGAAATTAGAGTTAAAGCCACTTCCAAACCATTTGGAATACGCTTATTTACATGGTGAATCTGAATTACCTATAATAATATCGTGTTCTCTTACTGAAAATGAGAAATCACAACTCATTTCTGTGTTAAAAGCTCATAAACCAGCCATTGCATGGAAGATTCATGATATTAAAGGAATAAGTCCTTCGTATTGCACACATAAAATCTTTATGGAAGAAGGTCATAAAATGTATATGCAACGCCAACGAAGACTAAATCCTAATATGCAAGATGTAGTTAAGAAAGAGATTATTAAACTGCTAGATGCAGGTTTAATTTATCCAATTTCCGATAGTCCATGGGTAAGCCCAGTTCAATGTGTACCTAAGAAGGG
Source organism: Rutidosis leptorrhynchoides (assembly GCF_046630445.1). Classification (NCBI taxonomy): domain Eukaryota; kingdom Viridiplantae; phylum Streptophyta; class Magnoliopsida; order Asterales; family Asteraceae; genus Rutidosis; species Rutidosis leptorrhynchoides. Next base: position 55,954,419 of record NC_092343.1, read on the forward strand.
TGGCATGACTGTCATTACAAATGAGAAAAATGAGCTTATTCCTACTAGGACTGTAACAGGATGGCGTGTATGTATTGATTATAGAAAATTAAATGACGTCACCAGAAAAGATCACTTTCCCTTACCTTTCATAGATCAAATGTTGGAAAGATTAGCCGGAAATAGTTACTATTGTTTTCTAGATGGATTTTCCGGATATTTTCAAATTCCAATAGCACCCGAGGACCAAGAGAAAACCACATTCACGTGCCCTTATGGTACTTTTGCTTACAAACGCATGCCATTTGGACTTTGCAACGCCCCTGCAACCTTTCAAAGGTGTATGATGGCGATTTTTCACGACATGATAGAAGAATGCATGGAAGTATTCATGGATGACTTTTCAGTCTTCGGTGATACATTTAAATCATGTCTAGTTAATCTGGAACGAATGCTAATTAGATGCGAAAAATCAAATCTAGTACTTAATTGGGAGAAATGCCATTTCATGGTTAAAGAAGGCATCGTTCTTGGACATAAAATTTCAAAAGAAGGAATTGAAGTGGATAGAGCTAAAGTAGATGTAATTGCTAAACTTCCACATCCCACCAATGTTAGAGGAGTTAGGAGTTTTCTAGGGCATGCCGGTTTTTACCGACGTTTCATAAAAGATTTTTCTAAAATTGCCACTCCTATGAATAAACTCCTAGAAAAGGATGCTCCATTCATCTTTTCAGATGAGTGTATCAAATCTTTTAATATTCTTAAAGAGAAACTCACTAATGCGCCGATCATGATAACACCAAATTGGAATCTACCATTTGAACTAATGTGCGATGCAAGTGATTTTGCAATGGGAGCCGTTTTAGGACAAAGGATTGAAAACCGATTTCAACCTATATATTATGCTAGTAAGACATTACAAGGAGCACAAACGAACTATACAACTACTGAAAAAGAACTCCTTGCTATTGTCTTTGCTTTTGACAAATTTCGATCATATCTCGTTCTAGCAAAAACGGTGGTCTATACCGACCATTCTGCTCTTAGATACCTATTTTCAAAACAAGATGCTAAACCAAGATTAATCCGTTGGATCTTACTCTTACAAGAGTTTGATATTGAAATCCGAGATAAAAGAGGAGCAGAAAATCTCGCCGCTGATCATCTTTCTCGTCTTGAAAATCCCGAATTAGAAGTTCTAAATGAATCGGCCATACAAGACAACTTTCCTGATGAATATCTATTGAAGATAGATTATAAAGAAATCCCATGGTTTGCAGACTATGCAAATTATTTAGTATGTGGATTCCTTGAAAAAGGATTATCGTACCAAAGACGAAAGAAATTCTTCAGTGATATAAAACACTATTTCTGGGAAGATCCACATCTGTTTAAAAGTTGTCCCGATGGAATAATACGCCGATGTGTATTTGGAGATGAAGCTAGTAAAATTTTAAACCATTGTCACACAGGACCAACAGGAGGGCATTTTGGGCCTCAACTAACAGCAAGAAAAGTTTATGATGCTGGATTCTATTGGCCAACAATTTACAAAGACGCACACCTTCTTTGCAAATCCTGTGATGCATGTCAAAGGGCCGGAAAAATAAGTCAACGTGATGAAATGCCACAAAATGTCATCCAAGTATGTGAAGTATTTGACATTTGGGGTATTGACTTTATGGGTCCATTTCCAAAATCTCATAATAATCTATATATACTCGTAGCCATTGATTATGTATCTAAATGGGCGGAAGCACAAGCTCTCCCAACTAACGATGCACGAGTTGTAGTCAATTTTTTAAAACATCTTTTTGCAAGGTTTGGAACACCGAAAGCTTTAATAAGTGATCGGGGTACTCATTTCTGTAATAATCAACTTGAGAAAGTTCTTAAAAGATATGGAGTAACTCATAAAATCTCCACCGCATATCATCCACAAACAAGTGGACAAGTTGAAAATACCAACCGAGCTTTAAAACGTATTCTAGAGAAAACCGTAGGATCAAATCCGAAGGAATGGTCCATTAAATTGGAGGATGCACTCTGGGCTTTTAGAACAGCCTACAAAACTCCAATTGGAACCACACCTTTTAGACTTGTTTATGGAAAAGCATGTCATCTTCCAGTAGAAATTGAACACAAAGCATTTTGGGCTTTGAAAACATGTAATCTTGATTTACATGAAGCTGGACGTCTACGATTAAGTCAACTAAACGAATTAGAAGAATTAAGACATGAAGCATACGAAAATTCGTTAATCTATAAAGAAAGAACGAAGAAATGGCATGATAAAAGAATCAGAAGTTCAAAAGAATTTAAAGAAGGAGACAGAGTTCTTCTTTTCAATTCACGATTCAAGCTATTTCCTGGAAAATTGAAATCAAGATGGTCTGGACCATTCATAGTCAAAAGAGTTTTCCCATACAGAACGATAGAATTAATAAATTCAAATGGGATGGAATTTAAAGTTAATGGTCACAGAGTTAAACATTACATACATGGTCCGATGGAAGTCGACAACGAAGTTAATCATAATTTCGACACCACAGCTAACTAAGTGTGGGGAGAATCAAGTCTTTAAAGGATAATATGTATTTCTGTTAGAGTTAGATTGTTTGTTTTCGTGTAAATCTCGAAAATGGAACCCGAATGGTCTTTCCCTAGCAGACCCTAAAGAACTAGTCTTCTCCCCCCATTCTGAATTTTTATTTTTTTAGGTTTTTACAAAATGAAGACTGCCTGTGAGCTAAACCATGGTCTAATGCTACACGCTTTGATCACTAAAAGAAATAATGACATACTACCAAGTGAAATAGTATCAGTAATCAGAGAAAGAATGGATGGAGTTAGAAAAGAATCCAGATGCGAAGATAATAAGTTACAATTTGGTAAAGGAAAATCAAAATCCGCAGCGAAAAGAAGAGCACGACACCTAGAACGATGTCACAAATGCGGAAAATGGTCACATGGAGGTAAATGTTCAAATAATCAAACCTATTCAAATACCGAATTTGTTACTTTATGCAGAGACGGACCGTTCATATGTTTAGAAGAAAAGACACTGAATGCGCGAGGTTACGCCTATGTAGCCATGGAAAACCAATTAAACCGACTATCTTATGAATGGGATAGATCATATAACTAAGAAATCTATTTCACAGGTATGTCTGTACAGTTTTTATTTTTATTTTTATTTTTAACCTTTTGATAATAAACGCTAATTTGTTCGCTAAAAAGTATTAAATTGGTATTGAATAAAATTAGGTTTGGCGACCGAAATTATTGATATAATTCAAAAATTTATTACATCACTGCGAAATTTAACGTTTATTCTTAAGGTATAAATATCTTTAAACAATCAACCCAAAATATTTCAAAAATTCGTCATGAGTTAAAATTAGGTCTTGGAACCGAAATTACTTTACCGAAAAGAGGGGCGCATATTTTTGATAATATTTGATTGATTAAAGTGGGATAAAAAGACAAAAAGATTTTTAATTTTATTCTTACCATGTTTTTAAAATTAATATTTAAATCTTAAATTAATATTGTAAACTTTGTAAAAACAATATATTTAAAATTGTAAATATTTGAAAAATTAATATAAGTTTGGTATGAATTTATAAATTTTTAAATTAAGTTTGGTGTGAATTTTTAATTTTTTAAAATATAAAATTTTAATTTTATGCATTTCAATTTTAAGTTTGGTGTGAATTTTTTTTTATATTTAAGTTGTGTGAATTTAAAAACAAAAATTTACTTTATCTCATTAAGTTAAAAATATGATTTTTAAAATTCGTCGTAAGTTGAAGACTAGGTCTTTAAACCGAAATTGCTTTACCCGAGGGAGGGACGAGAACTTTTATTATCATTATTTTTAATCTTATTGAATTAAAGTATGCCAAAAACATTGAAAAAACCCAAAAATCTTAGCTTTTAAAACAATCGCTACAAAAAGACAAATTTTAAAATTTTGTCTAGGGACGGACTAGGACATCGAATCGAAACGACCTCGTCCTAAATAACAAAGGAAACAAAATTTTAAAATTAAGTACTTAATTGTTTCATAAGTTAATGATTATAAAAAAAAAAAAAAAAAATAGCAAACTCCGCGACTCGCGGAGTTTGAAGTGCAATTCGCCGCGACTCGCAGAGGAGTCGAATTACAGAAAAAAAAAATAAAGAGCTGCAACAGCTCAGTTTCACTCCCCACAACACAAAATAAACTGCGAAAACCCACGAAAATACCCGAGAAAAAACCCCCAAAATCACAATTTTTAACCGTTAATCACCAAATCTTTTGCTAAAATCATGTTGAGAAGAATGCTATCTAAGAATTACTCAATAAAAACGGTAAATTTCTACACCTAAACACCATTTAATCCGAAATTTGGTGTTCTTGAGTCATTTTTTTTTCCCAATTTGATTTTGATGCTTTTTAGTGTAATTAGGCTTAAATTGTTTATGTAGTATGCTTGTATAACCTAGATTGATGTTGTTCAACATGATTAGAAGCCTTAAACTTCAAATTTTGAATAATCTAGGGTTTGTGTTCTTGAGCAAATTTGGGGCTTTTTGATATAAACAGGTTATGGCCGATTTTTGTCATGAATTGTTGCTAAAATAAGTAGTGTAACATGTTTAGGTAGTTAAATGATTCAAACTTTGAGCCTAAATATGATTTTGAGAATTAAAGTGGACTTTTTCAAGTCTAAAATTCATGAACTTGATTTTTGAAAGATAATGCCATTTGAGACTTGTTTAATTGCTAGTAATGATTATTTTGACATGTTATTTGAGTTGAATGCTTATGAACTTGGCGAACATTTTCGTATATGCTTATTTGCAAAAGTGTAGATTTGATAAAAATGTGAAAATGAGCTTAAGTTTGATATAAATTGATCATGTCATTGTAATTATTTTGATTGATGATTTTGCTGACACTAATGCATATTTGGATGCACAAAAATTGTGTTTGATGTGTTTTGCAGACTGAAAGGGGTGAATCTTCATCCCAAGCCCGCAATGCTCCTGCTGAGAATATGGAACAACAGGAGGTGGATAACTACTACAAGCAGGATATACCTCATCCAGTCATGACCTTTTCTGATATGCACTTGGAAGAGTTGCACCCAAACCTGAGATTTGACAGACTTTGGATAGATTATCCAAAATACCAAAGGGGTTTGCATACTCTTCATTCTAAGGTTGTTGAGGTACCGAGGGTCATAGAATGGGGACCCTTAGAAGCTGTAGAATTGGCCGGGCCAATTAGGGAATTACTTGTACAGAGGTATGGTAATTCTTCTTTTAATGACTGGGTACGTTTATTCACCATGCGTAGACCTGTATATAAAGTATGGTGTGAAGAATTGTTATGTAGTATAGAGTTGAATGATCGGGTAGCTAGTTTAACCGATCGTTCTTTTATTAGATTTTTGTTAGGCGGTTCGATGCGCCACATGTCTTTACTGGACATGGCTCAGGCTTTACGTATATATACGCCTGAGGAGTTAGCGTCTGCCGATTGTAGAGGATTGATACTAAACGGTAGAAAGATAGATGAAAATTTTGATACACACGGTGTGTGGAGTCAAATGACAAGCCATCACCGTTTCAAAGGGGGAAATTACTCTTATTTGGATATAGATAGAGCCGAATTAAGAGTGATACATAGGTTTTTAGCTAATTCGATTACACAAAGGGGTAAGAACAAGGAAAAAGTAAATGAACAGGATTTGTTTTACCATATGTGTATTCGAGACCCACAAAGCGCTGTAAGTATACCATATTGTGTGGGTTATTATTTATCAGCTATGGTTCGAGGGATGCGACCGCATAGCATAATAGGAGGTGGTATTTTTATTACTTTTATTGGTGAATATCTCGGTGTGGATATAAGTCGGGGGGGATTATTAGTAGAAGAACCAGAACCCCGCGATACTATAGGTTTAAATGTATACCATGGTGCGAAAGTTTTGAAGAGGCGAAATAACACCGCAGTACGATACCATGGTAGACATCCACAGGTGGAGAGAAACCAACAGCAAGGTAATGTAGGAGGGGGGAATGAGATGCAAGAAATGCAAAGGTTTATAGCTTCTCAGGAATACGAAAATGCTAGACAGAGAGCATTTGAAGATTGGCAAGTTCATCAGAACCAAATCATAGCTCATTGCCAACATATAGGTAGAAACTATATTCCTACACCGAAACCCATCTTCCCTCCCTGGTCTATAGAGATGCAGCCACCGTATCCTACGTATGACCCTGCCGAAGCATTCTATAGCACCTATGGTTATGCCTGGAACCCCTATTGGTACCAGTATCATCCCTAGTATACTTATTATTATTTTTTATTTTGTAATTTGTAATGATTGATACGTTTAATACTTTTGTTAATATTGTAATCATTTTTATAATTGTCTAACTTTTATTCTTAGATTTTAATAATTTTTGAATGTGGGGTAATATACCAAACTTCAAAAATATGTATATATATTTGCAGTTTATCTTATGTACACAACAGGGTAAAACAACGCATTTTCAAAGACTGGCATTAAGTTCAGCAAAAGCAACTAATTTTGACGACAAGATGCAAAATATATGTGAAATAACAACAAGACGGAATGAACAAATGATGTGCACCATTTATCATTCAGCAAACAAACGCCAATATATTTGGAAACTTTGGTAAAATTTAATCATTTTCACACAAATCACCCTCAATAATTTAAATTGTTACTGATTTCTTGCAAATGAGGGCATTGCAAGATCTTAAGTGTGGGAAGGGGTTAAATTCTTTTTTTCGGATTTTAAAAATTTTTACTTTATACACTTGGTTACCATTAAAAATACTAGTAAAGCAGTAGTTGTATTAGAATCTAGTGCTCTCTGATAATAAAGAACAGCCCTGGTCTTATATACTGACTACCCAATTCTAGTAAAATTTTTCAAAATTTTCAATTAAATGAACTAAAAATCATGTTTATACATATTTATGAACGATAAAACTAGGTTTTAACACCGAAATTATTGTTACCTCAAAAAGGACATAAATTGAGAAACAAACCAAAATGTTAAAATTCATTTAAAATGGAATAGAGGACGATAAAAAGGAAAATAAAAGCCAAGTGTGGGAAAATTTACCAAGTTATCTTAAACATATGTCACATATATCTGTAACAAATAACTGAAAATACTTTTGCTTTGGACTAAACTAAACTGTTTTACCCGATGAAAGAAAAGAAGAGATGGATCTACACGATGAATCAATTCCATCATTAAAAGGAAGTAAAGTCTTCTGAAAAAGAAACGCGATTCTTGATTTAGGTCATGAAGTTGTCGTCCAGACCAGCTGTAGGTTGACGAAAAATCTAGAAAAGTCATCACTAAAATCAGCAGGAAATCCACGGACCTCAGCATTAAACAGGGTCGCCAAGTGGTCAGATTTATCCTAACCATGAGAAGGATTTATCTCGTACAATGGGGGGGCACCATGCAAATTAGCTGGATAAGACTAATAAATCAGATCCCCAGAAAGGATAATCTCCTTAAAGATTAAAAATCAGCTTTTAAGACTGATATTACTCAATCCTAGAGATTGACCTTAAAGATTGAGAATTCAAACTCATGGAATTCAATGATATCAAAACTCGAGCTTGAACGAGAAAATATTTTGATCAAAATTACAAACCGATTTGTTTTCTGAAAACCCTATTTTCAATGCGTTCATTACCATTGAACGTAAAATCCTAGGAATTCACCTGGAATTCATTAGGTCACCTGAACTAAATCGGGTGTCAACCGTAAGAACGGTGGTTGCATAGTGGTCAAAGACAGGACCTTGTGCCATACCGTAAAATTATAAGGGTGAGCTTTACTATTGCTCCTACCAAGGATAGTAATTGCGTCCGACACGTTATAGACCATAATTAAAAGCATGTCAGGGGACATTGCCTTAACAGTTGCTTGTTCAACACTTTCCTTTACAACTGGACGGTAGTTTACCGAAAGGTAATATACGGGACAAGTAAACTGGACGTGTTGCTTTCCAAATACAAGGTTAGCAAGTGGGTGACACAAAATCATAAGTTTTGAGCTAAAATTTTCAAATCTGAAACCCACCAAACCCACAAAAATATTTTGCAAACACCGGTAAAGGGTTATTCCGGAAAACTTATCTAGGGTAAAAACTAGATTTAATTTTCAAAAGATCAAATGTTTTCATAAAGATCCAATTTCCTTAATGGATCTAAATTTTTATAGTCATGTGGGACTGTAAACCATATCGTTACTACCATTGTTTATACCGCCGTATTGAAATCACTGATATACAAAGTGTGAAGAATAAAGAAGTGATTCTAGTATTTCAAGACGATATTGCTTGAGGACAAGCAACGCTCAAGTGTGGGAATATTTGATAATGCTAAAAACGAACATATATTTCATAGCATTATTCCTCAAGAAAGACAAGCTTTTAGTTGCAATTGTTCTATTTACAAGTGATATTCGTTTAAATAATAAAAGGTGAAGACAAAAGATAGATTCAACGAATTGAAGACGCAAACGACCAAAAAGCTCAAAAGTACAAAAGACAATCAAAAAGGTTCCAATTATTGATAAGAAACGTCTCGAAATTACAAGAGTACAAGATTCAAAACGCAAAGTACAAGATATTAAATTGTACGCAAGGACGTTCGAAAATCCGGAACCGGGACCAGAGTCAACTCTTAACGCTCGACGCAACGGACTAAAAATTACAAGTTAACTATGTATATAAATATAATATAATATATAATTAATTATATTAATTATATATATATTATATTTATAAATAAAAACCGTCGGCAGAGAAAGACTCCAAGGGACTGAGCTGTAATTTCATTCCCCGCGACTCGCGGAGTTTGAAGGCCAAAATGGCCGCGAGTCGCGGAGCCCCCAGTTTTGAAACTCCCTATAAAGCAAACCGAATTCTGATCATTTTCATCATCTTTTTCTTCTTCTTCTCATACGTAAATTATATATATATATTTATAATTTATATTTTAATTTTAATTATAATTCTAATAATAAGGGTATGTTAGCGAATATTGTAAGGGTGTAAGTCGAAATTCTGTCCGTGTAACGCTACGCTATTTTTAATCATTGTAAGTTATGTTCAACCTTTTTACATTAATGTCTCGTAGCTAAGTTATTATTATGCTTATTTAAAACAAAGTAATCATGATGTTGGGCTAATTACTAAAATTGGGTAATTGGGCTTTGTACCATAATTGGGGTTTGGACAAAAGAACGACACTTGTGGAAATTAGACTATGGGCTATTAATGGGCTTTATATTTGTTTAACTAAATGATAGTTTGTTAATGTTAATATAAAGATTTACAATTGGGCGTCCCTATAAATTACCATATACACTCAATCGGACACGATGGGCGGGGTATTTATATGTACGAATAATCGTTCATTTAACCGGACACGGAAATGGATTAATAGTTAATAAACTTGTTGAAACAGGGGTGAATTACATTCAAGGGTAATTGGTGTAATTGTTAACAAAGTAGTAAAACCTTGGTTTACACGCAGTCGATAACCTGGTGTATTCATTAAACAAAGTATTAAAACCTTGTTACAATTCGAATCCCCAAATAGTTGGAATATTTAACTTCGGGTATAAGAATAATTTGACGAGGACACTCGCATTTTATATTTATGACTGATGGACTGTTATGGACAAAAACCAGACGGACATATTAAATAATCCAGGACAAAGGACAATTAACCCATGGGCATAAAACTAAAATCAACACGTCAAACATCATGATTACGGAAGTTTAAATAAGCATAATTCTTTTATTTCATATTTAATTTCCTTTATTTTATATTTAATTGCACTTCTAATTATCGCACTTTTATTTATTGTTATTTAATTGCACTTTTAATTATCGTCCTTTTTAATTATCGCAAGTTTATTTTATCGCACTTTTATTATTCGCAATTTCATTATCGTTATTTACTTTACGCTTTAATTTAAGTCTTGTATTTATTTTTAATATTTTACATTTGGTTTTAACTGCGACTAAAGTTTTAAAATCGACAAACCGGTCATTAAACGGTAAAAACCCCCCTTTATAATAATAATATTACTTATATATATATATTTGTATTTTTATAAAAGTAAACTAATATAGCGTTAAGCTTTGTTTAAAGATTTTCCTGTGGAACGAACCGGACTTACTAAAAACTACACTACTTTACGATTAGGTACACTGCCTATAAGTGTTGTAGCAAGGTTTAAGTATATCCATTCTATAAATAAATAAATATCTTGTGTAAAATTGTATCGTATTTAATAGTATTTCCTGCTAAAATTAATAACTATTTTATATACACCCCGCTGCACATCAGTTACGCCTATGTAGCCATGGAAAATCAATTAGTCCGACTATCTTATGAGTGGGCTAGAACATATCACTAAGAAATCTATTTCACAGGTAAGTTTGTACAGTTTTTATTTTTTATTTTTATTTTTAGTTTTAACCTTTTGATAATAAACGCTAATTTGTTCGCTATAAAGTATTAAATTGGTATTCGATGAAATTAGGTCTTGCGACCGAAATTATTGATATCATACAAAAATTTATTACATCACTACGAAATTTAACGTTTATTCTTAAGGTATAAATATCTTTAATCAATCAACCCAAAATATTTCAAAAATTCGTCATGAGTTAAATTAGGTCATGGAACCGAAATTACTTTACCGAAAAGAGGGCCGTATATTTTTGATAATATTTGATTGATTAAAGTGGGATAAAAGCCAAAAAGATTTTTAATTTTATTTTTACCATGTTTTAAAATTAATATATAAAAATTAAAATAATATTGTAAACTTTTTAAATTAATATATTTAAAATTGTAAATATTTGAAAAAATTTAATATTTTTAATATAAGTTTGTATGTATAAAAACAAAAATATAATTTAAGTTTGGTGTGAATTTATAATATGAATTTTTAATTAAGTTTGGTGTTAATTTTTTTAATTTTATGCATTTTAAATTTAAGCTTGGTGTGAATTTAAAAACAAAAATTTACTTTATTTCGCTAAGTTAAAAATATGATTTTTAAAATTCGTCGTGAGTTGAAGACTAGGTCTTTGAACCGAAATTGCTTTACCCGAGGGAGGGACGAGAACTTTTATTATCATTATTTTTAATCTTATTGAATTAAAGTATGCCAAAAACATTAAAAAAACCCAAAAATCTTTGCTTTTAAAACCGTGCTTTAAATTGACAAATTTTAAAATTTTGTCGAGGGACGGACTAGGACATCGTTCCGAAACGACCTCGTCCTAAATAACAAGGGAAACAAAATTTTAAAATTAATTAATTAATTGTTTTATAAGTTAAGTTTTTTTTAAAAAAAAAAAAAAAAAAAATCAAACTCCGCGACTCGCGGAGTTTGAAAGAGGTAAATATCGCGACTCGCGGAGCATAAAAATTCCAGAAAAAAATATAAGCTGATCGAACAGCTCAGTATCCAAACCCAATTCAAAAAAAAAAAACTGCGAAAATACACACACAAACACATCACAAAATCGAATTTTTTCACCATTTTTCATCAAATCTTTCACAAAATCATATTGAGAAGGATGCTATCAAGGAATTACTCAAGAAAAACGGTAAATTTCTACACCTAAACACCATTTAATCCGAAAATTAGTGTTCTTGAGCAATTTTATACCCAATTCGATTTTGATGCTTTTTAGTGTAATTATGCTTAAATTGTTTATGTATTATGCTTGTATAACCTAGATTGATGCTATTTAACATGATTAGAAGCCTTAAACTTCAAATTTTGAGTAATCTAGGGTTTGTGTTCTTGAGCAAAATTGGGGCTTTTTGATATAAACAGGTTATGGCCGATTTTTGTCATGAATTATTGCTAAATTAAGTAGTGTAACATGTTTAGGTAGTTAAATGATCCAAACTTTGAGCCTAAACATGATTTTTAAGAATTAAAGTGGACTTTTTCAAGTCTAAAATTCATGAACTTGATTTTTGAGAGATAATGTCATTTGAAACTTGTTTAATTGCTAATAATGATTATTTTGACATGATATTTGAGTTGAATGCTTATGAACTTGGCAAACATTTTCGTATATGCTTATTTGAAAAAGTGTAGATTTGATAAAAATATGAAAATGAGCATAAGTTTGATATAAATTGAGCATGTCATTGTAATTATTTTGATTGATGATTTTGCTGACACTAATGCATATTTGGATGCACAAAAATTGTGTTTGATGTGTTTTGCAGACTGAAAGGGGTGAATCTTCATCCCAAGCTCGCATTGCTCCTCCTGAGAATGCGGAACAACAGGATGTTGATAACCATTACAAACAAGATATACCTCATCCAGTTATGACATTTTCAGATATGCACGTGGAAAATTTGCACCCGAACTTGAGATTAGACAGACGTTGGATAGATTATCCAAAATACCAAAGGGGCTTGCATACTCTTCATTCTAAAGCTGTTGAAGTACCTAGGGTAATAGAATGGGAACCGTTAGAAGCCGTAGAATTGGCCGAGCCAATTAGGGAATTACTTACTCAAAGGTATGGTAATTCTACTTTTAATGATTGGGTACGTTTATTCAACATGCGTAGACCTGTATATAAAGTATGGTGTGAAGAATTATTGTGTAGTATAGAAATAAATGATCGGGTAGCTAGTTTAACAGATCAAACTTTTATTAGATTTTTATTAGGAGGTTCGATGCGCCACATGTCTCTACTAGACATGGCTCAGGCCTTACGTATATATACGCCTGAGGAGCTAGCATCTGCCGATTGTCGAGGGTTGATATTAAATGGTAGGAAGATTGATGAAAATTTTGATACGCATGGTGTATGGAGTCAAATGACTAGCCATCACCGATTTAAAGGGGGAAATTACTCTTATTTGGATATAGATAGAGCTGAGTTAAGAGTAATTCATAGGTTTTTAGCCAATTCGATTACACAACGAGTTAAAAATAAGGAAAAGGTAAATGAGCAAGATTTATTTTACCACATGTGTATTCGAGATCCACAAAGCGCTGTAAGTATACCTTATTGTGTGGGTTATTATTTATCAGCTATGGTTAGGGGGATGAGACCGCACAGTATAATAGGAGGTGGTATATTTATTACATTAATTGCTGAGTATCTCGATGTGGATATAAGTCGGGGGGGGGGGGGATTATTAATCGAAGAACTAGAACCGCGAGATACAATTGGTTTAAATGTATATCATGGTGCTAAGGTTTTGAAGAGGCGAAATAACGCCGCAGTAAGATATAATGGAAGACATCCACAGGTTGAGAGAAATCAACAGCCAGGTAATGTGGGAGGGGGAAATGAAATGACAGAAATGCAAAGGTTTATAGCTTCACAAGAGTATGAAAATGCTAGACATCGAGCATTTGAAGATTGGCAAGTTCATCAAAACCAAATCATAGCTCATTGTCAACATATAGGTAGAAACTATATTCCTACTCCAACGCCCGTATTTCCTCCCTGTTCTATAGAGATCCAACCACCATATCCTACTTATAACCCAGCTGAAGCATTTTATAACACATACGGTTATGCATGGAACCCCTACTGGTATCAGTATCAACCCTAGTTTATTTAGTTTTATTTATTTTATTTTTGTAATGTTACTACATTTAACACTTATGTTAATATTGTAATAGTTTTTATAATTTTCTAACTTTTATTATTAGATTTCAATAATTTTTGAATGTGGGGTAATATACCAAACTTCAAAAATATGTATATATATTTGCAGTTTATCTTATGTACACAACATGGTAAAACAACGCATTTTCAAAGACTGGCATTAAGTTCAGTAAAAGCAACAAATGATGTGCACCATTTATCATTCAACACAAACAACAATATGTTTGGAAACTTTGGTAAAATTTAATCATTTTTCTACGCTAATCACCCTCAATAATTTAAATTATTACTGATTTCTTGCAAATGAGGGCATTGCAAGATCTTAAGTGTGGGAAGGGGTTAAATTCTTTCGGATTTTTAAAATTTTTATCTTAAACACTTGGTTACCATTAAAAATACTAGTAAAGCAGTAGTTGTATTAGAATCTAGTACTATCTGATAATAAAGAACAGCCCTAGTCTTTTATACTGACTACCCAATTCTAGTAAAAATTTTCAAAATTTTCAATTAAATGAACTCAAAATCACGTTTATACATATTTATGAACGATAAAACTAGGTGTTAACACCGAAATTATTGTTACCTCGGAAAGCACATAAATTGAGAAACAAACCAAAATGTTAGAATTCATTTAAAATGGAATAGAGGACAATAAAAAGGAGAATAAAAGCCAAGTGTGGGAAAATTTACCAAGTTATTTTAAACATATGTCACATATTTCTGTAACAAATAATTGAAGATACTTTTGTTTTGGACTAATCTAATCAGTTTTACCCGATTTACTGTAAGAAAGATGGATCTACACGATGAATCAATTCCATCATTAAAAGGAAGTAAAGTCTTCCGAAAAAGAAACGCGCTTCTTGATTTAGGTCATGAAGTTGTCGTTCAGACCAGCTGTAGGTTGACGAAAAATCTAGAAAAGTCATCACTAAAATCAGCAGGAAATCCACGGACCTCAGCATCAAATAGGGTCGTCAAGTGGTCAGACTTATCCTAACCATGAGAGGATCTGTCTCGTAAAATGGGGAGGACGCTGTGCAAATTAGCTTGATAAGACTAATGAATCAGATCCCCAGAAAGGATAATTTCCTTAAAGATCAAAAATCAGCTTTTAAGACTGATATTACTCAATCCTAGAGATTGACCTTAAAGATTGGGAATTCAAACTCATGGAATTCAATGATATCTAAACTCGAGCTTGAACGAGAAAATATTTTGATCAAAATTACAAACCGATTTGTTTTCTGAAAACCCATTTTCAATGCGTTCATTACCATTGAACGTAAAATCCTAGGAATTCACCTGGAATTCATTAGGTCACCTGAACCAAATCGGGTGTCAACCGTAAGAACGGTGGTTGCATAGCATGGTCGAAGACAGGACCTTGTGCCAGACCGAAAAATTATAAGGGTGAGCTTTACTATTACTCCTACAAAGGATAGTAATTGCGTCCGACACGTTATAGACCATAATTAAAAGAATGTCATTAGACATTGCCTTAACAGTTGCTTGTTCAACGCTTTCCTTTACAACCGGATGGTAGTTTACCGAAAGGTAATATACAGGACAAGTAAACTGGACGTGTTGCTTTTCTAATACAAGGTTAGCAAGTGGGTGACACAAAACCGTAAGTTTTGAGCTAAAATTTTCAAATCTGAAACCCACCAAACCCCAAAAAGAATTTGCAAACATCGGTGAAGGGTTATTCCGGAAAACTTATCTAGGGTAAAAGCTAGATTTAATTTTCAAAAGATCAAATATTTTCATAAAGATCCAATTTCCTTAAGGATCTAATTTTTTATAGTCATGTGGGACTGTAAACCACATCGTTACTACCATTGTTTATACCACCGTATAGAAATCACTGATGTACAAAGTGTGAAGAATAAAGAAGTGATTCTAGTATTTCAAGACTATATTGCTTGAGGACAAGCAACGCTCAAGTGTGAGAATATTTGATAATGCAAAAAACGAACACATATTTCATAGCATTATTCCTCAAGAAAGACAAGCTTTTAGTTACAATTGTTCTATTTACAAGTGATATTCGTTTAAATAATAAAAGGTGAAGACAAAAGACAGATTCGATGAATTGAAGAATCAAACGACCAAAAAGCTCAAAAGTACAAAATACAATCAAAGAGGTTCCAATTATTGATAACAAACGTCTCAGAATTACAAGAGTACAAGATTCAAAACACAAAGTACAAGATATTAAATTATACGCAAGGACGTTCGAAAATCCGGAACCGGGACCAGAGTCAACTCTCAACGCTCGACGCAACGGACTAAAAATTACAAGTTAACTATGTATATAAATATAATATAATATATAATTAATTATATAAATTATATATATATTATATTTATATAATAAACCGTCGGCAAGAAAGGATCCAAAATGGAGTGAGCTGTAAAATCAAACTCTGCGACTCGCGGAGTTTGAAGAGGAAAAATACCGCGAGTCGCGGAGCCCCAAATTCTGAAACTGCCTATAAAGCTCGCGCATTCTGATCGTAAAAAAAATATCATATATCCATCCTCTCTATCTATATACGTAATATATATATATATATATATATATATTTTAATTTTAATTTTAATTTTAATTCTAATAATAAGGGTATGTTAGCGAATGTTGTAAGGGTGTAAGTCAAAATTCTGTCCGTGTAACGCTACGCTATTTTTAATCATTGTAAGTTATGTTCAACCTTTTTACATTAATATCTCGTAGCTAAATTATTATTATGCTTATTTAATACCGAAGTAATCATGATGTTGGGCTAAAAATATTAAAATTGGGTAATTGGGCTTTGTACCATAATTGGGGTTTGGATAAACGAACGACATTTGTGAAAATTAGACTATGGGCTATTAATGGGTTTTATATTAACTAAACAATACCTTGTTAATTTAATATACAAACTTATAATTTGACGTATTTATATATAACCACATACGCTTGACTGGGTACGGTGGGCGGGATATCTATAAATACCAATAATTATTCATTTTACCGGACACGGAACTGGATTAATAGTTAATAGACTTGTTGAAACAGGGGTGAATTACATTCAAGGGTAATTGGTGTAATTGTTAACAAAGTAGTAAAAGCTTGGTTTACATGCAGTCGATAACCTGGTGTATTCATTAAACAAAGTATTAAAACCTTGTTACAATTCGAATCCCCAATTAGTTGGAATATTTGACTTCGAGAATAAGAATAATTTGACGAAGGCTTTCGCTCTTTATATTTATGACTGATGGACTATTATGGACAAATCCGTATAGACATATTAAATAATCCAGGACAATGAACAATTAACCCATGGGAATAAACTAAAATCAACACGTCAAACATCATGATTACGGAAGTTTAAATAAGCATAATTCCTTTATTTTCATATTTAATTGCACTTCTAATTATCGCACTTTTATTTATTGTTATTGTATTTAATTACACTTTTATTTATTGTCTTTGTATTTAATTGCACTTTTAATTTTCGTACTCTTTAATTATCGTAATTTTATTTTATCGCACTTTTATTTATCGCAATTTCATTATCGTTATTTACTTTACGCTTTAAATTTAGTCTTTTATTTATTTTTAATATTTTACATTAGGTTTTAACTGCGACTAAAGTTTTAAAAATCGACAAACCGGTCATTAAACGGTAAAAACCCCCTTTATAATAATAATATTACTTATATATATTTGTATTTTTATAAATTAAAACTAATATAGCGTTAAACTTTGTTTAAAAGATTCCCTGTGGAACGAACCGGACTTACTAAAAACTACACTACTGTACGATTAGGTACACTGCCTATAAGTGTTGTAGCAAGGTTTAAGTATATCCATAAATAAATAAATATCTTGTGTAAAATTGTATCGTATTTAATAGTTTTTCCTAGTAAAATTTAATAGTATTTTATACCCCTTAGCTTTAACTATCACCACTCATGTTGAGGATGATGAACATGATGATTTCTTAAAGTTGCATGAAGAACACCTCCTTAATCTTGACTTGAATCCTTGAATGATGATGTTTGTGATGTGTTTTTGTGTGTTTAGGGCTCGAAGAACTGATGGGAATCCCCCTTAATTCATAGCCTAGGGTTTTATATATATAGGGATGAAGTAAAGTATATCTCAAGTAGAAAATCCCTCAAATTCGGACTCAAATTCTATCCAAAAATAGTTCCAGCCGCAATTTACTCCCCCGGGCAGCAATTTACGGCCAGGCCGCAAATACAAGGCGCAAAAAAGGCGCAAATACAGAACAGGTTTGTTTATTTAATTTGGACTTTGTTTGGGTTGCCAAATAATGAACGAAAGATATCAGATAACTGATAAATACTCGTGAGTTGCACAGTATGAGATTTAATCCCAAATAATAGACTTGTGTCTATCCCTCTCTTGCATTTTCCAGAATATTCACACACACACACACACACACACACACCGTAACTTCACTATCACCTAACCAAAACCCTAATCTTGAATCCTTGTTCTTGAGCTCGAATCTTTCTTATTATATTGTTCCTTGTAATTTACTGAGTCTATCAAGGTAAGAATCAAAAGATTTCATGCTCTAATCTTTGAGAAATTTGAGTTTTTGTGTTAGTTTTTACAAAGTGAGTAATTTGGGTCAAAATGGTTAGATTTGATGTTGTTTGAGTCCAAATCTTGTGGGTTTATATTTCTACATGTTTAGTGCCTTTGATTTGGTCAGTTTTGAGGTCGTAATCGAGCTCTAGAGCAGGAATTGGTTGAATTTGGGTGAAACCCGTCACTTTGTTATTCAGCTTCTGCAGATAAACACAGTCGGCCGAGTGTCTCAAGACACTCAACCGACCGACTCGACCATCGACCGAGTGTGTATGACCCACGGCCGAGTGTGTCTATGAAAGACCATCGACCGAGTGACTAGACACTCGGCCAAGTGAATGTAGACAGTTGGCCGACTGTCTCTGACAGTCGACCGAGTGTGTTTGGCAGTGAAATATTTTACTAAGTGTTGATTATTAACCGTTATGCTGCCCGTTTGTATTTTGATGTTCAGGATGTAAATTTGCAGAGTGCATAAGTGTTAAGCAAAAAATTTTAGCGGACGCTTTTTGATACAAAAATTTATGTACTGTGTTATTTGATGTTAATGAACAGTAACTAACTTGATTTGCCTTATGTTCAGGTGATAAGGAAAAGGAAGTTGCTCAGTAGTAGATTATCTGAGCTGGTTGCTGGTAATTGGGAGTGGGACTAACAGGAGTATATAGTATATAGTAGCATGTTATATTATGATTGGCATGCTTGTTTGATATAATTACTGTTGTGGTTAGTTAGTACGTTGTGATGACTGCATGTTAGTTGATGCTTGTCTGCTGGAGCCCAGTTCGTCCCTATTGTGTGGTAGCCTCGGTAGGAGAGATCAACCTACGGGTTGGGTTCCTCATGTGGTAGCCTAGACAATCGAGGTGTATATATATGTGAATGAAGCGTCTGTCGCGTGTGGATTATATATATACACACACAGTGGTGGAGGAACTTCTGGTAAGCCCCAGTCCGATCAGCTGGTGGTTAATGGTTTGGCCGAGCCGCCAGAGTCTCTGTAGACGGCACTTGGGTGATGTTTGTGTGTTAGATTTTGTGACATGATTAGTATGACGGTTCCTGTATACTATTTCCTGTAGTTAGTTGTACTCACTTAGCTTCGTGCTAATTTCCCTCCATCTCCTCCCTGCAGGTTGTTAGCTTTTGTAAGTGATGCATTTTGGGGAGAAGACGGGCATGGTGAATGTTATGTTTGACAGGAGTCAACTCTGATGTTGTTTTGCTTTGTTTAAACAGTGATATTTTGTAAACATATTGTAAATACGTCTTCTACGTATAAACATGTATTTTGTTGAAATGACACGTGACACTGGTTGTACTGTATTAACAATAGTTATTGTTTATTTTGTAATTAATAAATAAATGCTTCCGCCACGTATAAAAAAAAATTTAGCGGTGTCTCAAGTTGGTATCAAAGCTTAGTTTGGCAGCATGCGCATTGTGATTTAAATGTCATGTTCCCAAGCTTAGTTAAGTCATGTCAAACATAACATGCTGAGGATGGATTGAGTATTAGGACAGGTTATGTAACGATCCAACTTTTTCGACTTGCTTTTGTGCTTTGTGCTTTCACGAAACTGCGTATTTGTGCGTATTGAGCTATACTATACTCTGATATCTTACTACATATGGATTAATTTCGTTTATATGTTTAAACGTGCCTTTAAGTACGTAGGGTACTTAACTTGATCCCCGGAAGCCTTTATGACCGTTGGTGTCACTTGACGTTTAGAACGAACTGCGTACTGTGTACACGTTTAACTTTGGTCATAACCGAAATATTATGACTACGAAATATACTAATTGTTATTTTATAATAACAATTACTTGGGTTTTTGGATTCTTAATTACGCTTAGTAATTTACTAGAGCACACTAGTTAGTCTTGTTGGACTTTCTACCTTGTTGGACTTTAGACCACCCTACACTAGCTAGTGGACTATTTAATTAGCCCAATTATTATTAGTTAGTGACCTATATTAATGTAAGACAAATGGCCATTTATTAGAGGGAACATACTAGCATTTTTGTTAACCATTATCCTTAATGTTGCATGAGATCCTAACATAAGCACCAACTTTAGACAACCATTAATCAAAAAGCAAAAAGGTATCCCCCTTGTCCCCCCACCAAACCCACGGCCTCCCCACCTCACCACCACCTCACCTCCTATAAATACCAAGCTTATCCCATTCATTTCACACTTGATTTCATTTACAATTTATACACACTTACTCTCTAATTCTCTCTCTAGTCTTTCTCACTCTAAAAAGTGTAAGTTTGAAACTTTCTTCTTCTTCTTCTTCCCTTCTCATTCACGACATCATCATCATCATCATTGGATCTAGCTCTTTAGCTTTTAGATCTTGTTATATCTTGTAGATTCAAACATAGATTTGAATCCTTCAAGAACATGGAAGATTCAAGCTTTCTAGCTTTGAATCATCACCTATTTTATAGATCTAAATCTTTTAGCTCTTAATCACTTTATTTTGTTGTAAAGATTCGAACTTGTGTTTGTAATCTTCATGTAACTTGAAGATCTAGCTTCATGCTTCAAGGATCTTCAAGAACAACCAAGATTCAAGCTTTCTAGCTTTGAATCTTCATTTATTTTGTTGGATCTAGGTTTTCTAACTTATGATCTCATTATTTTGTTATAAAGATCAAAACTTTTGTTTATGATCTTCATGTAACTTGAAGATCCAAGCTTTATGCTTCAAGATCTTCAAGAACACCAAAGATTCAAGCTTTCTAGCTTTGTAGTCTTATAACTTGTGTGAAAAGGATCCAAGCTCTCTAGCTTAGGGTTCCATTACTTTATTTGATCAAATTTGTGTTCATACTTGTTTGATTGATGGAAAGTTTGTAGCTTTAGTTGTAAATAGAACTTGTATTTGTGTTAAGACTAAGAATATGATGTAACCTTGGTTCGTCATCCTTCTAAGACTCTTAAGTGAGTTGTATTCTTACTTGGTCTTAACATATTGTGTGTTTATGGTTGAATTTTGGTCAAAGTAATGCTAACACATCAATGAGTTGTACACTTGAAGCTACAAGCATCAAGGATGAGAACCGTGATGAGCATCAAGCACCAAGAAACCCACCGGAGCACTTGTTTGCTATTTTTCGGGGTCTGATCAGACTCTTGGACTTCTGGAAAATTTATTTTCAGATATTTAGTTTCGAGTAGATGACTTTTTGTTTAGGCCTCGACTTAATCCGATATACGGTTTAGGATTTATAGCCTTCCGAAAGTCACTACGCCTTTGTAACGTTGTGCTGAAATTTCTGACCAACTCGCACTTAAACCATCGCCACGGTCAAACAGAGACGAGTTAGGTTCTGAAAATTGGTCAGCTGTTAGAGGACTCACATGCGGAGCCATGGCCACTGACTACGCGTCTTTTTGATTTTTATAGAGGTCGTAACAGCTGTCCGAAGTCAGCCTTTTGTTTCGATCTCTATTCTTGTTAAACTTACCTTAGTTTTGATGAATGATGATGATAATGATGATGTTGATGATGACACTTAAACTTAATTTATTCACTTTTAAACTTTGGGGACAACATACTGACCTAGTGACCTTTGACTTAGGTTGACGACCTTTCGGACCGACTTACTACCTGCATACGTTTCATATCGACTTTTACTGCTTATTCACTGTGAGTTATAGCATCCCTTACTACTTTTTACTATTTTTGGGACTGAGAATACATGCGATTGTTACGCTTTACATACTAGACACGAGTACTTAAACTTTATATATGTGTGGGTTACAAAACGGCACAAAGATTCCCTTAGCTCGGTAACGTTTAATCATTGGTTTCCTAACCGTGAACGCGAATCTTAGATATGGATCCATAGGGTTTGACAACCCCACTCGGGCTAGTCGCGCTAGCAGACAACGGGTGTTTAATACTTCGAGGACAAATGCACTCACCAAGTGCACTTTTAGGGGGTGATATACATACGTTAAGTCTAGTTACCGGGTGCCCACGGTTAAGCATATACTCTATCATACTGATTTAAACTGCTGGTTGAAGCACTGAAATCTCGTGGTCTACATTACTTTACTGATTACAAACAAACTATAGCTCACCAACATTCTTGTTGACTTTTAAGCGTGTATTTCTCAGGTGCTTAGACATTGTTGCTTCCGCTGTTAGACTTGTTGTCTTGGTGTTACAGACTTGCTGTGTTAGACTTCCGATGCATTACTTAGAGATGTCTCAATTATGGAACTTTTATTTTGCATTCGTAACTTATGTTATTTACAAATAATGGCTTTGTAATGACCTTTGGGTCACAAAGTTATGTTTATGCTTCTATTCATAGAAAGCACGTTATCTTTTGTAAAACGCTATCTTTTTACGAATGCAAAACTGGTTTTTAAACAGCATATAGTGTTTGACCTTGTAATGATCTTGTTGTTAATGATCCGTACACGATGATTTTGTACGGGGTGTCACATTTGGTATCAGAGCATTGGTTATAGGGAATTAGGTTGCATTAGTGAGTCTTGACCGAGTCGTGTAGGATTCGCTAATAGGACTAATCTACAACTTGCTCGTTTGCTTGTTTCTGCGGAACCTGCTACATGCTACTGCTTACTTTTACTGCTATATGAACTTGCTGCATGCTATTTCTTACTTTCACTGCTACGTGAACTTGTTATATGCTATTGCTTATTCTCGCTACTACATGCTACTAT
The DNA here is from genome assembly GCF_046630445.1 of Rutidosis leptorrhynchoides. NCBI lineage: Eukaryota > Viridiplantae > Streptophyta > Magnoliopsida > Asterales > Asteraceae > Rutidosis > Rutidosis leptorrhynchoides. Next base: position 55,977,464 of record NC_092343.1, read on the forward strand.
CTGCTTTTTACATGTTACTTCTACTTAATACTGTTATTACTGCCATGCTATGTACTGTTGTAGATGATCTAGGCTACTGTAGTTACTATGCCTGATTACGTGCTTGCTACCCGTCTGCTTTTCGCTGTACCGACTTGGAGAATTTATCTTTCCTAGCTCTGATGTTTTTCTGAACCCTTTCCCGCTCGTCTAACCCTAAGGATTAGTATTGTAATCCACCTGTTACTACCGTTCCACCATTCCAGAGATCGAGACATTACTTCACGCAATCTAGGAGGAGCACTCCTCGGAATACATGCCCACTAAGGTTGATCCTCGGATAAAGAGATATGCGAGGACTTGTCGAAGTAACCGCACCCCGAGCTCACCCTAATTAGCCACGTACAGCGTATGAACATTAGAAGGATGTTCAGTTTCCTCAAGTTGGCTCGTATCCCGTACGCTTTCATGACCGTCACTTATCTCTTCCATTCTCCACCACTACTCGACGATCTAACGACACTTATGGACTTAGGTCCCTAACAATCATAGGCATTGGAGAAGTCAGGAAGGCATCTCCTTTCACAAGGTCATAGTGTTTTCCACTGATGCTCAGCCATACCCAAATACTTGGGAGTCGCCTCAAGACATATCGTATTACTACTTGTTACACGTACAACTCAACGCGAGACCCAGATTAAATTTCTAGAAAGGAACCTAACGACATTACCTAAACCCGAACATTTTGAAGAAATTTCGGGACATTTAGGCATTGATGCATGACCTACAGAACCTGCGCACCTACACCGAGAAACCGTGAGATTAATTATGTAAAATTTGTTTTGGGATAGCATAGATAGAGCACCGTTAGATGAAATTAAGTAGAACTTGAAGTGATCACGTTACATTGACCATATGGAGTGATATTGGAATGAACGTACGATTTAGTACAATATAATGACGCCAGGCCAACATGATTATATTGAAGTAAATCATGCAGAAGTTCCAATGTTATTACATGAGGAATATGAAGTGATTCAAAGAAAATTTTGGTAGGAACCGCTTGAGTATACGCATTATAGTCTGTTGGGGGTAGGAAAAGAATAACCACGTAGCCCAGATACTGTACAAGAAGGGACTTGATTGCAGAATTGATAACCCGAAAATCTGTTATAGATATAGACACCCTGGACACTTAAGGAAAAAGTTCTCAAATAGGAAAAATTTTGGACTTACTTGCGGTAGAGCAATCATTGTCTCAGCTATGGAGACTCGCATGGATCCTGATTTTAGTTAGGGTACGTTTCGTCACAACGCTTTATTGTCTCGGAGTTGTTTAATACTAGAACGATAGAAACCTTATATCTAAGAACCTTAGTGTTATGACTAATAAGCCATTATCAACCATGAGAGTTAAGTATTCTATAGGACAAGCTAATGGTAAGCTGGCAGAGATAGAGGAATAATTTAAGATAGTACCTTAAAATTAACAGGTGGGTGAATTAGAGATGACCTCATGTTAATAAAACTTGGAAGTTTTAAAGTAGTAGTTGGAAAGGATTAGTTACCTATGCACAAGCAGATGGTATTTGAGAAGATTGATAGAATTTTTCACGACAGTATAATAAGATGTGGTTGGAATGAACCTTAAGATTAACCTAATACTCATCAAGTTAGGAAGTTTGATGTAAGGGTTGGAATGGACCTTAAGATTAACCTAATACTCATCAAGTTAGGAAGCTTGATGTAAGAGTTGTAATGGACTTTAGGATTTACCTAGTACTCATCAAGTTAGGAAGCTTTGATGAAATAGTTGGAACGAACTGACTTTCAAGGATAAAAGTGAAAGTTATTTATAGTGAGAAGATTATGCATATACCTTGCGAGAATGGTGAGCCAAAAGCCATCTAGGTTACTTCAATAACTCAAAATCCCACAATGGAAATGGGAAGGAATAACAATGGATTTCATAACGAAGCTACCAAAGACGGTAGGCGGTTATGACACTACCTGGGTTATCGTTGACCGCCTCACCAAATCTGCTCACTCTCTAGCCATGAAAGAAACCGATACAATGGATAAACTTGCACAACGATACATAAAGGAAATTGTATCCTGTCACTTCAGTAATTCAAACTCTATGTTAAGGACTACCTAAGAATCTTATTTAGTACTCATTCTTACGCAACTCTGAATCCTAACTTATTTTGAGAGATTTCTTATTTGATGATAATCACACCATCATCCTTCTTACTTCGATATTATTCATACCAGTTCGAAATTTCCAAAATCAATGGGTAGTTAATTCCCATCCTCATACTCTCCCTTTCGTATCTCACTTATAAGCAACAACTTTACACTTAAGCATTTTTGGTCAAAAGACTTATGTCCTACTAATAGTCATCAACCACATTTAAATTGCATGGTTTTTATTACCTCAAATATCACCCAAAATTTTCAAAATCTTTTACTCAATCCTCATCAATCTTTTTCCAACTTGTAACCTCCGAAGTATGAAAATTTTGTTTGCCAAAATTTTACACACACTATTTTACTATGCGATCCTCTCAAAGTTTTGTAAAAATAAATTTATTTTATTTGCCATACGTGCAAATTTTAGGAACCGTATATGTTAAAATAAATAATTACTTATTTTGACGAGTACACATGAAATTTTACTTTCACTTTTACAAATCCATTCTTTTATTCGAAAGATATGTTACTTAGAACAGTGCATGTTGTACATAACTCTAGTTTACTAAGAACTTCGTTTCTTTTCTTACATTGTCACATAAAACGATTTTTATAAAATTTTCGTTGCTTATTATATAAAAATTTTCGTTGCTTATTCGTATCCAAGTCATCATGAAGACTCTACAACCGTCGAAATTGAGAGATTCATGTGTGTGTATGTGATGAAGGCACTTACTACCACGTCATGCAGAGCCTTCGGGCATCCACTAATACTTAAACCATTCAAAATTATTGCGTTACCCCAGGGATCTTTTCTGCCACACCTGTTGGAGCGATGCTCTTTCTTACACAACTCTAAGTCCTAACTTATTCCAAGGGATTCTCATTTAGTGATACTATCACCACCAGTATCCCGACTTTAATATTAGCCATAACCTGTTTAGAATTTTGTGAAGTCAAGAAGCGATTAACTTCTCGTCCTCATGCTCTATCCTTCATACCTCACTTTTTAGCAACAGCTTCACACGTGAACATTTTTGGCCCAAAGACTTATGTTCTGAAAATTATCAAGACTACATTTAATTCATTAAGTTTTTATCACCTAGTGACATGTCACCCGATGATTCAAAGATTTTTCACTCAATATTTTTCAACTCGTAACCTTTGAAATACGAAAAACTATGTTTATCAAAATTTTTGCACGTCGTTTATTTGTGCGGTCCTCACGAGATTTATGGACAAATGAAAATAATAAAATTTTCCTGTCACTTATGCGATTTATAAAATCATATATGTATGTATATATTTAAGTTAATAAATTTACCTTTACTTATTTTGGTTGGTACATACTAAGTTATACCTCCAAAATTATTTAAAAAAAAAAAACGCTCCTTTATTGAGTTGTTTAACTTAAGTCAAATAGTTTTGTGCAAAATGGTACACGTTGTACATACTTCTAAATTTACTAGGAACTTCGTTCCGTTTATATTGTCACATCAAACGTTTAAAGGATTTTCAAAACTCCCTTGGTTGATTTTATTAAAAGTTTTCGCATTAGACTACACCATGTATGGACCATGCTTTTTCTCGCCCTCCGTTAGGGATGAAACTTACTATTAAGATCTTGGTTAAAAACTCTTGAGCCACTTTGGATGGCAATTTTATAAAATTTGTTTGGAAGTTTTTACCCCCATAGAATGTTAGTTTTAAGGTTAGACATGGCAAAAGCGCGAGCCGATAAATCAGTTTTCTGGGGTACACTCAGTGGTCACCCTATCTGTAATCAATTACCCTTTGACTGTGCTCGACGATTCACGGACATTTATGTGTATATAGATATGTATATATAATATATTTATATTAAGTGAAAACGTTAACAAAGTATTAGATGTATAATACTTTACATATACGTATTTGTTTCAATATATGTTTAATATATTTATCGACGAAATTAAAAGGTAATATCAAATGATTGAGTTATCAAGATTCATTATGATTACGGGTCTATGTTATGAGGTCCAATGTGATTTAAGAAATCTATTCTTTTTGACAACATTCGAAAAATGGTAAAGTAATTTATAAGTATGAACAAATGTGTCAATTAAAGAGAACTAGACAAGGATTAGTGGAAATTTCTGTTTAATTTCCAATTCATGTTTTATAATATTTTTCTCGTGACCTTGATAAGATAACTATGTTAACTTTCATTTTATTTAATATGAAAGTAAGAACGTGGAGTGTAAATAACTTAGATGTTGGATATCGACAAGTTAAGTAACTCGACATTTTTCATTAAGATGATTTCATACGTTTATTTGACCTTTAGACTTTATCCCATGCTTCACCAACAGATTGTAATTTAAAAACTTGAAACCTATTATGAATATATATAATTCTACTTTTCTAAAACGTTTTATGATATAACGATTTTCATTATTTTAACCTTTTAACAAAATGATTCTTAAATATATTTAGTTTTGGAAAACAAAATTATCATATTTATTTGATTTAGTTTCAAACGTACAAAAACATTTTCAGTTTAAAAAGAACTTTATTATTAAAACGTATATAACTTTTATAAATATCTAGAATCACTTTTGACAACTCATTACTTAACCAGTATGATAAAGATAACGATATTTATATTTTATTTTATTAAATATATATAACGATTTAAATTAATATTATATATATTTATACGCGTATTATACGTACATAGTTTTATACTTTTACTGTACTTTAACTTTACCTTTACTTTACTTTTACTTTACTTTAACTTTAATAATTTACTTTAATAATTCATACTTTAATAATTCACTTTAATAATTCATACTTTAATAATTTACTTTAACAATTCATACTTTAATAATTCACTTTAATAATTCAAAAATCTATTATAAATAGAATCCAATAGGTTTCATTATTTCATAGAAACTTGAAAATATATTTCTCTAAACTCTCTCAATCGATTTATATATATATATATATATATATATATATATATATATATATATATATATATATACTCAGTATTATTTCAAGATATTATTAGTATACAAAAAATACTACGACGGAGTTATGTTCAGACGATTTCAAAATAAGTTTTCAAACGGGATAGAACTAAGGAAATTATGAGTTATAATTATGGAGGTTATGGGTATTGTTCGGGGGATATGCTTGTGAGGTCAACCTAGTGTTTATCGTCTCCGTTGCGTCTACGTACTTTCCTGCAATATTGAATCTCAATATTGATATGTGAGCACTCATAACTTAACTTTTATATATTATTAGTGTATCCTTGACTAGTGCTCGAGTATATAGGATTATGCATACTTGTACGTTTGATATTTTCGTTAGATAGGTTATGTTGAATCCTGAATTAGATTTATATGCTACTAAGATAAGGTATATGATATGCATGTCGTTGGAAAGCTAGCGAAAAATTAAGAACTTTTCATTTAGAACTCGAATGGTTTCGATGAACAGATTAGAAGTTATAGTCAATTGAATTTTTGTATTATTATTAAAAATGATTATTATTATCGTCGTTTTTTCTAATTATTATTATTATTATTATTATTATTATTATTATTATTATTATTATTATTGTTATTATTATTATTATTATTATTATTATTGTTATTATTATTATTAGTATTATCATTAGAATAGTTATTAGTATTATCATTAATATTATCATAATATTTATTATTATTAGTATTATTATAATAACACCTAATTATTATGATTACTATTTTTATCATTATTATGAATGCGATATAAAATAGAAGTAAAAACTATTAAACAAATCGATTAGGAAATAATGAGTATGAGTATCATGATGAAATTAAAATATTGTAAGATATTGATTTAGAAAAATATTGTTCCCAGCATTTTTTTTATCATTTTTATTATTAAAACTATCATTTTTACTAAAATTATCATTTTTAATAGAAATATCATTGTTATTATAAAATATCATTTTTATTATCATTACTATTAATAAAAAGTATCATTTTATCATAATATCATTTTTAATAAATATAAATATGGTTATTTTTATTAGTAGAATAATAATAATTATTATTACAAAATAATACAACTTTTACTTATTATTGTTATTATCGATATTATTTTATCAAATAAATGTGTGATACAAAGATATTTTACTACACATAATATAATTACATTAATAATATCTATCGTTATATTTTTATGATATTAAATGAACTTTATAAATTTTATTACTTAAGATATATAAAAGTATATTTTTATTGCATAAATTTTATATTAAACTTTTATTTATTAATAAATGATTTATATTATTTACATTAATAAAATTTGCTAAATATATTTAAATATATAAAACAACTATATTTAAGATATAAAATAATCATGTATAGATCTTGGAAGTCATTTTGGATCAAGTTGACTTTTGTTGACTTTTGCATATTAGTCTCGAGCATTAGGATTGTGATACACTACGACTTAACCTAAATTGTTAAACAAATATTGACCAACATATATATATATATATATATATATATATATATATATATATATATATATATATATATATATATATATATATATATATATATATATATATATATATATACTTAATATAGGTTCGTGAATCCGAGGCCAACTTTGTACTTGTTCAACGACGTCATATGTATTTTTACTACAAAATACAGTATTGTGAGTTTCATTACTCCCTTTTTAAATGCTTTTGCAATATATATTTTTTGACTGAGAATACATGCGCTTTTATAAATGTTTGACGAAATAGACACAAGTAATTGAAACTGCATTCTATGGTTGAATGATCGAAGCCGAATATGTCCCTTTTGCTTTGTAACCTAAGAATTAGTAAACCAGTCTACTAATTGACGCGAATCCTAAAGATAGATCTATTGGGCCCAACAAACCCCATCCGTTGTAGCGGATGCTTTAGTACTTCAAAATTTATATCATGTCCGATGGATGTCCCGGAATGATGGGGATATTCTTATATGCATCTTGTTAATGTCGGTTACCAGGTGTGCAATCCATGTGAATGATTTTTGCATGCATGCTATTTATGAGAAATGGAAATGAAATTCTTGTGGTTATTAAAAAGATGGAAATGAATGATTATGATAAACTAATGAACTCACCAACCTTTTGGTTGACACTTTTAAGCATGTTTATTCTCAGGTATGAAAGAAATCTTCCGCTGTGCATTAGCTCATTTTAAGGATATTGTTTGGAGTCATTCATGGCATATTTCGAAAGATGTTGCATTCGAGTCATTGAGTTCATCAAGATTATTATTAAGTCAATTATAATTGGATAGTGGATATTATGAAATGGTATGCATGCCTGTCAATTTTGGATGTAAAGAAAGTTTGTCTTTTAAAAACGAATGCAATGTTTGTAAAATGTATCATATAGAGATCAAATACCTCGCGATGTAATCAACTATTGTGAATCGTTTATAATGTATATGAATGGGTCCTTTCAGTTGGTATCAGATCGGTGGTCTTAGCGAACCAGGTCTTGCATTAGTGTGTCTAACTGATAGTTGTTAGGATTCATTAGTGAGTCTGGACTTCGACCGTGTCTGCATGTCAAAAAGTTTTGCTTATCATTTCTAGTAGGAAATCATTTATTTACCATCCTTAGAAAATTACCTACTTATCATTCTTAGTCTAGACACATCTTATTGCATTGATTGCATAAATAGTGTATAGACAAAATTTATATCTTAGCGTATCTGCTAATTCATATCTTAGCGTATCTGTTACTGTAAACTTTGCCTGACATATTCCGTAAATTTCTCCGTAATCTACGAAATCTTTTGCTCTATATATATAGATATTCTATGTAGTTAGAATACCACCCGATAGCCAGAAAATCATTTCATATCGAAAAAACCTTCATTCAATCGTACGAAATGGAATTCGTCATTAGTTCAAGTCCCTCGGATTCCGAAATGGAATCCCACTCAAGCTCCGAAAGCAATGTGACTGGAATGGATCAACCAATCAGCCATCATCTATTCTGGATGAATTGGGGATGGGTTCGTAGCCTTCTCAATCATTGGAGACAAGAAGAAGGTGATCCCTTCCATCCACCACATTGCCCTCTTGGCGAAGAACCTGAAGCACTTACCAGCGAACCTATTCGAGATACCATTTTCTCTCTCATTTCCAGAGTATCTCGGCATGATTATATACTATCTCACATTCTAAATCTTATTGACCCACTCGTCTGAACCACTGATCATCCCGGTGTAATAGAAGAAGTCAACGAGCTTCGCACTCGGGTAGTGGCTTTGGAGAATATGGTGCAAAGGTTACAGGCACCAGCAGTAGCACCAGCAGCATAACCAGTACCACCATCATCAACGCCAACAGTACCATTACCAACCCCAACCACAACCGCGTCGTAAACCTCAACTTTACAACCTGTACCTCGAGCATCAACGTCATACACCCTGTAGATACTAAGGATTACCAACAATAATAACCGATGAAGTATTAATCTATAACTTCATGGGATAAACATTCTGCGGCGATTATGTAATCTCTAAAGTCTTAGAGATTATCTATTCTAGCCCTAACCATAAATTAGATGAATGAACCAAAAATGTTAGAAGGAAGAATAGAAACCCTGTCCGAAATGGTTACTGAAGGAGATGTAAAGCTAAGGTTACTGAAGGAGATGTAATGGCAGCAAAAAGAGAAAGTTCAAAAGGTGGATATTTTGGGGGAAATCAGAAGGTCAAACAGGTTGTCAGTCTGTTCAGCAATCAAGTAAACAATCAGGATTTCGTGGTAAGAAGTCAGGCGGGTTTAAACAGAAAAGTAAGTCTAGTATGAGTGGATCGGGTTCAAGTCAGTCCGGTTGGTGCAATGTTTGTAAGTCGACCCATGTCGGTCCGTGTTCTCCGATGACCAGAAGGTGTTCAAAAGAATGTTATAATTAACTGAATAGAAATAAAGAATGAGCAAATCTTCAATGGTAGGGTTTATGTCTTCAAAGAACCCTTCAATTCGTAGCTGTAAAATTGCACACCCCCTTAGGATTAAAAACCTCTACTATAAATAGCTGCACAAAAAGTCACCAGACCAGGCCCGCATCGCGACCAGGATCCATCATCACCATCGTGACTGCGATCAACTTATCGCGGCTGTGACTCACCTCTTTTCGATTTCTGTCAAGTTCTGTCAATGTATTACGGCCGGGACTCCACCTATTGCGGCCGGGATCAGTTCCAGACTCAGTAAAACTTCAATTTCTCGCGTCCAAAAATACTTTAAGCTCAACTATAACCAATACTTAGCAAAAAATAACCAAAACATTAACTCGAAGACCTCTGGAGCTATATTTATCATTTTATCATAATTAATTACCAAAGTCTACACATTTTCTCAAATAAACAACACTAAAGAACTGATATCGCGATGTAAAATATGTATAATTTGAGCGATATCATAGACAAAGCCATGAAACAACCCAAGTCCACTGATGATACTTGTTTTAAACTTGTTGTTATAGACTTGTGTGTTGAGAATGATTTGCAGGAATAGTTGGAGGTTGATACTACAGGTTTTGTTCCCATGGATGGAAGTGATGATTTTGATTTAGATGCTGAGTTTGCGAATTTGATGAAAGTGAATACGGATGATGAATCGAGGGATGAAGAAGATTCCAAAGAAGAGGAACTGGAAGAAGAGATCAAGGAGGAGGATAAGTTCTGAATTAAAACTTCTTTGGAAGAACCGCCCGTGCTTGAACTTAAGAAACTCCCGGAACATTTGGAGTATGCCTACCTACAAGGTACGTCACAATTGCCGGTAATTATCTTTTCTACTCTTTTCGGTGATCAAAAGGGTCGGTTAATTAATCTGTTAAAGGCTCACAAAAGGGTAATAGCTTGGAAAATGACCGACATACCGGGCATCAACCCCTCCTTTTGCACTCATAAAATCCTCTTAGAGGACGAGTACAAACCAGTTGTCCAAAGGAAAAGGAGGTTAAACCCGAATATGAAGGACGTTGTGAAAAAGGAGGTAGTCAAGTTACTTGACGTTGGGTTAATTTACTCAATCTCCGACAGCCCATGGGTGAGTCCTGTCCAAGTTGTGCCGAAAAAGGGGGTACAACCGTTGTGCTTAATGAAAAGAACGAACTTGTTCCTACGCGCACGGTTACGGGATGGAGAGTTTGTATAGACTATCGTCGTTTAAATGACGCTACTAAGAAGGATCACTTCCCGCTACCTTTTATAGATCAAATGCTTGAACGATTGGCGGGTAAGGAGTTCTACTGCTTCCTATATGGATTCTCCGGCTATTTCCAAATTCTCATAGACCCCCAAGATCGGGACAAGACAACATTCACTTGTCCGTTCGGTACTATTGCTTATCGCCGCATGCCTTTCGGGTTATGCAATGTACATGGAACTTTTCGAAGATGCATGATGGCGATCTTCCACGACATGATCAAGGAGTGTATGGAAGTCTTTATGGACGAGTTCTCCATCTTTGGAGACTCCTTTGATTTATGTCTTTCCAATCTTGAACGTATGCTAATTCATTGCGAAAAAGCCAATCTAGTTTTGAATTGCGAGAAATACCATTTCATGGTGAAGGAAGGCATCGTTCTCGGCCATAAAATATCTCATTCGTGCATTGAGGTAGATCAAGCCAAACTCGAGGTCATAACTAAATTACCTGAACCAACGAATGTTAAGGCCATTCGTAGCTTTCTTCGTCATGCAGGGTGTTATCGGCGATTCATAAAAGACTTTTCAGAAATCGCTCGCCCCATGACCAAGCTTCTTGAGAAGGATGTTCCTTTTGATTTCAATGATGATTGTAAGAACGCCTTCTCCGTTCTTAAAACTAAGCTCACACAAGCTCCTATAATTGTATCACCTGATTTCAGTTTACCTTTTGAGCTTATGTGTGACGCTTGCGATTATGCGTTGGGAGCCGTCTTAAGGAAACGCCACAATAATCATTTTCGTCTAATTTACTACGCAAGTAGAACGCGAACTGCAGCTCAGACCAATTATACCACAACTGAGAAAGAGCTCTTTGACGTTGTCTTTGCATTTGATAAATTCCGACCTTATTTAGTGTTGTCTAAGATCATTGTTTATACCGACCACTCGGCCCCTAAGTACCTCTTTGCTAAGCAAGATGCTAAGCAACGTCTCATTCGCCGGGTTCTTCTCTTACAAGAATTCGATATTGAGATTCGCTATAAAAAGGGGCCCGAGAACCTTGCTGCTGACCATCTTTCTCGACTTGAGAATCTTAATTTGAAAAAGGTCAATGAGTCAGATATTAAGGGCACGTTCCCTGATGAGTTTTTAATGAGGGTCGACAATGACCCAGAACTTCTTTGGTTTGCGGATTACGTAAATTATCTAGACTCAGGTGTTCTTCAGAAGAGGTTTTCTTATCAGCAAAAGAAGAAATTCTTTGCGGATTTGAAATATTACTTTTGTGATCACCCTCATCTTTTTCGAGTTTGTACGAAATCAAGTAATTCGCTGGTGTGTGTACAGTAAAGAAGGTCAACAAATTCTTGAGCATTGTCATCATGGTCCCATCAGTGGTCACCATGGACCTAGCTATACCGCTAAGAAAGTTTTTGACTCGGGCTTTTATTGGCCCTCGATCTTTAAGTACGCTCATGCGTTTATTCGTACTTGTGATGCATGCCAAAGAACGGGCACCATCACTAAGCAGGATGAGATGCCACAAACTGACATACTAGTGTGTGAATTTTTCGATGTGTGGGGAATTGATTTCATGGGTCCTTTCCCAAGTTCCCACAAATGCAAATATATCTTAGCAGCCGTCGACTATGTATCTAAGTGGGCGGAGGCCAAAGCTCTACCCAGGAATGATGCACGGGTTGTGGCGAATTTCTTGAAGAATCTTTTCTCGCGCTTTGGAATTCCAAAGGCGCTCATCATCTCCGATCGTGGCACCCACTTTGCTAACCATCTTCTCGAAAAGGTGTTAAAGAAGTATGGTGTTGCTCATAGATTCTCCACCGCTTATCACCCACAAACGAGTGGGAAAGTGGAGAATACTAATCGTGCTTTGAAGCGTATCCTTGAGAAAATGGTTAATGATAATCCGAAGATGTGGCAACGCAAATTAAATGATGCGTTGTGGGCATTCCGAACCATGTTTAAAACGCCTCTCGGGACCACACCGTTTTGCCTTGTTTATGGAAAAGCGTGCCATCTTCCGGTAGAGGTGGAACATAACGCTTATTGGGCGTTGAAAAATGTTAATTTAGATCTTGAAAAGGCGGGTGAAAATAGGCTTATGCAACTAAATGAGCTTGATGAGTTAAGGTTAGATGCGTATGAGAACTCCTCTTCGTATAAGGAGAAAACTAAATGTTGGCACTTTGAGAGAGAGAAAGGAGTTTGAAACCGGTCAAAAAGTCTTGCTTTATAATTCACGGTTCAAATTTTCGCTGGGAAAACTTCAGTCACGATGGTCCATTCCATTTGTGGTCAAACAAGCTTTTCCGGCCGGTCATGTTGAGTTCATCGGTTGAAGTTATACTATGAAGGATTCAATGAAACCGAGAAGGAGGACCTCACCTTTTACTCGAAGAAAACTTGATGACTCGTTAAAAAATCAACCTTGTACACGTTTGTAAGTTTTTCTTTCATTTATTTATTGTTCATGCATTTTTAAAACATAAAATACAAAAACAATATAAAACTAAAAAATATATATAATAAAAAATCCGGGTTTCTGTTTCTTTTTCCCTTTTCACTATTGTCCTCTCAAATTTATCTTTGATTATCTGACTTCATGTAATGAGGGCATTACATGATCTTAACAGTGTGTGTGTGTGTGTGTGTGCGCGCGGGGGGGGGGGGGGGAGAGATAAATTCTCACGAACATTTGTTACCATTTTGAAAATTTTTATGAACTTTTTGAAAGTTTTTGTTAAAAATAAGGAAGCAAAGTCTTCCAGGATTTTTAAAAATCCAAAATTGTAGGATGATTCAAGTGCATCCATAAAGGAAGTCAAGTCTTCCGAATGCCCGTCTTACTTGGTGTAGGAGACTTCCTAATCTACATCATTTTATACTGACTTGGTTAATACTTCATTTCACGATGTATTACACCGATGTATCGTACTGTGGGAAGAGGAGCCTCGAGCTTCAACATGTGTTGTCTTCTTGATGAAGAGCAATGGCTTCGTGCTAGTGTTGCTAGACAACACACGCCATGGTCAAAAGCCGTGGTAACCCTTTTCAAATACGAAAATGTAGTATCTGCTAGATGCATGGGAAGTGGGGTCCAAGGACCTTAAATAAAATTAAGGAAGTGTTTAAACAATTCCGGGAGAATCGAGTCCTCCCATGTTGTTTTTAGAAAGTAAAGTCTTCTGAAACTTGTAAGTAAAGTCTTGCAAGTTAAGTTGAGTTTCAAAAGACCATTTCTTGAAAGTAAAGTCTTTCAGGTTTCATGCACTATCCCCCCGAAATAATTACACCCAAGGTAAGTTGTCTTCCCATCGCCTTCAAACCGGAAGGTAGTTCATCCTAGATGATATACTGGGCTGGAAATTACCCGTGCGATCGTCTCAAAATTGAGATGGCTTCGAAAGCACATAACCTTAAAACCCCAAAATTTCTGAAAAATTGGTTTGGTGTAAAAATTTAACTAGTTTTCCCGTTCTTAAAAAAACGGTTTTATTAAGGTCTTGTTTTCCCTAAGGCCAAATTTTCTTTCTTGGTTCCGCACATAGTGTTCTTGATTCAGGTTAATGAAGCTTTTGGGTGATCATGAGTTCGATTTTGAAGATTATATTTGATTGAAGGCTTGAACCTTGCGCTTGTTTTGTTGAACACTACACGATATGGATTTAATGATTTTGAAGACGATATCGGTATGTTTTGATTCTATAATTATTGAAGACTTGTTCGAGTATGTTTATCTTTGTTAGAGTTGATATTATTTGAAGATAGACTTGCTTGAGGACAAACAAAGTTCAAGTGTGGGGGATTTTGATATTGCCTCGTTTATACATATTTTTACTCGCAATATCGGTTCGTTTCTATTTGGTTTTTGGATATAAGAACAAATCCTGGAGAAATTGTTAAAGTTTGAGTTGTTAGATTCCTATGAGATGGTTTGAAGAGTTATATTGTTATGGAAGATATTTGGGTGAAAGTTTCATTGTTTTCAAGAAGTTAATCGAAAGTTAAAGCAAAGCAGCAAAGTATAAAAATGAAACAGAAAAATACTGTTCGAAAAAGCACATCTCGCGGCCGCAATAACATTCAATGCGGTCGCGATTTTGGTATTTTCCCGTGATTAAATTCTCGCGGTCGCATTGCATTAACGGAAATCTAAAAACAAAGATCAAGTAAAATCGCGGTCGCGATTCCATGTAACGCGGGCGCGATTTTTGTGAAGACTCGTGATCGCGATTCCCTTAATGCGGCCGCGAGATTACCAGCCGACTTCAGAGTTTTAGCAACTATAAATACGTGTTTTTACACCCTTTTTAGGGTAATCAGTTTTCTAAGACGAATTTTGGTGCTCCAGCAGCTAGGTTACGAATTTTATAGCTTTTCTTCATACTTTTCATTGGTTTTACATTATTGCAACAATTTTGATTAGTGTGAATCTTGCAATTACTTTTATATACATTCAGTTTAATGAATTCAATGGTTTATCTTTTATTCTCTTGTGTTCTTTGCTTTAATATGAGTAGCTAAATATATTGTATCTACTTAGATGATTGAACTAATGTGAATGATTGCTATCTTTATGATTTAAACGGTTAGATCTTATTATTCATATATTGTTTGGCTAAGATCGATTGTTATTAGGGTTAATCAATTAGTTAAAGTTGCGGAGATTATTAACTAGTCAATGAGAGTTGAATAAGTGGTGATTTTTACTTGGTTATTGAACGTGAATAGCTTAGGCTTTTGGTTAATTATTAAGGGAGACCGGTATAATTAATTGATTAGTAATTAAACTGTGACAAACCTTGATAATTGTGAAATTGTTAGGGAGACTTAAACAATTCAAGCTAGATTAATATATTGATTAATATCTTGGTAACTAGATTAGAGAATTAGGATCAACGAGAGTTGAGCTAAAGATTTAGTCGATAATCTGTGAAAATCGAGAGATAATCACAGTATTACCACCATTATAATTGTTTAAAGTGAACTTAACATGTGATGACCCGGAAAATTTTAACTAATTTACACCAAATCTCTATACGATTTAAAGAAGCAAATGACCAAAATACTAAAATATATAAGTTACACTTCAAATAAGATAATTTACTGGCAAATAAGTCTAATTATTGATAATGGTACTTATCTCGAAACGTAAAGTACAAGTTTTCTAAACGTACGAAAGGACGTTCGAAAAACAGGAACCGGGACATAAACCGGGCATCAACGTACAAGACAACGGAGCTAAGTTTACAAGTTAACTATGCACGTAAATATAATATAATATTTAATTAATAATATAAATTAAATATATTATATATAAAATATAATATAAACCGTCGGCAGCCCATGTTTAAATTGAATTGTGAGCTATAAAAGTTGGCTCCATGATAGCGGAGCAGTTACACACAAAAACTCCGCGATAGCGGAGCAGTCAAAATCAAAAATGCCTATAAAGGCCAGCCTTGTTCTGCCGATTTATGTACACCAGATTGAATCGATTCAATCTCTTTCTTTCTCTCTATATTTATATTTATATTATAATTATAAATTTAATTTAAGTTTAATAATAATAAGTATATACGAGGGTGTTTTAATTCGGGTTTCAAACCGTTTTAAACTAAGGAAATATTGGGTATTATTCGGGGTATTGTTCGTGAATCCAAGACCAACCATACAATTATCCACTATCATTACGTCTACACAATTTGCCTACAATATTGAATATCAATATTGAACCGTGAGTTTATAGTCTCCCTTTTTAAATGCTTTAAATATTTTTGGGCTGAGAATACATGCAATTTATTTTAAACGCAATGGACACAAGTACATACTTAATTTTACACTGAGTTAAACTGAAAATCCCTTAGCTTTGGTAACTAGTAGCTGCCAGTACATAGGATGTGGACTGGTGGGTACGAATAATTGTATATGGATCCATAGGGCTTGACATCCCCGTCCGAGCTAGTAGCGCTAGCCTTTTAACGGACGTATGTTATTTGAGTTTACGACACATTGGTTTGCATGTATTAAAACGAATAGGGTAATTATTATTATAGCGTTAAGTTTAGTTACCAGTTACGTAGAATCTATTGATAAACTTTTGATGAAATCTTGTGGTCCATCTTTATATACTTATGACTCGAGCAATTATACCTATAACTCACCAACATTCATGTTGACCTTTTTTTAGCATGTTTTATTCTCAGGTCCTTAGACTGCTTCCGCTGTGATGTGCTTGTTGCCTGCATGGAGTCTCTCATGCTTTGTATAAAGTTTATTGCATTCGAAATAGAACTACGTTGTGTAATAAAATAATTTGACGGTGATGTCAACCTGTAAGATAAAGACTTATGTATTTCCGGGGATTTACTTATACTTAAGTAATCGCTCACATGTTTATAACTTTCTATGTTTAGAAAGTCATTTATTTTAATGAATGCAATTTTTTTTATTAAAACGTATCATGTAGAGGTCAAAACCTCACTATGGAATTAATGATTAACATGTCGCGTCAATGGCGTTTTTGACGGGTCGTTACATAACAGCAATCCTGATCCGAGAGAATTGATTCTAAGTGGATACCTTTGTCTTTATTGATTTAATTTAATTTTATTACACGATTGTTTTCTAAACAAAACACCCCTATTTTTACTAGAAAAATTACAAGTTAAAGTTTCTGATAAAACTGCTCTCTGTGGACGAACTGGTCAATATTATTTATAAATTAGTTCACGATCGGGATTAGTTGCCTGTATTGTGTGATAATTATTGGGTAGTATTTACTAGTATTTTTATAGTAAAAAATTACACATCAAACACACCACCACTAACCTTTAATAGGAATTGTCTATTTTGTGAGTCAAGACCATCATAAAAAACTTTGACAAGTTCCCATTTCAGTATTTCATGGTGGGAACAAGATCTAAGTAATTCCTTCAGACGTTCGTATGCTTCATGAAAAAGTTCACCTGGAAATTGCCTAAAAGATTTGATTTGCATACGCATATCCAAAGTTTTACTTATCCAGTAGAATTCCTCAAGGAATTTCTTTTTCATTACCGCCCAAGTAGTACTACTTTGGGCGGGCAAGGACAAAAACCATCTCTTAGCTTTATCTTTTAATGAATAAGGAAAAAGACGAAGACGTACCTCTTCATCAGTGAAGCCGTTTACCTGATTTGTAGCGCACATTTCATTGAACTCTGTTATATGCTCATATGGTTCTTCATTAGCCGTACCTCGGTAGGTAGGAAAAATAGCAATGAGTTGAGGTCGGACCTCAAATCTCCGGTTATTTCCCCCTGCTTGAGCGAGAAAATATAGTTGAATGATCCTCATATTCACCCGGTTGGTAGTATGAATCTACTCCTCTTTATCGCTCTACCATTATGGTTGGTTGAACAAATGTTTCCTCCTCGTCTTCGGAGTCTGTCTTAGGAGAATTTGGTGGAGCTACTGAATGTGATTTCGGTGGTGGTTGTGTTGATGGCGAAGCCACTGTCGAACTTTTCGAAAATCCTAGTAGCTTTTCGATTAGCTTTTGCGGATTTTCGATTTCCGTATTATAAGGCTCAAGAGTCTGATTTCATGATTTCCGAGTTTGTATACACTATCTGCACTTCACAAATACAAGAACACCAAGCGTAAAACTGACAAAAACAAAATAAAAAGAAAACAATATTTTCGGATTTTTATATTTTTATAATTTTTAGATTTTTTCTTGTTTAAAAGGAAAACAATTAAAATAAGAGCTTGCAATCAAGCGCACTTCCCAGCAGCGGCGCCAAAATTTGATCGATGTCCAAGGGCCGGTAAAAAATGAACCTAATTATTCTACTTTAGATAGAGTAAGCAGGATTCGTTCAACGGGAAATAATGGTTGAGCAAGCAATTTTCAGGATTTTGGTTGTTTGTTTAACTACTAAGTAACTAAGATTAACCGACTAATTTGAAACATTAAATACTTAAACTGAGAGCACAATTGAAAGATTAAAATGTAAATAATAAGATTAAAGGCATTTATCCCTTCACAATCCCAATCTAGCATGCATTCATTCAAAAAAATATTATGTTCATCAAATATTGATCAACTCTCATAGACAAGATTTTTTAGGTCTATCAATTCTAACTATTATGAGATTGAACTATGCAACCTAGACATTATGTCATTATCCTTAATCTAATGAACACTAAGTTGGATCAAGAACTGTAAAAACCTCACTTTGGGCCTAGTAGGTAATGACCTATTTACCCTTCTGTGTTATTAAAGTGATTTTAATAATTATGTGTTTTATAATTATTGTATATGGGATAATGTGCGCTTTGTGACAAGGGTCACAGAACATATTTTCTTTTTTGAATTGGACTTAGAATGAATAAGTTATTAAATATTTTAGGATTCAGATAACTGGTAAATACCCGTGTGTTAAACGGAAGAGTTACCTAAGTGTGAAGACACCTAAAATAACACATATATGTGTGTACGTTCCATTACTTGCTATTTTTAGCAAATTACAAACACTAAACACCCTTTTGCTCTCAAAATCCTTCAAATCAAGAAGTTCAAAAAAAACCTAGTGATTTCATGCATCAAATTCTTTGTGATTTCAGAATCAAAACAAGGTAAATATCTCAGATTTTAATGAATTGAAATGGGTTTTAAGTGGGTTTGAAAAAGTAAGCTTTTTATGTTTGATTCTTGCTTTGAATGTGTTTGTAATACTTGTTTGTGGTTAGAAATAGATTATATATGTATTATATAGTATTCTTGGGTTATTAGATTGATCAAAACTTGCAGAAATCGAGTTTTAACTGTAAAAAACCAAAAACAGCGTGCTGGTGGTGTTCTTCAGCACCCACACGAGTGACAGCTCAACCACGAGGTTGAGCACCCTTTTGAGGGCTCAACCACGTGGTTAAGGGCTCAACCGTACAGTTGAGGTCTCAGCCACACAAGTGAGCAGTGGCCAGCTTTTAGTAAAATTGAAAAGGCTGTAACTTTCAAACCGTAACTCCGTTTTTGACGAATAAACTATCGTTGGAATCGTATTTAGGAGTAGTTTCTAATGATAAGGTTTTAAAACACTAAATCCAAATTTAAGTTGGGTGTAAAAAGCTCGAAGTGCAGTTGTGCTGATGTACTTGCTCAACCGTGCGTCTGAGACACTCACTCGTGCGAGTGAGGTGTCCATTCACACGAGTGAGACACTTAACCGTGTGAGTAGGTTTTATAATTACTATTATTAAGTGATAGGTCAGTCGTGCGAGTGAGGATACTCACCCGTGCGAGTGAGCGTAGTCAGTCGCACGAGTGAGACCTCATCCGTGCGAGTGACAATGTTTGTATGTTTGGGTCAAGTGCAATTCTGACCCATTTACTATATTGCTGTGATATTAATGCTAATGTGTAATTTTATTGAAATGTGTACTAACTCAAGAATTGATATTCTCAGGTGATAAACGGAAAGGTGAAGGCTCTTTGATATAAGACACCTGAGTTCTTGTGCTTCCAGGTGAGTGGGATTATCTTTATGGATGTGATTATATAGTGACAAGTATAGTGATCCATGCCATGCTTAATTAGACTGTGTAATGATTATGTGACCAATGCAGTGACTGTATGTGATTATGTGCGCACCCAGTGAACGTCGAGGTGTTTTGTACGACGTAAGAGGTCAATGCTATTTACCTTATGTATTTAGGGTGATAGTATTGGGTCCAAGTGTTACTGATTAGTGGTATAGTGTGAATGACGAGTGCGTCACGTCTGGAAGACTATAGCAGTGACTTAGTAGTGTGGACTATCGGTATATTCCAGCTTGATTAGCTACGGGTTGCCGGTCCTCTTGTGTATGGCTTTAAGTGATTAGTGACCAGTGCCTATAAGCTATGCTTGATGCTTGTAGTGATGTCCATGTAGCTATTGCCATTCACTTAGCGTTATGCTAATTCCCCCACAGTGTTTTGCCCTGCAGGTGTGTATTAGCAGCTTTTGGTGGGTTTTGCAGGACAACCGAAGATGTTTGACACAGTGCTACTCTGTTATGTTTTTGTAATAAACTATATGGTTAAATGGTTTATAGTAATAACGTAACACCAGTGTTACGTTATTAATTAGTCTTCCACTGTGAGTATCTTTAAAAAAAATGTGTATGTAAAGAGTACGATGTTACAAGTTGGTATCAGAGTATAGGTTTGGCAGTATGTGCACTGTGTACGTGACCTACTCCTAAACTTATGAATGTGTCGTGTCAAACATCCGAGTGGGGAATAAGTGAATGTAGAGATATGTGCTTAGGTGATTGTGCTTAGTGATAGGTGCTAACATGTTATCAACTAAGCTTTTGTGAGATGATGTGTTTGTAGACAGGTATGGCTGACCAGACCAGAAATAACGATGCCCTGTGACTCCTGGACTCGGAATATTTACAGCGCCGTCAGTGGAGCATAGTCCGGAACGTGATCCAGATGAGTATGTTCAATAGTTAGAAGGTCAGTTACAGGAAACTCGAGAAAAAGTGAAGGAACTAGAGGCCCAAATAAGGCATTCAACTGTGGTGTCTGAAGCTAGTGATCCACCGATACCCCCAAGGTTTACTGGTACTCAGTATACATCTGGCCCGTCGGGTAGTGCTTCCCAACTGCCTCAAGTTCAACCTCAAATGCCATATCAAACTTCCCAACAATACCAGTACCCTCTTCAATATCAGTACGCCACAACAAATCCATTTCAAACTCCTATGTTTCAGCAAGTGGTGAAGGAGAAGAAGAAGTGTACGTTTAAACAGTTTATGGACTGCAAGCCCTCTGAGTATTCGGGTCATCGCGATCCGATTGTGACAATGAATTGGTTAAGGGAAGTGGAATGAGCATTGAAAGCCTCTCAATGTGAACCAGAATTATGGGTAATTTATGTTAGCCGACTATTAAAGAATCGAGCTATGGTTTGGTGGGATACAATTACTGCTTCGTTGTCTGAAGAACAACTCAATCAAGTCACCTAGGAACAATTTACTGCAAAGGTTCAGGAGAAGTACTGCACCGCATTTGATATTAATCGATTGAAGCAAGAGTTCATGCAAATGACAATGACTGAAGACATGACTGTCGATGAAGCGTTTGTACAGTTTATGGACAAGTTAAGGTTTGTGCATCAGTGGATACCTGATGAACAGTCTAGAGTGCAATGGTTTGTAGAAATTTTGTGACCTGAGTATCGCACGATTGCAAGACTTGCTACTACTTTGTCACAAGCGCATATGTTGGCAAAGGTAACTGAAAGTGACATTAAGGCGGCCAAAAGTGTGAAAACTGAAAGTGTGTCGCAAGTGAAACCAGCGGCAAGTCAGTCTAGCCAGCAATCAAAGAAATCAAATCGGTTTAAGCCAAAAGGGCAATCTAGCCAGGGTGGATCAGTGTCAAGCAGTCAGAAGACATGGTGTAAAATGTGTAAGTCTTCGCACAGTGGGTAGTGTTCAACATTAATGAAACGGTGTTTGCATTGTGGTATAGTGGGACATGAGCCTCAAGATTGTCCGTTTAAGAATAATGTGTGTTGGAACTGTCATAAAGAGGGTCACAGATATGCAGAGTGTCCAGCTGCAAGAAAGAGTTATTCCGGGGCGGGGTCCGGGTCAGGGGTACGTGCTGTGTCAGATGGGGGATCATCTGCTTCATCTGCAGGGCAGAAGCGCAAGAATCCTCTACCACCTGAAGTTAGAGCCTTTCAGATGTTAGTAGACGCTTCCACTGCTACTGACGATGCAATCACCGGTATGTTCTTAGTAAATTCTGTGCCAGCTCGTGTATTATTTGACTGTGGAGCGAATCGCTCGTTTGTGTCAGTTACTTTTTGTGCTAAGTTAAATGCGCCTGTTAGGGTGATAAATGAACCCTTAAGTGTCGAAGTGGGTGAAGGTAGAACTATTCCAGTCACAAAGTTTGTGTCTGGAATTACTATTGACATAGAGGGTAGTATTTTCCTTGTGACTTGCCTAGTGATGCCTATACCAAGCTTTGATGTACTGCTAGTGTAACACCCGCGTTTTGGGTCTAGATGAAATGACCATTGTACCCTGGGAAATGGCGTAATTAGTGATTTTTACAATTATATGTTTATAATTATTTGGTTGTTTAGTTGAGACCAGTTTGTGACAAGGGTAACAGAATAGGTTCGTTTGTTTAATTTGGACTCCGTTAGGGCAGTCAAATTAAGTACGTAAGATATCAGATAACTGGTAAATACCCGTGTGTTATGGGGTATGGTTTTATAACCCAATATAAATAGCTTGAATCTGGATTATTCCATCATTTTCTCCAAATTAGAAATATTACTCCCGTACCTAACTCCTTCACTCTTGAAATCCTAATTGATCTAAACTTGAAATTGGATTAAGAGACTTTAGAGACTGATTTCTAGCATCATTGTGAGCATCATCTCAGGTTTGTCTTGTTGAATCCATGCTTTGATTGTTAGAAATTGGGTTTTTGTGTTCTTGAATAAAAAGTGTGAATATGAGCTTGAATCTTCATGAAATATGTTTATTATGCTTAATTGATGTTAGAAATAGGTTGTATATATGTTTAGTAACTTTCTTGTGCTTAAAATTTGGTCAAAAACACTTAGAAATCGAGTTTTTGGGGAAGAAATCACAAAATCAGCGAAATTGGTTCGAAACCCAGTTTGCTACAGTACCCGAGTTGTTGCTACAGTACCGAGTTGCTACAGTGTCACTATTTGCTACAGTATCACTATTTGCTACAGGTGCTACAGTACCCGAGTTGCTACAGTACCGAGTTGCTATAGTGTCACTATTTGCTACATTGTTACTATTTGCTACAGTACCTTTTATGAAATTGAAACGGGCGTAACTTTCAAAACGTAACTCCGTTTTTGATGAATAAACTATCGTTAGAATCGTAATAAAGAATACTTTTCAATGGTGAACTTTTAAGAAACTAGATCAAACTGTTTTTGGGTCGGAAAAGGAGTTTTAGTGTGTATGTCGTGTTTTGCACGCACCTGTATGCCATTATTGAATGGAGTCATGATGTAGACTCATAAAATTATGAATATATGGTGTTATGACCTAGTTTATAGTATGATTTGATTATACTATTGATTGAGATATGTATATTGACTTCGTTGTGTTGTTCTCAGGTGATAAGAACAAGGAAGAAGCTCAGAAGTAAGATAACTGAGCTGTAGCTGGTAATCGGTGAGTGGGATTATCTCCGGGTGTAGTATAGAGTAGCAAGTTGTGCTACTATGTTATACTGTTATAGTTGCTATGCTTAGTAGATATGTTGTAATAATGATCATCGTAGAGTTGCCATGCTAGTCGTAGGAACAGTTGTTCGTAGTGGTAGTTGCTTAACAGTTGTGTGCACAAGTTGTAGTTTCCTGTTGGAACCTATTGTTGTTAGGTTCAGCTCAGAGAGGTCAACCTTGTTGTGGTTGGGTCCAGTTGGCTACTGTTTGTTGAGTATAGTGTTGAATGACGCATCACCTGCGTGTGGATTTACTATACTGGGGATTCAGTAGTAAGGACTTTCGGTAGATGCTAGACTGATCAGCTAGTGGTCGTGTGCTCGTACAAGCCGCCGAGTCTCTAGTTGGAGCATAGTTGCTAGTTGATTGTTGCCAGTTGATAGTTGCTAGTTATTAGTTGTCAGTTGCCTGTTATGGATTGTTGTAGTTGCTGTAGTTGTACAAGTTGGTACTGTATGCTAGATCTGTTAGATGATTCCATTCACTTAGCCTCGTGCTAACCCCCCTCACCTCCTCCCTTGCAGGTTTTCGATCTTAGTGCTGGTAGGGATGGGAGTTGGGTTGACGATATGTTTGACAAGACGAACTCTGATGTCTTAACTTTTATAAATATGTAACTAGTTGTTTAACGTAACACCGGTTGTTTGTAATAAGTAACTAGCTAATGATTTGTGATAATCATGTTCGTAATTAACTAAGGGTATTTATGTGAATTAAGACTTCCGCTGTGATTTAAAAAAAAAACAGGGTGTTACAGCTAGGCATGAATCGGCTTAGTGACCATAAGTCCAGTATTAAGTGCGATAGGAAAATTATCTGTTTTTCGGTGGCTGGTGGGAAACGGGTAGTGGCTCGTGGTGATCGCGGCGGGTTCCGTTGTCCATTATTGTCGATGATGAAAGCTCATAAATCTTTGGCCAAGGGCTGTGATTCTTTCTTAGCCTATGTAATCGATGTAAAGGAAGAAAAGAAAGTAGTGTCCGATATTCCGGTGGTGTCTAAATATCCCGAAGTGTTCCTAGATGAATTGCCAGGCTTACCGCCGATCAGGGAAGTTGAATATAAGATCGAGTTAGTGCCAGGGGCTACGCCGGTTGCTAAAGCTCCGTATAGATTAGCTCCTTCAGAAATTCGTGAAATGATGTCCCAAATTCAAGAACTGTTGGACCGCGGGTTCATTCGTCCGAGTTCTTCGCCGTGGGGTGCACCAGTGTTATTCGTGAAAAAGAAAGATGGTACGCTCCAAATGTGTATAGATTATCGTGAACTAAATAAAAGAACAGTGAAGAATAAGTATCCACTTCCTATAATAAATGACTTATTTGATTAGCTTCAAGGAGCTTCGTTCTTTTCAAAAATAGATCTACGTTCGGGATATCACCAAGTTCGTGTTGCTGAATCTGATATTCCTAGGACTGCATTTCGTACTCGTTATGGTCATTATGAGTTCTTAGTGATGCTGTTTGGGTTAACCAACGCTCCAGCAATTTTCATGGATCTTATGAATAGGATGTGTAAACCGTTTTTGGATAAGTTTGTTATCGTATTCATTGATGACATCTTAGTGTACTCCAAAACCGAATTCGAGCATGCTAAGCATTTAAGACAAGTGTTAGAACTTTTGAAACGTGAACAATTATATGCAAAGTTTTCAAAGTGTGAGTTCTGGTTACGTGAAGTTCAATTTTTGGGTCATATTATCTGTGCAGAAGGTATAAAAGTGGATCCGTCTAAAATTGAAGTTGTGATGAATTGGAATTTACCAAAGAATTCGACAGAAATCAAGAGTTTTCTAGGATTGGTCGGTTACTACCGACGGTTTATTAAAGATTTTTAAAAGATTGCAAGTTCTTTGACAAAGTTAACTAGAAAGGATGTGTCTTTTCAGTGGGGTAATGAACAGGAAACTGCGTTTCAGACTTTAAAAGTTTGTTATGTCAAGCGCCAGTGTTATCCTTACCCGAGGGATCCGATGACTTCGTTGTGTATTGTGACGCGTCTTTATCCAGTTTGGACTGTGTATTAATGCAAAGGGATCGTGTAATTGCGTATGCGTCGCGACAGTTAAAACCACGTGAAAAGAATTATCCAGCACATGGCTTAGAAATGGCTGCAGTAGTGTTTGCATTAAACTTGTGGAGACATTATCTTTATGGTACGCACTGTGTTATCTGCACCGTTCATAAAAGTTTACAGTATATCTTTTCGCAGAAAGATATGAACATGCGTCAGAGACGGTGGCTAGAATTAATTAAGGATTACGACTGTGAGATCAGATATCATCCTGGTAAGGCAAACGTCATGGCTGATGCATTAAGTCGTAAGAAATCCGCTAACAGTGTAAAGTTTATGCGAATTGAGATTGTGTCTGATTTAGTGGATCGACTAAAGGTAACTCAACTCGAAGCATTACATGATGAACATTTGAAATCTGAGTTAATGGTGAAAAGAAGACTAGAATTGATGAATGATTCTCGAGGATTAAAGACTTATTGTGAACGAGTTTGGGTACCGTTATTTGGAGGATTGAGGGATTTAATCTTAAATGAAGCACATAAATCGAGATTATCCGTGCATTCCGGTAGTACAAAAATGTACCATGATCTGAAAGTGTTATATTGGTGGCCAACTATGAAAGCAGATATCGCGCAATACGTGGAAAGGTGTCATATTTGCGTCCAAGTGAAAGCAGAACACCAAAAACCGTATGGGTCTTTGCGTCAATTAGAGATTCCAGAGTGGAAATGGGAACATATCACCATGGATTTTGTGACAAAACTACCGAGAACCCAGAAAGGAAATGACATGATTTAGGTAATAGTGGACCGTTTAACCAAAAGTGCACATTTTCTAGCTACTAGGGAAACAGCTTCGTTGACGAAATTAGCTCAGTTGTACCTAAATGAAATAGTGTCCCGGCATGGGATACCGTTGTCTATTGTGTCAGATAGAGATTCCTGATTTGTGTCTAGTTTCTGGAATAGTCTACAAGAAAATTTGGGTACTCGTGTCAACCTAAGTACAACTTATCATCCTCAGACCGACGGTCAAAGTGAATGAACTATTCAGACTTTAGAGGATATGTTAAGGGCTTGTGTTTTAGAATATGATGGATCATGGGATTATCATCTGCCATTGATCGAATTTGCTTACAACAACTCCTATCATTCAAGCATTGGCATGTCGCCGTATGAAATGTTGTATGGTAGAAAGTGTCGAACTCCACCGTGTTGGTTGGAGGCAGGTGAGAAACAGTTTGCGGGTCCAGAAATTGTCAGGAGACTGCAGAAAAAGTGGCTATCGCACGTGGAAAGCTGAAAGCTGCTAGAGATCGACAAAAGATATATGCAGATCCTCATAGATGACCAATGACGTTTACTGTAGGTGAACGTGTGTATTTAAAAGTGTCACCGTGGAAGGGTGTAATTCAATTCGATAAACGAGGAAAACTAGCTCTGAGATACATTGTTCCTTTTAAAATTCGTCAAGTGCTAAACGATCAAACTGTAGTGTTAGATCTCCCTCCAGAGTTAGCAGATATTCATGACACGTTTAACATCTGCTATATTCGTAAGTGTAAAGTGGACGATGAAAATCAAATTCATCCACTCCAAGATCTGAAAGTAGATTCAAGTAAGAAATTGGTGGAAGAACCAGTGAGGATCGTCGACAGAAAAGTGACTAAGTTACGCAAGAAGCAGATTCCAATGGTGCTTGTGGAATGGAAGCATAGTTTAGGCACCAATCTGACATGGGAGACCGAGGAATTGATGACCTCTAGATACCCTCAGTTGTTTAACCTTGACCAGATTTCGAGGACGGAATCTCCTTTAAGGGGGATAGATTTGTAACAACCTCACTTTGGGCCTAGTAGGTAATGACCTATTTACCCTTCTATGTTATTAAAGTGATTTTAATAATTATGTGTTTTATAATTATTGTGTATGGGATAATGTGCGCTTTGTGACAAGGGTCACAGAACATATTTTCTTTTTTGAATTGGACTTAGAATGAATAAGTTATTAAAGATTTTGGGTTTCAGATAACTGGTAAATACCCGTGTGTTAGACGGAAGAGTTACCTTAAGTGTGAAGACACCTAAAATAACACATATATATGTGTGTACGTTCCATTACTTGCTATTTTTAGCAAATTACAAACCCTAAACACCCTTTTGCTCTCAAAATTCTTCAAATCAAAAAGTTCAAATCAAAGCTAGTTATTTCATGAATCAAATTCTTTGTGATTTCAGAATCAAAACAAGGTAAATATCTCAGATTTTGATAAATTGAAATGGGTTTTAAGTGGGGTTGAAAAAGTAAGCTTTTTATGTTTAATTCTTGCTTTAAATGTGTTTGTGATGCTTGTTTGTGGTTAGAAATAGATTATATATGTGTTATATAGTGTTCTTGGGTTATTGGATTGATCAAAACTTGCAGAAATCGAGTTTTAAGTGTAAAAAACCCAAAAACAGCGTGCTGATGGTGTTCTTCAGCACCCACATGAGTGACAGCTCAACCACGCGGTTGAGCACACTTTTGAGGGCTCAACCACACGGTTGAGGGCTCAACCGTACGGTTGAGGTCTCAGCCACACGAGTGAGCAGTGGCCAGCTTTTAGTAAAATTGAAAAGGCTGTAACTTTCAAACCGTAACTCCATTTTTGACGAATAAACTATCGTTGGAATCGTCTTGAGGAGTAGTTTCTAATGATAAGGTTTTAAAACACTAATTTAGGTTGGGTGTAAAAAGCTCAACGTGCAGTTGTGCTGCTGTACTTGCTCAACCGTGCGTCTGAGACACTCACTCGTGCGAGTGAGGTGTCCATTCGCACGAGTGAGACACTTAACCATGTGAGTAGGTTTTAAAATCACTATTATTAAGTGATAGGTCAGTCGTGCGAGTGAGGATACTCACCCGTGCGAGTGAGCGTAGTCAGTCGCACGAGTGAGACCTCATCCGTGCGAGTGAAAATGTTTGTATGTTTGGGTCAAGTGAAATTCTGACCCATTTACTATATTGCTGTGATATTAATGCTAATGTGTAATTTGATTGAAAAGTGTACTAACTCGAGAATTGATATTCTCAGGTGATAAACGGAAAGGTGAAGGCTCAGTGATATAAGACAACTGAGTTCTTATGCTTCCAGGTGAGTGAGATTATCTTTATGGATGTGATTATATAGTGACAAGTATAGTGATCCGTGCCATGCTTAATTAGACTGTGTAATGAGTCTGTGACCAGTGCAGTGACTATATGTGATTATGTGCGCACCCAGTGAACGTCGAGGTGTTTTGTGCAACGTAAGAGGTCAATGCTATTTACCTTGTGTATTTAGGGTGATAGTATTGGGTCCAAGTGTTACTGATTAGTGGTATAGTGTGAATGACGAGTGTGTCACGTCTGGAAGACTATACCAGTGACTCTGTAGTGTGGACTATCGGTATATTCCAGCTTGATCAACTATGGTTGCCGGTCCTCTTGTGTATGGCTTGTAGTGATGTCCACCTAGCTATTGCCATTCACTTAGCGTTATGCTAATTCCCCTACAGTGTTTTGCCCTGCAGGTGTGTATTAGCAGCTTTTGGTGGGTTTTGCAGGACAACCGAAGATGTTTGACATAGTGCTACTCTGATGTGTTTTTGTAATAAACTATATGGTTAAATGGTTTATAGTAATAACATAACACCAGTGTTTTGTGTTATCATATGTTTCTGTAAAATAATATATGATATGTACATTAATTAGTCTTCCGCTGTGAGTATCTTTAAAAAAAATGTGTATGTAAAAAGTACGGTGTTACAAGAACACAATGTTTAATCACTATAACTCAACTTGCAATAATCAAAATCAATAATACTTGCATTGATCAATATACAATCGGTTTATAACATCATAATCCAAAAGACATAAGTGTCATAACATTACAAACCACATAAACTTGAATGAAAAACACATGCATCAAGTGTTCATGGAAGGAATAAAGATAAAGAAACTAGCCACTCATGTTGAGGATGATGAACATGATGATTTCTTGAAGTTGCATGAAGAACACCTCCTTAATCTTAACTTGAATCCTTGAATGTTGATGTTTGTGATCTGTTTTTGTGTGTTTAGGGCTCTAAGAACTGATGAAAATCCCCCTTAATTCGTAACCTAGGGTTTTATATTTATAGTGATGAAGTAAAGTATATCCCAAGTAGAAAATCCCTCAAATTCGGACTCAAATTCTATCCAAAAATAGTTCCAGGCGCAATTTACTCCTCCCAGCCGCAATTTACGGCCAGGCCGCAAAAACAAGGCGCAATAAGGCACCAGTCTTCAGCCTGATGGTGTATTAGATCTGCCACAGGCGTAATTTACGCCTCCCAGCCGCAAATTGCGGCCAGGCTCTTGCTTTTTCACCCTTTTCTCGTTTAAGCTCTATTTTTCGCGATTTCGTCCCAAATCGTTACCCGCTATAAAAACCTCATGAAAAAGCATTTAAAACCTCAAATATACACATAAGATTCGACCCTTAACATCAATAATGATTGACGTTTATGACCCGATCAAATATGACTAAAATAATCGAGCTAAAATTTTTGTTAATGAGTTTTAAAAGAGAGTAAGTAAAAATCGAATATATGCCCTATATGATGATTAATAATTTTGTTTTTGTTTCGAACAAATGAAGCTACATGAAGCTACTTCAGAAAGATGAAAATAGTGTAATGGTTTTTTAAGTTTCATCATTTATTATCCGATCATTCAATGTATACATGAAAGGAAATGTGACACATTAATTAAGTTTTAATTATTTATTGGTCAGCTCAACTTGAGCTAAAATCCACAACCCTTTCATGATATATTTCATACTTTTAATCTATTCAACTGCTTTTGTATTAAAACGATTTCAATATTCATCTTTTTGAAAGTATAATGAAGTATCAATACTTACTTACCTATGACGATGTTTAATGTTACCCTAAATTTTCAGTAATGAGTCAGTAACATGTCAGATCGGTAAATATTTTAACAAGTGTTTAGATAAATGTAACGTAACTGAAAATCGTTAAACCAACTGATAATCATATATAACGAGTCAATGACAAAATTATTATAACGTAGATTTCTTCACCAACCCGTGAATTCACGGGTCAATGAACTAGTTTCTTTCTTTCGGTGTTGGCTAATTAATTATCACATCCAACTTGTTTAGAATTAAAAGATCGTGTCATGCTGGTGACCATTCATTTCTTAGTAAAAATAATGCTAACCAAGTAACCATAGGAGATATGTCTCCTTTTCTCTCTCAACGAAATTCAAAACCTTTTTTCAAACCTTCTTATCCAAACTCCATTCCAATCAAACAATTTCAACCTTCTTTTCCTTTCAAACAACCGTTCCAACCTAATAATTACACCAAATCCATCCCCAAGTTCGCAAAAAAATCCACTATTTTTATAGGTAATATCTCTAAATTTTCAAACCCAACTACTATTAAGAATCACTTTCAAAAATTCGGGATCATTGTAGGTTTTTTCCTGGAAAGAAAACCGATCGTTTGCTTTTGTTCGATTTGAAAACCCATTCCAAGCCAATAAAGCCCTCAATTCGAATGGCTATTCCTTGAATGGCAGAAATATATATGTTGGGTTTGCCAAGAATGAGTTAAATACCAAAGCTTTGTCTATTCCCTTTACCCAGATGCACACTAACATCCCAACCAACCTCCCCATTAACTTATCCTCAAACCATAACACTGCAAATCGGTTGTCTTTAACGGCTATGATCATCGACAATAAACCTATCAAAGCCATCAATCTGATGAAATGGCTTAAAAGTCGATTTATTTCAATTGAAGATGTATCGTCATGGGGCTGTTATGCTTTTATTGTACAGTGTAAGGACAGCGAAAGTTTTGAGAGAATGACTTTGGGACCCTATATGAACGAGTTGGAGTTTTTGGAAGTCATTTCAATGATTCAAAGAAAAAACAAATTTACTCGAATTACAAAGGTAGCGATTAGAGGCATACCATTTTATTGTTGTTCTTCGAAAAGTGCAATTGAAGCCGTTAAGAACATTGGCAGAGTGATCTATATCGATCCTAACACCCACAATCTTAAACACCCGGATGTGATGTATGCACTGGTTGAAGCTTACGATCCTGGCCCAATAGGTAAGTATGTTTTTTGTTCTGTTGAAAACGATTCTAGGTGTAAGTTGTTGGCAGAAGAAATTTCACAATCCAGTCCAATTGAGGTGATTTGTAATGATTTAATTGCCGAATATAATAAAGCTCTATCACGTTCAGGTAGCCCAATGGAAGAACACGATAGAAATAATAAACAGCCGGTGCTGGAATCATCACTGGTGCCGGAAACCCAACATCCTGGCGATAATGTAACCGTCAACAATTTATCCGTTGGGACTGAGCATGAAGATTCTAGTTTCAAAACACCTACAAAAGTAACTAGTTTAGTTACAGAGACTACCATGGTTATTCACTTCTCATTGGAAAAAGTCAATTTAGCTCTATCTATAGAAAAAGTCAAAGCTGCAGATGACATAAAGAAAACCTTGTTTGTCTCCAAATCCAACAACAAACAAATATCACCCACGTCCATTCCACCTATCCCTGCTACCAACCTCTCACCTAATAAACAAAAGACACCTTTTAAACTCAACTCATATGACTATCCTACCCTTACTAATAACAAACCCATTAGCCAAAGCTATTCTCAAAACACTCCCTCTTCCAAGCAACTTTTACCTAAACAAACTGTTAACTCTCAATGCCCACTTACTTTAAAATTACACCAAACAGACCAATGTTTTGGAAACTCTTGCAAGAAATCATGTCAAGAAATCAAGTCAAGATGTCTTCCTATAGAAGAACCTATACAACCTTTTCTTCAAAACATCTTCAAAACAAAAAAGGTGTTTCCAAGAATTCGTCCAAGGATAACAACAATTGGGTTGAAGAGTTACCCAATTTATCAGACATATTCGACACCACCAGCGAAATCAACCATGTAGTTGGGGACGAGTCTAAGTACAAGAAGAGTAATATCAATGGGCAACAATTCGGTGCTAAAAAACAAACTTTTAGGGAAGAGATGTTTAATTTTGGTGTATTTATGGACAAAATGGTTGCTGATGAAGAACAACCTTCAAATAACTAACCAAATCCGTGAGGCTTGCCTCATGGAACACCCGCAACCTCGGTTACTACTCAAGGGGTCGAATGGCGGGTTCGTTGGTCAATTACTTTCAAATTCACTCCCAAGCAATAAATGAAACAATGGTCTAATGTGTACAAAACCCACTATGAGCACGAGCAGCAATTCACGATCCATTCATACATGAAACAAAACCAACATCTTTCTCTCTTTTTTCTAATCAATGCGATCCAATTCCCTACTCTCAGCCAATTTGTCTGTTTCAATTTCCCTTTCACTGCTCGGGCACAAGCTGATTTCATATTGCAGTTTCTCATGCTTTGCAATTCGTTTTCATATCTATTCATCTTTCAATGAGATCTTTTTTCTGTCACAAGTGAAAAGACATCGAATTGTTTAGGGAGTTTGATACAGATGGTATCCTCGTAATTTTATTGAAGAAGTTGAGTCTTTCAAGCAATTGATGAGTTCTTAGGGTAGGTGTTGTTGACGCTTTCAATTATATTTGGGGAAGAAGGCTCTTCTATTTGGATTAAACGTCACTTTATCCATTTTATATGGGGCTCCAGAGCACTGTAAACATTGGGCCATTTAAAAAGATAGCTGCTTATGTCCTGTTATCGAGTGGGTCAAGTTATCGAATGGGCTTATAAGCCCAGTCAACGTTGGGCTTGGTGTTTCCTGAAAGCATGTTCTTGCTTAGAAGTCAGGAGCTGCATTTATTTTGTGTTGTTCTTTCAATTTTTCTGTCTTTTCTTTTGGCTCAATAGCCTCTTTCATTGTAATTTGTTGCTAATCATCATCGATTTGATGATGGTTTTCTTAATATATTTCATTTTTTCGCCGTAAAAAAAAAAATCATTTCTTAGTAATACTAGTATTAATTTATTGATTGTAATAAAATAATGATAATAAATATATACATTAACTCATACGGAGTAAAACATACTTTGATTTTTTATTTTTATTTTTCCTTTCTACTAATTAAATTTAAATATTTATTAGAGGAGTTTCTTTTATTTATTTATTCATTTTTCTTTTATTCGCATAGAAAACCTCTTTAACGAAAATCACATTGGGTCCCTAGTAGCTAGTAAAACCCCTTATGTGATGATCCCTGACCGACGAGACCCATAACCGGGTGAATTACCCACATTAGCACCTGCTACGGTAAAGAGCCCATTTTAACTCGGTTTTAGGCGTTACCAAGATTCGAACCTAGATCTCCTGCTTCACAGGAAACTCGGTGACCAGTGGCTATGCCCAAGTGGTTAATATTTTAACACACGATTTGTAAATATTTAATATATTAAATTAGTGGGATTATCACCAAAATGCCCTTTTTTTTAAAGCTTGTTGACTGACAGCCCTAAAAAAAAAAGTTTGACAATTTGCCCTCGCAAGGCGCAAGACAGCTTGCGTCCTTGCTACCTTGCGTCTTTGCGTCTTTGCGACGTTGCGACGTTGCGACCTTGCGTGTAGCAGTAAAAGAACTAGTTAAATGATCAGTTTGCGTTCACTGTTCCCACACACATACGCAAACTCCTCTCTGGTGCCCTTTCGCTCGTCATTCGCAAGATCCAAACACTCGCAAATCACTCGCAAAATCTTCATCATCATCCTCACGTCATCCTCCTCACATCTTCATCGTTACTAGATCTTCTTCATCCTTCCATCTTCGATCTTCCCGAGTACAAGCGAGCTTCTACGCCACCAACATCATCGAATCACCATCATCGTTCACTATGTCTCAAGAACAGGTTAGATTTCTTAGATCTATGTTATATTATTCGATCTACTTCATAGTGCTTAGATTTATGTGCTAAAACAAAGTTTTTGCACTCGTTGCACGCCAACTGTTCGAAAAAATGTGTCAACGAAATTTGTTTGTATTTTGTGTTTTTGATTGTATATTATTGAGATTGCGTACGATACCCAGGAATTTTTGCTAGATTCAAGTTATGTACCTCTGTTTCTATGTAGACGCAAGACAATCCTTGCGTCCTTGCGTATGCCTCACAATGTACGCAAGGTGATATTTGCGACCTTACATTTGCTATAATTTTACCTTTGCATGTGCACGCAAGGTAACCCTTGCGTCCTTGCGTCTTGATTATAAGTTACGCAAGGTTAACATTGCGTCCTTGCGTCTTGCACATCTGTTACGCAAGGTTAACCTTGCGTCCTTGCGGCCTTGTACGCAATCTCTGTCTTGCTTGCTTGCGTCTATGTGATTTTCTTCTGTTGTTCTTCTGACTTTTACAGGGCTATGTGGAAGGTAAATTGACCATGAAGAATATGTTGACCGTGATTCCTCAGGTCAAGAAAATGTTGACTGAGAGACAAGAAAAATTATTTAAAAGTACATGCTTTGGTCTCTGGTTAGATCTTTCATACACGGGTAATGATCCTGGCCTAGTACATGCCATGCTCCAACGGAAATGTGAGCGTTCAGCAAAATTAGATGCTAGTAAGTACCCTGAAGAGCAACAAGATATATGGTTTCATTTTTCTCCTAATTTTATGATTAGATTTGGTCGGCGTGAATTTTGTTTAGTCACCGGGTTTATGCTTGGTAGCCGGACGGACATGGCACATTACATCCCTCGAAATTATGAATCTAAGACCGCACCCATTAGACGACGTTGTTTTCCAGAACGTCCCGATGCCAGCAACATTTTGGTTAGTGATATACAAAACATCCTTATCAAAAAACAAGGTGATGTAAAGGTTCCCAAGGTTAGTGACGATGATATTGTTCGACTAGCTATAATTTTGATCGTAGAGAGAGCGTTTATGGGAAAGCAGGGGCAACATGTGGTTAGTAAACAGTTTCTATGGTTGGTTGAAGATTTCAATAAGGTGAACGCGTACCCATGGGGGTCTCGTAATTGGGATGCTACTTACTCAGCGGTGAGCGAAGGTTTTGAGGTTCGAGAAAGCCAATTAGAGAGTGGGGGTGGAAAGGCTTACACTTTGGCTGGTTTTATGTGGGCATTTAAGATTTGGATCCTCGAGGCATACCGTCGTACCATTAAGAGTTTTGCAACCAAAACTGATAAGGATGGAGTACCAAGAGCATTATTTTGGAAGCGTTCATCTGCTGAAACCTTTACAGTGTCTGACTACCTAAAACTTCTACATATAATGGTTAGTTAATATCTCCAAGAGCTTTTTATATAGTGTATATACAGCAGTTTCTGTTTTAACAGAGCAGTTTTGTGTGTCGCATGAGGACGCAAGATACACCTTGCGTCCTTGCGTGTGTCGCAAGGATATCCTTGCGTCCTTGCGTGTGAACCCTGGGTTATACTTGTTACAAGCGCAAGAATCATGCTTGCGTCTTTGCGTGTGTCGCAAGTTTACTCTTGCGTCCTTGCGTCTACTATCAAGATGATCTTTGCGTTCTTGCGTCTAGACGCAAAATGACTTTTGCGTCCTTGCGTCCTTTTGTTTTTACTAATATAACTTCATTTCAGGATGATTGTCCGAAGAGAAAAAGACCTTTTCGTTCCCTGCACCCATCTGAGACAGAGAGAGGTTGTCAATGGTGGATCCAGAGTTCCTCTTACTTTCAAGGAGATGTTGTTGAAGACGAGAAAAATACACAAGATGATAATCAAGTTGAAGAGGAGTTGGGTGGCAGTTTGAAGGAATTATTGCAGGAGGAGTCAGAGCAGACCTCGGACCCTCATCCAACACAAAAAGGCAACAATTTGCAGGAATTGTTGCGTATGGTTAATATGTTGACTAAGAGGGTGGATGATCAAGAAAAGGAGTTGGCTGATTGTAAAAAGAAGCTTGATGATCATGAAAAACGTTTGAAAGAATAGGAACACCAGGAACATCAGGTAAACTAGGCGCAAGTTTTTTTTGCGACCTTGTGTCTTGCCTGTTATGTTGGCGCAAGGTTTTACTTGCGTCCTTGCGCCTGATGTTATATCAGACGCAAGTACCATCTTGCGTCCTTGCGTCTTTATTGTAATTTAGGCGCAGGTTGTACTTGCGTCCCTAACTCAGACGCAAGGACTTACTTGCGACCTTGCGTATGGCTACTTTTCTTATTTTTTGCGTTTTGTTCATTATAGTATGTTGATAACGAGGATGCATATGTGGATCCTCGATCTTTCTCTGACAATGATACATCTCCGAGGGTTGTTAGACGTGGGAAAAGAGAAAGAAGGCCCACTCATTTTTTAAATTCCCCTTTCACAACACCGGGCTACAGAAAACCATTGGAGAAGGTATGTCTGTAACATTCACCAGACGCAAGGTTTTCCTTGCGTCCTTGCGCCTGATGTTTATAAGACCTTGCGTTTTGCGTCTTGGTATACGCAAGATATATCTTGCGTCCTTGCGTATGTTTGCTGACTCATAGATTATATACAGTTGTCTGACGAAGTAGCTTCTAGAGTAAAAAGGCTGAAAGTTTCTCATCAAGGGACTAAAGAAGCTGAGAATGTGTTGCCAATGGAAACTGAAAAGCCTACTGAAAAAGGGGCCGAAAAAGCTGTTGATAAACAAGATGATAACGTAGCTCTGGTGTCTGAGGAGATTGAGCAAGGAGTTGATTTGCCATTGGTTAATGAAGCAGAAAAACAAGCAGACCAGCATGAGGTTAGTGAATGACGCAAGGATCACCTTGCGTCTTTGCGTCTTCTTCATTGTTGGACGCAAGGATTACCTTGCGTCTTTGCGCATACTTCACTGATGGACGCAAGACCTATATTGCGTATTTGCGTTTGCATTACACCGACGCAAGACAATTCTTGTGTCTTTGCGTCTTTATTATTAATTTTTTTTTTCAGAAAAAGGAAAGGAAGAGAAAAAGGAAGGAAAAGGATTGGGTTGGTGAGGAGGAATTTGGTCAATGGTTGATAAATTTATAAACGATCAAGGAACTTTGCAACCACCACCACCAAATGCATGGAGAGATCAAAGGAAGCATGTGGGGCCAGCAAAAGATTTGAAATCACTAATCCTCAATAAGCAAGATACGCGTTGCATGTTAATTTTCCAAAATGAAACCTTCCTCTTCCTTGATACTGAGTTTTGGAAACGTTTATTGGGAATTGCATTTTCTGGTTATTTGGAAAACATAGTAAGTTTGTTAATAATTATAAACTTATGCATGTTTTGTTTTGTTTTGTTTTTAGCTTTATAACATTCATAATCAACTTGATCTGATTATAGCATATTGATGGATGGGCTACCTTCCTGTTGAGATTTCGGCAGAGGTTTCTGCCCCGAGCTAGCCAGATGTCCTCGAGTCCTCAGTTTCCGATTGCAGATTATACATGTAGTTCTCGATGGACGATTATGCCATTGGGTTTCCTCAATCAACTGGAGAAATTCAAGTCCTTTTATGATGATGACACTCAAAATGAGGAGGAGAAGGGGGATACATCTAATCCTGAAGCAGAGGGGATCATTAAATTCAATCCCCCAGATTATATGTATTTGATTGGTCTTGGGGATGGTAGTGATGACCTTTATCCATCCTGGGCTGAATGTGATAAGGTTAGTCCTTTTTTTATATAAACTATACATTTTGAGTAAACTGTAATAGGCGCAAGACAAATATTGCGCCCTTGCGTCCGTTCGCAAACACTCTCTTGCGTCCTTGCAACCCTCGCAAGATTAACCTTGCGTCTTCATTATGGACGCAAAGTAAAATTTGCGTCCATGCGTCCACCCGCAAGGTAGACCTTGCGTCCTTGCGCCTGACGCAAGGTATACCTTGCGTCCTTGCGTGTCTCGCAAGGTCAACCTTGCGTCCTTCCTTATTGACTTTTTATGTTTCTTTTGTTGCAGATTTTGATTCCAGTACATTTTTCAGATCCTGAACATTTTATACTACTCACTTTGAACTTAGATGAACAGAGAGTATTAGTCTATGATAGTTTAAAGGGTTGTTTGAAAAAAGGTCAACTCGAGGCTGTCTTCAAAAACTTATCAGACAACTTGCCGTTATATTTGAAGGCTATTGATTACTTTAACAAGAAGCAGGACTCACAAATTGTTGACTATTATGAGAACAGAGAAGATGTAGAGTTGATGATCGAGGATGCACCGTATGTGCCAATGCAGAGTGGTAGCCATGGTGATTGTGGTGTTTGGGTCTGCCTTCATATGGAGAGGATAGTTTTTGGTTGGGATCAGATTGACAACATTGGAGACCCTAAAAAGCTGCTAAGGACTATAGAATTCGAATGGCAAGAACATTCTTCCGTGCACGCTTTGATACACAGGAACCACCACCACCAGAGGACCCAGAGGCCCCAAAGGTTGTTAATTAGTTAACTTGTAGATGTAATTATTATATGTATATTAGGTAAAACATGTAATTTTTGTATGTAAATAATCTGGGACAGACGCAAGGCCTTTTTTGCGTCCTTCCTTCTGGTTTTTTGACAGACGCAAGGTGTTGTTTGCGTCCTTGCGTCTCTTTAAAAGGCTTACGCAAGGTTTTGTTTGCGTTCTTGCGTATGTTTGAAGACTTACGCAAGGTTATGTTTGCGTCCTTGCGTCTCTTTAAAAGATATACGCAAGTTGATGTTTGCGTGCTTGCGTATGTTTCATGACATACGCAAGGTATTGTTTGAAAAGTTGCGTCTTTTTTAAAGACAGACGCAAGTTATTGTTTGCGTATTTGCGTGTGTTTGATGACATACGCAAGATTTTTCTTGCGTTCTTGCGTCTGTATGTAGGTCAATCTATGACACATATTTAAACAACTAACTGAGACTGATAAACATAAAAACAAACTGAGACTGATAAACAACAAACTGAGACTGATAAACAAGCAACTAATTCTGGTCCCCTAATTCTGGTCTAAATCGTACGTTTGATAAAATTGAGACTGATAAGTTTGCGAAGGTTCGACTTTCTCTTTCGACTTTGACTTTGATTTTGAGGCTGTTTTTTTAACCCTCTGAGAAGTAGATTCACCGGTTAGGTCATAAGAAGCGCTACATGTTGTTCGGTTATGACCTGCTTGCTTGCAACGAGTACATGTTCTTACTTTCTTTTCAGTTTCTTCACCTTGAGATGGAATCCGATCGGTACTTTTTGGGCTTCCAGGTGCTCTTTTCTTTTGAATTGGAGGCTTTACGATTTTCAAGATCTTGGGCCCTGGATCGGACCATTCGGATCGATGGGGCAAAGGAAGGATGTGTTCGGAATATGTATTTATATAAGTTTGAGACAAGAACCAATGTGATACATAACATGTAACATCTTCCACTCCGAAGAGTCGTGCTGCTGCCAATACATGTCCGCAAGGTATGCCTGATAATTGCCATTGCCCACATGTACATGTTCTATCTTCTAGATTAACGAGGCCGTTTTTCCTTCCATCACGCACCTCTATTAGATTGTTTGTCAATGGAAATGCTTGCCATCTTCTTGATTTGTTCGTCCTCTTACCTAATTTACGTTCAACATATGGAGTAACCGTTGAAGTGAGACTAAATGCTTTGTTGTGATGTTTGAAAAACCAGTCCTGTATAGAAGCGTGAAAAAATTCCAATAACATGCAAACTGGTAGTTTGCGAGCATGTTTGGATAGAGCGTTAATAGACTCTACACTGTTGCTAGTAAGGTATGCATAC
Source organism: Rutidosis leptorrhynchoides (assembly GCF_046630445.1). NCBI lineage: Eukaryota > Viridiplantae > Streptophyta > Magnoliopsida > Asterales > Asteraceae > Rutidosis > Rutidosis leptorrhynchoides. The sequence goes on from NC_092343.1 coordinate 56,017,924, forward strand.
CTAACATGACCAGCATGACTTCTGGACCATTTGTTGAAACCAACGTCATTTAGATACTTGTGAGACGCTTTTAATCTTCGTTGAAATACACTAACATGATCTTGAAAATCTGACAAACGATAAGCCTTAACCATTTTCCAATAGTGCCATTCAAAATATTTGAATTTGTTGGACATCGTTTTTATGTTCATGAATAGATGACGTGCGCAAAAAGAGTGAAAGGCTTCAGGAAACACATTTGAAATACCATGTGCTATTGAAGGAGCACGATCAGAAATAAAGGTAATCTCTGACATACGATTACTCATACCACAACTCTCTAAATGATCTCTTAGATTGCCAAAAAACCATGACCAAACCTCGTTTGTCTCGCCTTCACCAATTCCATAAGCCAATGGCAAAATTCCGTTATTGGCATCCATTGCAACAGCGACTAAATTTGTACCCAAGTATCCAGCTTTCAAATGTGCACCATCAACGATGATAATAGGGCGAACATTTTGGATAAATGATCGAATCTGCACGCAAACAAATCAAATGAGATTGCTATTAGTTTAAGATAAAACAATTGTAGGATGAGTGATACTTACAACTGCGCCAAAGGACATGTAACACATCACGAATCTATTTTCATTGTCAGTCACCACATTTGTCATGCTTCCTGGGTTATGAATCTTAATGTTATGAAGATAAATGGGAAGCATTCGGAACGAGTCATCCATACTGCCACGAAGCATCTCTATTGCATGACACTTGGCTCTCCATGCTTGATTGTAAGAAATGCTCACCCGAAAACGGTTGCCAACATCATCACGTATATCTTTTGGATTATAGTCTCGATTTGCAGCTTTGAACGATTCCATCAGAATACTTCCTAACACCTTTTTGGAAGCATGTTTATTATTTCCCATAATTTGGGTACGTGAGCATGTGTGTACGTCATGCAATTTCTTTACGATGAAGTTGTCAGTGTGGCGTATTTTGTATGCACTACATTTCCACTCACAATTTGGCAACATGCATTTAGCAGTGAATCGAGATTTGTCAGACTTTACAGGCTTAATTTGGAAGTTTTCTTCAAGACATTTTGTGTATAGATGGTTTACAAAATCATCCTTGTTTAAAAAAGTTTGTCGAACTTTAATCAAATCGGATACTCTATAACTGGTTGTTATTTGGCTCGTAGATTCAGTCTCTTGGTCATGCTCACTCAATAAAAGTGGCATATTCCAGAATACATCCTTTTTTTCTTCCTCTTCTTCATTTTCATCTTCATCTTCTCTGTCATTTTCTTCCTCCGAAGCACTAGACGCGACAACTGATTCAAAAGGGTGATCTGTTTTTTTAATTTTACATACGTTCTCAACTCCATAGTTGAAGAAATCAAACTCTTCTGTGTTTGGAGGTGGTACTTCAGGTCGTGCTTCTTCCAAATTGGGTGTCTGAAGGTTTGTGCTCTCCTCGTTTGTTGGTAGGTTTTGTTAGACATCGTGTGTTGGTAGGTTTTGATGGACATTGTGTATTGGTAGGATTTGCACTGACTGTAAGTTTTCTGGGAGTTGATGCATTGTAACTTTGTCGACAATGTAAATATTAATAGGAGCATTTGATATTGCATGTTGTAGAAAATCACGAAAGTCTTCATAATCATCAGTAATATCAAAAACAAGATTATCGACAACATATCTCATTGAAATAGGAGCATTAGGTGGCAAATTAATTTTTCTAAGAACATTTTTTAACAATATTCTTCTAGTAATTAGTTTTTGGGGAGCAACTGGGAGTTTTAATCGTGTTCTAAAACAATCTAGAGGCAAATACATAGGTAAGTTATTAATAAATTGAAAAGAACCACCACAACATATATGAATAACAAAGGTTTCATTATCACTAAAACTCATTATTTAAAACAAAGAAAGTTACCTTAATGACGCTTGAAATTATATGATTTATGTTGAAATGGTGGAAATGAAGTGAAAATAGAGCTGGTAACACCTTATATGAATTGAAAAAGGTATCCGTAATAGTACAAAAATCGTACAAAATCTTATCCACGAAATCATGAAAATCTTATCGGGATAAGACGCAAGACGCAAAGGCGCAAGTCGCAAGACGCAAGACGCAATACGCAAGGACGCAAGTCTCTTTGTTTCGTTTGTCAGTAACGCAAGGTCGCATGGTCGCAAGATCGCAAGGTCGCAAAGACGCAAGGTGTCTTGCGCCTTGCGAGGGCAAATTGTCAAACTTTTTTTTTTAGGGCTGTCAGTCAACAAGCTTAAAAAAAAAAGGGTATTTTGGTGATAATCCCTACATTAATTGTTTTATACATCGAATTAAAGCTGTTGCTAAACGGCCCATACCAGTACATTTGCAACTGGTTACAACATTACGGGCCTTTAGGTGTCGTGAATTCTTGTATAAAGGCCCAGGCCCTACTATGAATAGGCACAAAGCCCCAACCTTTAACCCATTCAGTCAAGCCCATTAGTTGCTAGTTGTTATTGATCAAGCTCCAGTTGTTAATTCTGGCAGCTTCTTACATGTTTTGATGAAGGATCATTGTATTTCACGAATTCATGAAAGAGTTGAATGGATCAGTTGCAAATAATACACACGGGTTTGTGTGGTTTTCTAAAATAAAAAAGAATAGATATAAAAGTTTTTTTTTTTTTTTTTTTTTTTTCCACGATAGAAAATATATTTAGTTTGACGATGTTGTTCTATGCCTGATTTCAACTTTTTTTTTTTTTTTTTTTTTTTTTTTTTTTTTTTTTGCTATTGAGATTTAAAGCTGAAATTTTTTATTAGAGTGCTCTATTACAAATGTAGCATATGAAACTACTAGATTAACTTATTAGGTGATTTATACTTATCAAATTTACAAATACCTAGATAAAATTTTTTTTGAACGACGATATCAACCTCGAATGCCCTCATTTTTCACCCACACACGCGTTAGGAGGAAACTCTTCACACACCATCGCCGCATTGGATAGCCGCTGTGTTTCGGATTAAACTGAGAGGATAAAGTCTTGCACCGTATCACCCCAACAGAATCCATGAGAAAACCCCTCTCCCAGGATTCGAACCCTCAGCTATTATTTCAAAGATGTGGGCCGCGATCAACACAGGAGTTGTACCACTCCGGCAATGCCTCAGTGGATACTTAGATAAATAAATTTATAATTTCATTTTTTGTAAATGAATTCAGTTTTTCGATTCAAAAATTACAAACATTCAGTTTTTTTTTTTTAAATCAAAAATTATAAAAGTAGGAAAACCGGAATTTGAAATGTCGGTTTCCCTATTTTTGTAATTTTTTATTTGAAAAAATCATTTTTGTAAGATAATTTAAAAATATTATTATTCAAAAACAAAAAAGTCTATCTCCTGATTATTTCATTTTTACAGCGCAAAATATGATTTTAATAGAATTATAATTTACAAAACATAAAACTTTCTTACGAAAATATTAAAACGTTCATAGTTTACCCAAAAAAAAAAAAAAAAAAAAAAAAAAAAAAAAATTATACAACTTTATGTATAGTGCCTCCATACATGCATGTCATGATTCATCACGTCACGTACTGTTCCAATACAACTCATCTCATCATGCACATACAACAACACTTGTACAAAGACACACTGCTTCAATTCCAAGTGTTCATCTTCTCAAACTCAAACCCTCATACATGTCACCACCTCCTTCATCTTCTTTCCCTATAAAACCCTCGATTCGCCACACCATTATCATCCATCCACAACACATCACAAATCAAACATGGCATCTAAAACTACTACTTCGCTTTTAGCTTTCTTTCTTCTGTTTTGCACGTGTTTTGCACGCCAACAACAGCACCAGTTGCAGCATCGTCAGCAACAACAAAATGTATGTCAACTTCAGAACATTGAGGTTCTTGAGCCTTATGATGTGGTTGAAGCTGAACATGGTTTTACTGAGTTTTGGAATGTGAATAGTCAGGAGTTTCAGTGTGCTGGTGTTGACTTTTTGAGACATAGGATTCAGCCTGGTGGTCTTCTCTTGCCTTCTTATGTCAACACCCCCATTTTGGCCTTCATTGAAAGAGGTATATACGTAGAATTGTAATATAAAACTGTTATAGTTAATTATTTATTTTAGAGTAAGAATAAGAATAAGAATTATTTAATTATATAATATTTTTTTGTGTGCTGAAAGTTTTTGTCTAACATACAATAAAAGTGTTATATAGAGTATAATCATTTCTTTTTAAGTGATATATACTATATAGTCATAGTCATAGTCATTTACTTGTATAACATTTTTTTATGTTATCGAATGTGTTAATGGTTATATTTAATATAAGATTTTTTAAAACATGAAATTACTTGCTATATATTAAAGAAAAAAAGGATTAAATTGGTTTGTTATATGATGTAATAATAAAAACAGGTCAGGCAGTTCAGGGGGTGATCTTGCCCGGATGTCCCGAAACATACGAATATTCGGCCGATCAGCAACAATTTAGCCGAGAACAAAGACGTGGACAACAACAACAACAAAGCTTCCAAGACCGTCATCAAAAAGTGGAGAACTTGAACGAGGGTGACGTGGTTGCCGTTCCCACGGGTGCCGCACACTGGATTCATAACGACGGTAACACTGAACTTGTTGTGGTCGTCTTCTTCGATGCTCAAAACAACGACAACCAGCTTGATCAATTCCGCAGAGTACTTACCTTAAACTTCATTAATCTTTTTATTAATTTTTAAATTAGTTACTAAACTTTTGAATAAGTTAGTTGTCACCTCATATTATTTTGAAATATGGAAAAACAAAATATATTTTTTTAAGGTGTTGATCACATTTTGAATAAATTCAAATAATCAGTAGCTATTGTCTCCAAGCAAAATTTTTTTATTTTATAATAATGTCAGTTTTACCTTTGTATTTTATAATAATGTCAGTTTTACCTTTGTATTTTATAATAATGTCAGTTTTACCTATATATATGAATGAATGTTTTTATTTACATAGTTAGACTTGAATATAAATTCGAACATTATTATAATATGACTTTTCGAATTGTTTCAGAGATTCTTCCTAGCTGGAAACCCTGGATCTCAAAGCCAACAACAACAAGGAGGTCGAAGACAACAACAACAAGATAGGAGCCGCCGTGATCCCGGCCACCGTGGTCAAAGTCAATCTCAGCACAGCACCGGCAACATCTTCAACGGTTTCGACACCGAGATCTTAGCTGAAGCCTTCAACGTCGACCAAGAAACCGCCCAAAAACTTCAAGGACAACAAGACCAAAGAGGCCATATCGTTAACGTCGGACAAGACCTCCAAATCGTCCGCCCACGTCAACAACGTGGTCCCCAACAACAACAACAACGTGGACCCCAACGAAGCAGACGTGGCGAAGGACCATTCAACGGGCTAGAAGAAACCATTTGCAGCATGAAACTAAAAGAAAACATCGATAACCCATCACACCAAGATTTTGTTAACCCACAAGCGGGCCGTATCGCAAACCTTAACAGCTTCAAATTCCCCATACTCCAAGCACTCCAACTCAGCGCTGAACGAGGCGAACTTCGCGAAAACGCGATCCGAGCACCGCACTGGACGATAAACGCACACAACCTTCTTTACGTAACCGACGGATCAATGAGGGTACAAATCGTGAACAACGAAGGAAACTCGGTTTTCGACAATGAGTTACAACAAGGACAAGTTGTTGTGATTCCACAAAACTTTGCGGTTATCAAAAGAGCTGGTCAACAAGGGTGTAGGTGGATTTCGTTCAGGACTAACGATAATGCAATGGTATCGAACCTTGCGGGACGAGTGTCAGCAATTAGGAGTATGCCGGTTGATGTGGTGGCGAATGCGTATCAGATATCCAAGGAGGAAGCTTCGAGGTTGAAGTTTAGTCAGCAAGAGACGAGTTTGTTCACGCCGAATTTTGGTAGGAGCTCAGGAGGAAGGGCTGAAGCCTAAGTTAAGTTTACAAGTGATATGATCAAATGTATGTGGTGTGTTTTAGAATAATGTGTACGAGATGTTGAAAAAAACTGATCGAGTTGTAAAATAATGTACGAGTAATAATAAGAGCTTTAAGCCTCTAACTTTAATCAAATATATTATGTTTTCTTTTAAGCGTCTGAACAGTGGCGGAACTTGAACCCGATCATAGATGGGGCAGGTATAAAACTTTATTAAATTTTTTAATGATAGGTGGGGCAAACACTAAAAAAACCTTATTTTTTAATAAAATTTTTATTTTTTTTAGTGTAAAATTTTTTCTAAAAAAAATCCAGGTGGGACGGGTGACCCGCCCCGCCCACACTATGCTCCGCCCCTGCGTCTAAACAATATAGTTCATTAATCTAGCATGCAGTGAAAATACTCATTGATTTGGCCTAAGATATTCATATACACATACACATAAACCTAATTACAACAACCACCTTAATAGAAATTAGCATTTTAGGGCCACACTCATTCAACTAACAGCAGTTGCTTGAGCTGGTGAAGGTCTTAACCGTGCAGCAAATAACAGCGACTGCAAAGAAGTAACATTAATCAATAGACCCCAAGACTGCAAACAAACTGAACAATACAGATGTTTTATGTATCAGAAGCAAAAGTTGAGCTGATAAAACGGATAATGGTGCACTCGAAAAGTGTTGTAATGCTTGAAATTGTGTGTATCTAAGATAACCTTCATTAATACTTTTTTTTTTTTTTGAAAAGTCAAGAAATATTATTACTATTAGGAAACGTACATCAGATAATTAAGCATCCAAGCTTATGCCTATACTATGTACAATTACATACACACACAGAAGCTACGAAAAACGGACTATGAATTTACAAAGAAAATTGTTTGTATATAGCCCAACCCGAATTGCTTGTCGACTTAGCCCACGCCCATTCTTTGTGAGTATGATCTGAGATAAAAACGCCGATTGATGAGCCTCATGCCACTCAATATGTTTACCCTTCGCGCGTCTTGCAATACACTCGAAAGCTTTAACTTGAATATCGCTAAGTAAATTTGCCCCACTTGACATTTTATTCCGAAAAACCTTTTAGTTCCTATTATTCCAAATAATGTACCCACAAACTCATTCTATCGCTTGCCACAATTTCTTACCCTCTAAAGATTGCGCGCCATTCCCATCCCCATTGAACACTTCATCTATGCTTAAGTTTGTAAATCTTCCACATCCCCACCATTTATAGAGCCTATCCCAAACATCTATTGTATGTTTATAAAATACCATCAAGTGTTCTACCACATCAATGTTGTCATCGCACATAGGACATCTAACCGTGTCGAGGTCGATGCCACATTTATCAAATTCCGCACGTACCGGTAATCTTTTACGCTTAGCCCTCCATGCGAAAATGCCTAAAGATTGAGGTAAAAAGTTGTTCTTCATGGTTGCAATGTCACCGCGGCTATTTATAAGCATTCTGTCGTCCAAGATGCTTGATAAGTATCGAATGACCCAATACCCGAGTCAACCCATATCCAGTTGTTGCAATCCTGATCAACATGTGGAAAGTTAGACAATTCATTCAGGAGGTTGCCTAACTCACTGTTGACGCTTCTGAATGGGGTAAGACACTAGTTCCAGTTACATGTCCATTCTGACCCATTCCAAGAAATACGGTCTCTAATTATACACATCTTGTTAATCTCTAACATGTAAAGTCTCGTGTACTTGTCCTTCAAACAATACGAACTTAGCCAAAAGTCTTCCCAAAACAATATTTCTCTACCATCGACAATAATCCTTTTGAAAGATAGTTCAAGACAATAATTATATATGTTAAAGTTTTTTGACAACTAATTATATTCTTCCAAGGAGTAATAGCACCCGAATAGCTTGATCCCCCATACCCAGACCCCCGCTCGTACCATATATACTTTTAATTACACGTGCCCAAAGAACATTGTTTTTTACTCGAAAACGTCACCACCATTTACTAAGTAAAGCCAATTTTTTGCTTTTAATTGAAAGGACCCGTTCATATCGATTATAAACGATTCACAATAGTTGATTACATCGCGAGGTATTTGACCTCTATATGATACATTTTACAAACATTGCATTCGTTTTTTAAAAGACAACTTTTCATTACATCGAAAGTTGACAGACATGCATACCATTTCATAATATCCAAACTATAAATGACCTAATCTGTCATTTACTTAATAATAATCTTTATTGAACTCAACGACTTGAATGCAACATCTTTTGAAATATGCCAAGAATGACTCCAAGTAATATCTTTAAAATGAGCAAATGCACAGCGGAAGATTTCTTTCATACCTGAGAATAAACATGCTTTCAAGTGTCAACCAAAAGGTTGGTGAGTTCATTAGTTTATCATAATCATTCATTTCCATCATTTTAATAGACAACAAGATTTCATATATTGACACGCGTAACTCGCGAATTAAAATTCATTCATATGGATTGAACACCTGGTAACCGACCTTAATAGGATGCATATAGAATATCCCCATCATTCCGGGACTCACATCGGAAATGATAAATCGAAGTACTAAAGCAGTTCAAATTCTCTGACTGGGGCTTGTTAGTGCCCATAGATATATCTTTAGGATTCGCGTCAATTGGTGGCAATTATAATAAACACCAATTCTTAGGCTACCAAGCTAAAAAGGGGCATATTCGGTTTGACAATCCAACCATAGAATGTAGTTTCGATCACTTGTGTCTATTTCGTAAAGCATTTATAAAAGCAGCGCATGTATTCTTAGTCCAAAAAATATATATTGTAAAGGCATTTAAAAAGGGAGCAAATTAAACTCATAATACTGTATTTTATAGTAAAAATAATATGACGACATTGAACAATGTAGGGTTGGCCTTGGATTCACGAACCTATATTATTTGTTTATTTATTAATACACATAATTGTAATCGAACAATATATATATAAATTTATTAGTTATATCATTTTTATATTAAAAAAATTACATATGTTTCATTTATTCATTTTGTATATGGATTATTAATTTTTGTTATGTTATATGTATTAAATATATCATTTTTTATCTTTATAATAATACTAAAATAATATTGATAGTGGTAAAAATGATTATAATACTTAATACTTAATATTATTAATAAGATAACAATGTTAGTAATTCTTGTTAATAATAATAATAATAATATTAATGATAATAAATGTAAAAATATAAATTTTATTGTTAATGATAATTATGATAATGATTTTAGTAACTACATAATAATACTGATAACAATAATAATGATAGTTTTAGTGATATCAAAATAATAATTTTAGTAAAAATGATAGTAATAATAATAGTAATTTTTAATAATAATAATACTAATAATTATAATCATTTTAACAATAATGATAGTATTTATAATAGTACATAAATTAATAATAATAATAATAATTCTAATATTTATATAATGATACTAATACTAATAAAAATAATATCTACAATAATGATATTAGCGGTAATAATAATGATTAATGATACTAATTATAATAATCATAATACAAATGGTAATATATTAATACTAATATTTAATGATAATAATAATAAGCCGTAGTATATTAGTAATAATAATAATTAACTTAGCAATAATAATAATATTACTCAAATTTGTAACTATAATCATAATAATAATAATAATAATAATGATAAGTAATATTTGTATTTGTAATGATAATAACAATATTAATAATTGTAATACTAATAATGATAACAACTTTACTAATAGTTAGCATAATAATAATTAATATTAACAACAAATAATAATAATAATAATAATAATTAGAAAGGAAAAAAATGTATACCCTTTACAAAAATCGTTCTGAAAAGAAATGCCCACGACCGGGCTCGAACCCTCGACCTCTCGCTCACCCGTAACACTCTTAACCATTACTCCGTTTCATACTTTCCTGATTTACATCCCCTCTTTAAATATATAGCCCGTAAATATATTTCTGTTATATAACCATCTTCCTCAAATTATTTGATCGACCCGGAATCCCACTCTCAATCCAATAACTAATTTTTGTTTTAAAATAAAGTTTGAAATTAAATTGAAACTGATCTGTAATGAAAATTTAGTTCAATTAAATAAAAAAAAATTAAAGAAAAAAAACTTATTGTAAACATCCCACGATGAACACCCAAAACTCAAACTTTGAATTTGATATCCAGATACTTTTAGCTTATGAATACAACATGAAATACGTTTTAAATCATCTATGGAAACTTTAGAAATCATTAATTTCCACAGAAACAACACCTACAACTTTAATTTGATTGAAGAACAACGTTTGACTTTTTATTTCAAAATCTTTGACTCCAAAATTTGAAATCGATAGGAAGAATTGGAGGTTAAAACTTTGTAGACAGTTTACATTGAGTAATCCTAACACTTCTGCAATTATAGTTTTTGAAAAACGATTCTATATTGAGCTAATGGGAAAAAAATTTGCGTGCAGAGGAAATAACTGTGTTCTTCCCTTTTTTTAAAAAAAATTAACAAAATTAGAAGCTGTAAGAAAAAAAAGTATTTTGTGATTTAGTGATGGTGTAAGGTCGTTTGGTATCATTTATCACTGAGTATGACAAATTTTATAGCAAAATCGCTCGACAGGAGGATCAATAAGAACGTACGAAAGAAAAAAAAATATAGAAAAATGGAAAGCAGATTGGGACGTGCAACAGATTTTGTATATTATTACTGATTGAGATTCGGATTGTAGACCAGAAAAAAAATTAAAACAGTATGATTGTGATATGACCTGAATTTGATTCCAAAAATGGTACGTATGGATTTTTATATAATTATTAATAATTAATAATTAATAATTATAATTATATTAATAATAATAATCTAATTGAAAATAATACTGATTATATCTGTATTTAATTATATATATGGAGTATATCTGTTTTACATTTATATACGAAGTATATTTATATAAGTGTTATGTTAAATAAATTACTGATATCAATTTATTAATAAAATCCATTAATATTATTAATTTTGATAAGAATACTAATAATAATAATAATAATAATAATAAAAATACTAATATTAATAATGATAATATCAATAATAATAACAATAATTATATTAATAATAATAATACTAACATTAATAAAAACTATAATAATAATTATAACAGTGATAATAATAATTTTATTAATGATAATATTAAGTATTTTTAAATGTTCAATATAATGTTTATATCTAATAATATTACTAATATTAATCATAATAATTAAAATTGCAACTTTATTACTGGTTATAATGATGTTAACAATGATAACAATAATATTAGTAGTTATAATAGCTCAAATGTATCCAAATTCATATAATAAGTTTTAATAATATTATTACTATTGAATGTAATAATGTAACAACTATACTTGTAATTACATTTAATATAATATACAATATTACATTATGTGATAACATTTATTTAATATTTATATATTACAACTAATTATATATTTATATATATTCACTTAAATAGTAACTTAATTATTTTATTTATCATTTTACATTCTTAATTCCAATTGATTAAAGTGTATTTTGTTAATTCAAATTATTATATATACACTTTCATTTTTATATATATATATATATATATATATATATATATATATATATATATATATATATATATATATATATATATATATATATATATATATATATATATACACACACATAATCATTTACACACAATTGTTCGTGAATCTTCGAGAGTAGTCAACGTCAAATGATTTCATAAAACAGTTCAAAGATTTTGAGGCTCAACATTACAGGCTTTGCTTATCGTGTCGAAGTCATTTAGAAATTAAGTTTAAATTTGGTCGAAAATTTCCGGGTCGTCACAGTACCTACCCGTTAAAGAAATTTCGTCCCGAAATTTGAATGGGATCATCATGGCTGACAATAAGTATGTTCTCATGACTCATACAAGCTGAAAAATAGAGTTTTATTACCATTGAGTAATAAGGATAAAATAATTTGATTATTCGAAGAGTACGAATGAAGCTATCACAAAAGAGTGAAAATGAGCAAATGAAGATTTGACTTAACCAGTGACGTAGTCACGGTTGATTTCCAGATTTTAAGGGATTAAGAGGAAATCTTTGTAATGAGATTTGATTCTCCGGTAATTAAGGAGATTAGGATCCTCTTTGGTTAAATGCGATGATCTATTTCGATTGATCTGTCGGATATTTCACTATAAATCCATTCCCTCCGTTTTCTTTATATTTTGGAGTTCCATACTTTTGTTTTCTCTTCCCGACTTTAAGTCAAGTGAATAATGGTCCATAATTCGTAGGTATGAAGCTTCGGATGAACATGACTAATGTTCTAAGAGAGAGATTGTAATAGCACGATCTTGATTGGTTAAATTACCATAATTCAGGAGAAAAGATAGAAATATCAAGAAAATAGGTTATTGATATGTCTATAGGTTAGATAGAATGTAAGAGTCGTGTAACATGGCACATGATGACGTTATGGTCTGTGAATCATCACGTTTCATTAGAAACTCAGCATAACGTACTGTAATATAATCACGTTGATCAAGTGTTATTATATTATACTAACTCATGCTTCAGTTCCCAACATTACTTCAAAAACATTCGTAATTTAAACTCAAAAGTTTGCAAAATATGGAAACTAAACAGTTTCCTTTTAAGATGTAACACTGATATCGCGAAGAGATAAATGATTTCAGATAAGAATATTTATGAAAATATCTTCAGAAATATCGAGGATATTTATAATGAAAGATACGATGATATCTTAGAATTTCTAATATCGATGGATGATGATTAAGATTTGTTTGTAACAGTGTAGAGTCAGGAGCAATGTATTCATTAATGACTTCAGCAGATACTGAATCATTTAGATTCTTTGAAGGCAGGTTTAGTCTTTGTGATTTGACCACAGCCTCCTTCATAGTTTGCTCAATTCATTTTTTATTTTCAACATTTCAGAGCTTTGCCAACATACTATTCTTTTATCATCAAACTTTCAACAGTTAAGGTCGTTTATGGTTGTCTACCGTTTCTGATGCTTCATTAAGCTTTTTTTCACAATTTGGAGTATTGATTCGTAGACTGGGTGCTTTTCAGAATTTCAGAATGGAAGGTCATATTCCAAGAGATAAATGTTATATGTATACATATAAATGTTGATGTAGCAACGCTGCGAAATTCAAAATACTGATGGCTGATTTACGATAATTTTTATGACAATTATTGTTACAAGATGTGGATGGGTATATTATAAGGTTTTAATGAACAAATATAATGGTTCTCCGGAGAGACTTAAGCTAATTAGTAATGAAGTTGCTAGTAAGTTTACTGCTAATGTGGTGGGATATAAACGGTTCTCTGATACGATGACGAAAGGCAAATTTATATATCGAGGTTATAATAAGGTTAATTCGAATGAAAAACCGAAATTGATTTGCTGAAGCTGTGACAAAATTGGCTACTTTGGAAGGGATTGCAAAATGATTTTCGGTATTAACAACGCCAAAGGAGCTAGCACAGATACGTGTTAAACGTTTACTCAGGTTCCAAGTGTTTTCAGGTGCATAACTATATGCATATATCTTTCCTTCCATCAATGAAGTTGTAGTGACCCGAAATTTTCCATGTTTATATATATATTAAATGAAATTGTTATTTACATGATTAATTGTTTCCAATATGTTAAGTAATCAAACTTGTTAAGACTTGATTAATTGAAATAGGTTTCATATAGACAATTGACCACCCAAGTTGACCGGTGATTCACGAACGTTAAAACTTGTAAAAACTATACGATGACATATATATGGTTATATATATAGTTAACATGATTTTATTATAAGTATGTATCTCATTAGGTATTTTAACAATGAGTTATATACATAAAAATGAGACTATTAATTTAAGAAACTCGAAAACGATATATATAACGATTATCGTTATAACAACGTCTTACTAGGTACATATGAATCATATTAAGATATTGATACACTTGGTTAATTATGTTAAATGATATATATATGTAAAAATAAGACTACTAACTTAATGATTTCGAAATGAGACATATATGTAACGATTATCGTTGTAACGACATTTAACTGTATATATATCATACTAAGATATATTATATATCATGATAATATAACAATTTAACATCTCATTTGTTATAATAAACAATGGTTTAACAACATTCAACAAGATCGTTAACCTAAAGGTTTCAAAACAACATTTACATGTAACGACTAACGATGACTTAACGACTCAGTTAAAATGTATATACATGTAGTGTTTTAATATGTATTCATACACTTTTGAAAGACTTCAAGACACTTATCAAAATACTTCTACTTAACAAAAATGCTTACAATTACATCCTCGTTCAGTTTCATCAACAATTCTACTCGTATGCACCCGTATTCGTACTCGTACAATACACAGCTTTTAGATGTATGTACTATTGGTATATACACTCCAATGATCAGCTCTTAGCAGCCCATGTGAGTCATATAACACATGTGGGAACCATCATTTGGCAACTAGCATGAAATATCTCATAAAATTACAAAAATATGAGTAATCATTCATGACTTATTTACATGAAAACAAAATTACATATCCTTTATATCTAATCCATAAACCAACGACCAAAAACACCTACAAACACTTTCATTCTTCAATTTTATTTATCTAATTGATCTCTCTCAAGTTCTATCTCCAAGTTCTAAGTGTTCTTCATAAATTCCAAAAGTTCTAGTTTCATAAAATCAAGAATACTTCCAAGATTGCAAGTTTACTTCCAAGTTTTCTAAATCCATTCCAAGTAATCATCCAAGATCAAGAAACCTTTGTTACTTACAGTAGGTTATCTTTCTAATACAAGGTAATAATCATATTCAAACTTTAATTCAATTTCTATAACTATAACAATCTTATTTCGAGTGGAAATCTTACTTGAAATTGTTTTCGTGTCATGATTCTGCTTCAAGAACTTTCAAGCCATCCAAGGATCCTTTGAAGCTAGATCTATTTTTCTCATTTCCAGTAAGTTTATCCAAGGAACTTAAGGTAGTAATGATGTTCATAACATCATTCGATTCATACATATAAAGCTATCTTATTCGAAGGTTTAAACTTGTAATCACTAGAACATAGTTTAGTTAATTCTAAACTTGTTCGCAAATAAAAGTTAATCCTTCTAATTTGACTTTTAAAATCAACTAAACACATGTTCTATATCTATATGATATGCTAACTTAATGATTTAAAACCTGGAAACACGAAAAACACCGTAAAATCGGATTTACGCCGTCGTAGTAACACCGCGGGTTGTTTTGGGTTAGTTAATTAAAAACTATGATAAACTTTGATTTAAAAGTTGTTATTCTGGAAAAATGATTTTTATTATGAACATGAAACTATATCCAAAAATTATGGTTAAACTCAAAGTGGAAGTATGTTTTCTAAAATAGTCATCTAGACGTCGTTCTTTCGACTGAAATGACTACCTTTACAAAAATGACTTGTAACTTATTTTTCCGACTATAAACCTATACTTTTTCTGTTTAGATTCATAAAATAGAGTTCAATATGAAACCATAGTAATTTTATTCACTCAAAACGGATTTAAAATGAAGAAGTTATGGGTAAAACAAGATTGGATAATTTTTCTCATTTTAGCTACGTGAAAATTGGTAACAAATCTATTCCAACCATAACTTAATCAACTTGTATTGTATATTATGTAATCTTGAGATACCATAGACACGTATACAATGTTTTGACCTATCATGTCGACACATCTATATATATTTCGGAACAACCATAGACACTCTATATGTGAATGTTGGAGTTAGCTATACAGGGTTGAGGTTGATTCCAAAATATATATAGTTTGAGTTGTGATCAATACTGAGATACGTATACAGTGGGTCGTGGATTGATTCAAGATAATATTTATCGATTTATTTCTGTACATCTAACTGTGAACAACTAGTTGTAGGTTACTAACGAGGACAGCTGACTTAATAAACTTAAAACATCAAAATATATTAAAAGTATTGTAAATATATTTTGAACATACTTTGATATATATGTATATATTGTTATAGGTTCGTGAATCAACCAGTGGCCAAGTCTTACTTCCCGACGAAGTAAAAATCTGTGAAAGTGAGTTATAGTCCCACTTTTAAAATCTAATATTTTTGGGATGAGAATACATGCAGGTTTTATAAATGATTTACAAAATAGACACAAGTACGGGAAACTACATTCTATGGTTGAATTATCGAAATCGAATATGCCCCTTTTTATTAAGTCTGGTAATCTAAGAATTAGGGAACAGACACCCTAATTGACGCGAATCTTAAAGATAGATCTATTGGGCCTAACAAACCCCATCCAAAGTATCGGATGCTTTAGTACTTCGAAATTTATATCATATCCGAAGGGTGTCCCGGAATGATGGGGATATTCTTATATATGTATCTTGTTAATGTCGGTTACCAGGTGTTCACCATATGAATGATTTTTATCTCTATGTCTGGTATGTGTATTGAAATATGAAATCTTGTGGTCTATTGTTACGATTTGATATATATAGGTTAAACCTATAACTCACCAACATTTTTGTTGACGTTTAAAGCATGTTTATTCTCAGGTGAATACTAAGAGCTTCCGCTGTTGCATACTAAAATAAGGATAAGATTTGGAGTCCATGTTTGTATGATATTGTGTAAAAACTGCATTCAAGAAACTGATTTCGATGTAACATATTTGTATTGTAAACCATTATGTAATGGTCGTGTGTAAACAGGATATTTTAGATTATCATTATTTGATAATCTACGTAAAGCTTTTTAAACCTTTATTTATGAAATAAAGGTTATGGTTTGTTTTAAAAACCTCGCAACGAAATCAATTAATATGGAACGTTTTTAATCAATAAGAACGGGACATTTCAGTTGGTATCCGAGTGTTGGTCTTAGAGAACCATAAAATTTGCATTAGTGTGTCTTATCGAGTTTATTAGGATGCATTAGTGAGTCTGGACTTCGACCGTGTTTTCTTTAAAAATGTTTGCTTAACATTTTTGTTGGAAACTATATATTATTAACATGTATATATTATGTGATATATTAATCTCTTAACATGTTTGATATTGTGTGATAGATGTCTACCTCTAGCACAAATCCCATTAACTCACCTAATAATAACGAAGAGTCAAATATATATTGGACTGATTCACAAGTTCCCGAAGAAGAACCGGAAGAAGAATCAGAACCGGAAGAAGAATCAGAACCGGAAGAGGAGGAACCGGAGGAGGAAATAGAACCGGTGGGGGAAATAATAAAACGGTTAAGTAAAAGAAAATTCTCAACCAACCGACCAAGGTTAATTATGGTCAATGGTGTTTCCGCCAAGGAAGCAAAATATTGGGAGGATTACCAATTCTTCGATGAATCGGATTCCGACGAGAATTCCGATGATGTTATAGAAATTACCCCAACTGAATTTAAAAAGGCAAAAGAAAATAATAATCGAAAGGGCATAAAAATAGAGAAATCTAATTCCAACCCCGATGAACTTTATATGTATCGTCAACCCCCGAAGCCCTTAAGTTGTAACAATGACCCGGGAACCTCTAAACCACCAGGTTTTTCTAAACTGTTGTGGAAAACGACAGCTCGTATTAGGGGAACATATCCCTAGAAACTTGGCAAAATGAACCAAAACCAAAGAAGAAGAAACGAGCGAGTCGGAATAAGATAGTTGTATTCGTGTGGTGTAATATATGTAATATAGTGTGCTTATGCTTTATGATATATGTAAAAATTGCTTGTATTAATAAGTATTTTTTTTATGAATCTAACTCTTGTCTATTTTACAGTATAAAAATACAAAATGGATAGACAACCCAATATTTTAAAAGACCTACCCGGAGACATGATTGATGAAATCTTGTCTAGAGTCGGTCAGAATTCTTCGGCACCACTATTTACGGCGAAATCAGTTTATAAGACATTCGAAGAACATTCCAAGAATGTCTTGGTTTATAAGAGACTTTCGTTTGAAAGATGGGGGATATCACATTGGGAAACCCATAAGTTACGATGTGTTTACTTTGACGCATATATTGCGGGGAACTCAAATGCTATTTTACGCAACGGGTTAAGAAATTATTTTGACTCAATGTATCCGAATATAGGACTTCATGATTTAGAAAAAGCGGCTAACATGCAACATAAAGAAGCATGCTATGCTTACGGGTTAGTAATGTTCGCTTCTCACCAAAGTGAGAAAAAGAACATCGGGCTACAACTATTAAACAAAACGTTCCCACAAGTGACGGAGTCGGTAATTGGGGTAAGAAATGAGGTTTTTAGGTTATTACGAGACTGTTGGTCATTACGTAACCCTCGTCCCTTTTATGACGTTACAACACGCTGTCTTATCAACGGCCATAACGGTTATGTTCCACAAGACCAAGGATGGGAAGTAGTCCTAGTAAAACCAGAATGCATGACTTATTTCTGGACGTATGAATTACGTGTCTTTATTGCCTTTGCTGAACGACTTGTGTACTAGCTAGAATTATCTTCACAACTATCTTGTATCAAAGTTATTGTGTGCTATATTTCATGCTTTATGTAAAATAAGTGGTATTGTAAGTTTGTAAAATATTGTATAAAAGTTTGAACGCGAAATATTATTATAATCAGTTTTTCATATAGAATTGTAGTAGTTGAATTGTATATTAGCTACTAAGTATGAACTTAATGGGTAGGTACTACCCGAATTTAAACTTATAAAACGCTAATATGAAGAAAAAGCTTTTATAAATGAGTTCATATTATGCTACGAAATACTATTAACTACTCTTAATATTCTGTATGATTAACTTGTTCCATTTGACTATTTTGAAGGAAATGGCACCGACTACTCGACACACCGTGAATATGAATGAAGAGGAATTCCGTACTTTTCTAGCTTCAAACATAGCTGCAGTACAGGCTGCGCTACATACCAACAATAACCTTGGATCTAGCAGTACAGGAAATCATGTAGGATGCACCTACAAAGAATTCACTGCCTGCAAACCTTTGGAATTTGATGGAACCGAAGGACCGATCGGATTGAAACGGTGGACCGAGAAGGTCGAATCGGTGTTTGCCATAAGTAAGTGTACTAAAGAGGACAAAGTGAAGTATGCTACGCATACCTTCACAGGTTCTGCGTTAACATGGTGGAATACCTATCTAGAGCAAGTGGGACAAGATGATGTGTATGCACTACCGTGGTCAGCATTCAAGCACTTGATGAACGAGAAGTACCGTCCCAGAACCGAGGTCAATAAGCTCAAGACAAAATTTAGAGGGTTACGAACCCAAGGATTTGATATTACCACGTACGAAAGACGATTCACAGAATTGTGCCTATTGTGTCCGGGAGCGTTCGAAGATGAGGAAGAGAAGATCGACGCGTTTGTGAAAGGATTACCGGAAAGAATCCAAGAAGATATAAGTTCACACGAGCCCGCCTCCATACAACAGGCATGTAGAATGGCTCACAAACTAGTGAACTAGATTGAGGAAAGAATTAAAGAACAGACGGCTGAAGAGGCCAATGTGAAGCAAGTCAAAAGAAAGTGGGAGGAAAACGGTGATAAGAATCACCAATACAACAACAACAGCAATTACAATAATAATCGCAACAATTATCCCAACAATCGCAACATCAATCGCAACTACAACAAACGGCCCAACAACAACAACAACAACAACAACAACAACAGCAACTACAACAATCATCCCAACAACAATAACAACCGCAACAACAACAACAACAATCAGAAGCAGCTATGCCAAAGGTGTGAAAAGTATCACTCGGGGTTCTGCACCAAATTTTGCAACAAGTGTAAAAGAAATGGTCATAGCGCGGCGAAGTGTGAGGTCTACGGACCAGGGGTTAACAGAACGAAAGAAACAAATGGTGTCGGAACGAGTAATGGCAGAGCAAGTAGTGTCGGAGCAATTTATGCCAATGTAGTTTGTTATAAATATGGAAAACCGGGCCACATTATTAGAAATTGCCCGAACCAGGAGAACACGAATGGACAAGGCCGCTGAAGAGTTTTCAATATTAATGCGGCAGAGGCACAGGAAGACCCGGAGCTTGTTACGGGTACGTTTCTTATTGACAATAAATCTGTTTACATTTTATTTGATTCGGGTGCGGATAGAAGCTATATGAGTAGAGATTTTTGTGCTAAATTAAGTTGTCCATTGACGCCGTTGGATAGTAAATTTTTACTCGAATTAGTAAACGGTAAATTAATTTCAGCAGATAATATATGCCGGAATCGAGAAATTAAACTGGGTAGCGAAATATTTAAGATTTATTTGATACCAGTAGAGTTAGGGAGTTTTGATGTAATAGTTGGCATGTACTGGCTGAAGAAGGTGAAAGCAGAGATCATATGTTATAAAAATGCAATTCACATTGTACGAGAAGAAGGAGAACCCTTAATGGTGTACGGAGAAAAGGGCAACAGGAAGCTACATCTTATTAGTAATTTGAAGGCACAAAAACTAATAAGAAAAGGTTGCTATGCTGTTCTAGCACACATCGAGAAAGTACAAACTGAAGAAAAGAGCATCAATGATGTTCCCGTCGCAAAAGAATTTCCCGATGTATTTCCGAAAGAATTACCGGGACTACCTCTACATCGATCTGTTGAATTTCAAATAGATCTTGTACCAGGAGCTGCACCAATAGCTCGTGCTCCTTATAGACTCGCACCCAGCGAGATGAAAGAACTGCAAATCCAACTGCAAGAACTATTAGAACGTGGTTTCATTCGACCAAGCACATCACCATGGGGAGCTCCTGTTTTGTTTGTCAAGAAGAAGGATGGTACATTTAGGTTGTGTATTGACTACAGAGAGTTGAACAAACTTACCATCAAAAACCGTTATCCACTGCCGAGAATTGACGACTTATTTGATCAACTACAAGGCTCGTCGGTTTATTCGAAGATCGATTTATGTTCTGGATATCATCAAATGCGAGTAAAGGAGGATGATATTCCAAAAACTGCTTTTAGGATGCGTTATGGTCATTACGAGTTTATGGTTATGCCGTTTGGATTGACTAACGCACCAGCTATGTTCATGGACCTTATGAACCGAGTGTGTGGGCCATATCTTGACAAGTTCGTCATTTTTTTCATCGATGACATACTTATTTACTCAAAGAATGATCAAGAGCACGAAGAACATTTGAGAAAAGTGCTAGAAGTATTGAGGAAAGAAAAACTGTACGCTAAGTTTTCAAAGTGTGCATTTTGGTTGGAAGAAGTTCAATTCCTAGGTCACATAGTGAACAAAGAAGGTATCCAGGTGGACCCAGCAAAGATCGAAACCGTTGAAAAGTGGGAAACCCCAAAAACTCCGAAGCATATACGTCAATTTTTAGGATTGGCTGGTTACTACAGAAGATTCATCCAAGATTTCTCCAAAATAGCAAAACTCTTGACTACATTAACGCATAAAGGGAAGAAATTTGAATGGAAGGATGAACAAGAGAAGGCGTTTCAATTATTGAAGAAAAAGCTAACTACGGCACCTATATTGTCATTGCCTGAAGGGAATGATGATTTTGTGATTTATTGTGACGCATCAAAGCAAGGTCTCGGTTGTGTATTAATGCAACGGACGAATGTGATTGCTTATGCGTCTAGACAATTAAAGATTCACGAGAAAAATTATACGACGCATGATTTGGAATTAGGCGTGGTTGTTTTTGCATTAAAGACTTGGAGGCACTACTTATATGGGGTCAAAAGTATTATATATACCGACCACAAAAGTCTTCAACACATATTTAATCAGAAACAACTGAATATGAGGCAGCGTAGGTGGATTGAATTGTTGAATGATTACGACTTTGAGATTCGTTACCACCCGGGGAAGGCAAATGTGGTAGCCGACGCCTTGAGCAGAAAGGACAAAGAACCCATTCGAGTAAAATCTATGAATATAATGATTCACACTAACCTTACTACTCAAATAAAGGAGGCGCAACAAGGAGTTTTAAAAGAGGGAAATTTAAAGGATGAAATACCCAAAGGATCGGAGAAGCATCTTAATATTCGGGAAGACGGAACCCGGTATAGGGCTGAAAGAATTTGGGTACCAAAATTTGGAGATATGAGAGAAATGGTACTTAGAGAAGCTCATAAAACCAGATACTCAATACATCCTGGAACGGGGAAGATGTACAAGGATCTTAAGAAACATTTTTGGTGGCCAGGTATGAAAGCCGATATTGCTAAATATGTAGGAGAATGTTTGACGTGTTCTAAGGTCAAAGCTGAACATCAGAAACCATCAGGTCTACTACAACAACCTGAAATCCCGGAATGGAAATGGGAAAACATTACCATGGATTTCATTACTAAATTGCCAAGGACTGCAAGTGGTTATGATACTATTTGGGTAATAGTTGATCATCTCACCAAGTCAGCACACTTCCTGCCAATAAGAGAAGATGACAAGATGGAGAAGTTAGCACGACTTTATTTGAAGGAAGTCGTCTCCAGACATGGAATACCAATCTCTATTATCTCTGATAGGGATGGCAGATTTATTTCAAGATTCTGGCAGACATTACAGCAAGCATTGGGAACTCGTCTAGACATGAGTACTGCCTATCATCCACAAACTGATGGGCAGAGCGAAAGGACGATACAAACGCTTGAAGACATGCTACGAGCTTGTGTTATTGATTTCGAAAACAGTTGGGATCGACATCTACCGTTAGCAGAATTTTCCTACAACAACAGCTACCATTCAAGCATTGAGATGGCGCCGTTTAAAGCACTTTATGGTAGAAAGTGCAGGTCTCCGATTTGTTGGAGTGAAGTGGGGAATAGACAGATTACGGGTCCGGAGATAATACAAGAAACTACCGAGAAAATCATCCAAATTCAACAAAGATTGAAAACCGCCCAGAGTTGACAAAAGAGCTACGCGGACAGTAAAAGAAAAGATATAGAGTTTGAAATTGGAGAAATGGTCATGCTTAAGGTTTCACCTTGGAAAGGCGTTGTTCGATTTGGTAAACGGGGGAAACTAAATCCAAGGTACATTGGACCATTCAAGATTATAGATCGTGTCGGACCAGTAGCTTACCAACTGGAGCTACCTCAACAACTCGCGGCTGTACATAACACTTTCCACGTCTCAAATTTGAAGAAATATTTTGCTAAAGAAGATCTCACTATTCCATTGGACGAAATCCAAATCAATGAAAAACTTCAATTCATTGAAGAACCCGTCGAAATAATGGATCGTGAGGTTAAGAGACTTAAACAAAACAAGATACCGATTGTTAAGGTTCGATGGAATGCTCGTAGAGGACCCGAGTTCACCTGGGAGCGTGAAGATTAGATGAAGAAGAAATACCCGCATTTATTTCCAGAAGATACGTCAACACCTCCAACTGCTTAAAATTTCGGGACGAAATTTATTTAACGGGTAGGTACTGTAGTGACCCGAACTTTTCCATGTTTATATATATATATATATTAAATGAAATTGTTATTTACATGATTAAGTGTTTCCAACATGTTAAGTAATCAAACTTGTTAAGACTTGATTAATTGAAATAGGTTTCATATAGACAATTGACCACCCAAGTTGACCGGTGATTCACGAACGTTAAAACTTGTAAAAACTATACGATGACATATATATGGTTATATATATAGTTAACATGATTTTATTATAAGTATGTATCTCATTAGGTATTTTAACAATGAGTTATATACATAAAAATGAGACTATTAATTTAAGAAACTCGAAAACGATATATATAACGATTATCGTTATAACAACGTCTTACTAGGTACATATGAATCATATTAAGATATTGATACACTTGGTTAATTATGTTAAATGATAAGTAAATATATTATTAAGTGTATTAACAATGAAATACATATGTAAAAATAAGACTACTAACTTAATGATTTCGAAACGAGACATATATGTAACGATTATCGTTGTAACGACATTTAACTGTATATATATCATACTAAGATATATTATATATCATAATATCATGATAATATAACAATTTAACATCTCATTTGTTATAATAAATAATGGGTTAACAACATTCAACAAGATCGTTAACCTAAAGGTTTCAAAACAACATTTACATGTAACGACTAACGATGACTTAACGACTCAGTTAAAATGTATATACATGTAGTGTTTTAATATGTATTCATACACTTTTGAAAGACTTCAAGACACTTATCAAAATACTTCTACTTAACAAAAATGTTTACAATTACATCCTCGTTCAGTTTCAATAACAATTCTACTCGTATGCACCCGTATTCGTACTCGTACAATACACAACTTTTAAATGTATGTACTATTGGTATATACACTCCAATGATCAGCTCTTAGCAGCCCATGTGAGTC